>NC_079197.1:148025899-148389944 GCF_029499605.1 Hyla sarda
TGTTTAACTTTCCGGGGCCAGTTGATATATTAAAAAAAGTTTTTGCCTGGAATACCCCTTTAATGGCCAAGTGCAAAAGTAAGAGAATCGCCCTCCTGCATGAGTACCCAAGGGAAGTGAGGGTTAGAATTGTATCAGGAGATTTATCATACTCAGGGTTATTTCTGGTATTCTGTCTTTTTAATTGTAGTGATTGTTGATTAAATTGATACTTTTATGATAGGGTTTTAATGGTCTAATTAAGATGAACTTTTAGCTATATGGGAGTGTCGATTTTGTCAGTGATTAGAAGTTAAATCACTATTGTGTGGATGAAGAAAAAACGGCTTTGGCTTTAATTGTCATGAAGAACAACAATACAAAATAATTAGAATTATTAGCCTTTAAAAAAAAAAAACCTTAAAGGGGTTCTCCACCATAAGGTTATTTTAGTATGTACCTGCCAGACAGTAATTAACCGCAGACAAAATGAGTGTCATCTCAGGCTTTCCCAGGTTGCAGTGATGCCGAGACATTATATCACTTGTCAGGTGTTCAGAGGGAGACCGTCCTGCTTTAATGGGTGCAGCGACCACTGGGTGGTAGGGAGATCATTCTGCAACTAATTGTATTTCTGCAACAAATGGAGGCACCCTGGTTAGAAAACAGTGGTCTTTTGAATGGAATGCCGCTTATTTGTGTTTCAATGGGTGGGGTGGCTGATGTGTGGGAGGGAGGAAAGCGACCTCACACTTACAAACAAAGAACTATGAGATTTGTAGTTAAAGAAGGAAACTTAAACAGGAAATAGCCAGATCACAAAAAGATAACCACGGCATTATGGTAATTTAACAACACAGCCATTTAGCCCCAAGACAAGCACAGATCCTTCCTAAGCATGTCCATTACTGTCTGGCAGGTGCGTACTAAAATCTCCTTATGGTGGAGAACCCTTTTAAATTCAATAGGGTCTGTTGGGAACTGTTGGTGTCTTTTGTGGCACATTCCGTCCAGCCTTGTTACCAGCGTCTCTAATGGAGCTTGGTAACGCTGATGAGAACGGGCCTTAAGGATAAGGTCACATGTGCCGTATTTTGCTGCATATTTGCTGCTGCAAATTTTCCTACCCACTGACTTCAATGAGAAGGAAAATATGCAGCAGCAAATATGCAGCAATATACGGCACGTGTGACCTTACCCTAAATGGGTTGAATAAAACATTTCAAATCTGCATTTTTTTTACAAATAGCGCCACTACTGTCTATTGGCCGTGTCTGGTATTGCAGCTTATCAAGTATATGATATATCAGATAAATATAGATCAGTGCAAACTGTGGCCTTTCAGCCGTTGCTAAACTACAACTCCTAACATGCCTGGTAGTTTTCCAACAGCTGAAAGGCCGCGACCACCAATATAGATGATGGACCAGAATTGGGTACTTTCTGGGGGGAAGAAAAACCAGAACGCTCTTTTCTATCCCAGATGAAAAAAAATCATAAGAGCGCCAATAGTGTGTCTCGGGTGTGCCTAAAATGTAACCTTTAATAAGGACTATTTAAAATATCTATCAAAATTAGTGTACGTGTGTCCACAGTCACCACAATTAATGAAATCTGACATGGGCAGGGCTGGTTTAAGGCTTAGCGAAAATCAAAAGTGGGACCCCAAAAGTCGTAATAGTGCACTAACCAGATTTGCAAATTTTGGTCACTTCAAAAATCATAAAAAATATCTAAAAAGCAATTGAAAAGTCCCATTAAAACAAAAATGGTACCGATAAAAACTACAAATCACAGCACAAAAAGTGACCCTCATACATCCCCATATACAGAAAAATAAAGAGTTATAGGGATCAGAATAGTACAATTTTATATTTTTGTATAGTCCCCCCACATTAGGTGTGCTGTACCGTCCCCCCCACATTAGGTTGGCAGTACAATTTCCCCACATTATATTGGCAGTATAGTTCCCCCACATTAGGTTGGCAGTATAGTTCCCCCACATTAGGCTGGCAGTATAGTTCCCACACATTAGGTTGGCAGTATAGTTCCCCCACATTAGGTTGGCAGTATATTCCCCCACATTAGGTTGGCAGTACAGTTCCCCCACATTAGGTTGGCAGTATAGTTCCCCCACATTAGGCTGGCAGTATAGTTCCCCCACATTAGGTTGGCAGTATAGTTCCCACACATTAGGTTGGCAGTATAGTTTCCCACACATTAGGTTGGCAGTACAGTTTCCCACACATTAGGTTGGCAGTACAGTTTCCCACACATTAGGTTGGCAGTACAGTTCCCCACATTAGGTTGGCAGTATAGTTCCCCCACATTAGGTTGGCAGTATAGTTCCCACACATTAGGTTGGCAGTATAGTTCCCCCATATTAGGCTGGCAGTATAGTTCCCCCACATTAGGTTGGCAGTATAGTTCCCACAAATTAGGTTGGCAGTACAGTTCCCCCACCTTAGGCTGGCAGTATAGTTCCCCCACATTAGGTTGGCAGTACAGTTCCCCCACATTAGGTTGGCAGTATAGTTCCCACACATTAGGTTGGCAGTACAGTTCACCCACATTAGGCTGGCAGTATAGTTCCCCCACATTAGGTTGGCAGTACAGCTCCCCCACATTAGGTTGGCAGTATAGTTCCCCCACATTAGGTTGGCAGTATTGTTCTCACACATTAGGTTGGCAGTATAGTTCCCCACTTTAGGCTGGCAGTATAGTTCCCACACATTAGGTTGGCAGTATAGTTCCCCCCACATTAGGTTGGCAGTATAGTTCCCCCACATTAGGTTGGCAGTATAGTTCCCACACATTAGGTTGGCAGTATAGTTCCCCCCACATTAGGTTGGCAGTATAGTTCCCACACATTAGGTTGGCAGTATAGTTCCCCCACATTAGGTGCAGTATAGTTCCCCCACATTAGGTGCAGTATAGTTCCCCACATTAGGTGCAGTATAGTTCCCCACATTAGGTGCAGTATAGTTCCCCACATTAGGTGCAGTATAGTTCCCCCACATTAGGTGCAGTATAGTTCCCCACATTAGGTGCAGTATAGTTCCCCCACATTAGGTGCAGTACAGTGCCCCCACATTAGGTGCAGTAAAGTTCCCCCACAGACATACAGCCTTCAGACATATACATTGTATGGCTGGAGGATGTATGCCTGTGTACTGCCCCACTTCAGTGTTCCGACCACCGCTCCTCTGGTCCGGGGTCACGATCTGTTGCTATGGCATATAGACTATAGTAGTAGGTCCCGGGATCGGAGCACCGAAGAGGACGTGCTGCCAGGCGACTTACCATTCCAGCCGGCGCATTTCCTCCTCACAGCTCCGCTCCTCCGTTGCTATGGGCGCACGCAAGGGACGTCAGTGGACGTCCCTGAGTGCGCTAACTCCAGGCAGCCCCTGCATTTTTAAAGTTAACGCGGAGGCTGCTTCAGAAAGGTAACAGGGACATCCTTGTGTCCCGAAAAGATTTTGTCCAGATGTCCAGAATGTGACGGGGGCCCCTGCGGGCTGCTCAGTGGCGGCTGCGGAAACCCCCTGTGCTTGATTAGGCCTATGCTGAGTAGCCAGCAGGGGGATGGGGGCCCTAGGCAATTGCCTGGTTTGCCCCGCCCCAACGACGGCCCTGGACAAGGGATGTTGTTGGTGTATATAGGATGGCTCAGGTGAGCTCTGCTTGGCCTTGCCAGCTCAGCTAGGTCTCACATACACCAATTACTACCACCAATTTTAGCTGCCGACGTGTTTCTGCCAATAGTCAAATTTGCTTCATCAGGGAGGTACAGAAATTGCTTACATAGACATCGCAATATATATATATAAAATTATAATGTCATAGATATCAGCATTAGTGGGTTCCACATATTGGGTATCAGATATAAGCAGGACTTTACCTATTAATCCTGTAAGGAAAGAAAAGGGCTATAGGCAATGCCTGTAAAGAAAATCATCTGTCCCTGGGAACCCTAATTTGCCCAGGATAACCGGTCCGGTCCACGATTTCCTGTTATTAGAGAAGCGTCTCGCACAACCTGCTGTGGCGCAGGGAGCTGCTAGTTCGCAGCCCTGCTCGCTCGTTCCAGCATCCCTCGTCTCATCCCAGATGGATCAATGCCATAGAATCATATATCCATTGTCTACTTTGTAAAGTCAAGGGTAAACAGAAATATCAACAGGGCAAAATCCAGGAACTGAGGGGTTAATAAGCCACCCGCCTGACTTATTATAGAATAACTAAAAAGAAAGATAACCGAGCATGTAGCACAGGAGATCGGATCGATAGACTGTAAACTGGAGACGCTGAAAAAACAACCGAGAGTAAGATGTTGGATCCCGTATGACAAATCCGCCATTGTAGGAGCCGTAAACGTTCTTTAACATCTATTTTCGCCTTTTACAATGTCACCTCATTCTCTGAATCTCTCTCTTTTTTTTTTAATCATTTTTTTATTAAGATGTTCCATGTCTTGTAAAAGCAGGATAGGGGGAAGGGGTCATATCCTGACTGCAGATCTTTAAGATGGCCCGGGTGTTCTGTAAATGTCAGTCAGGGGGCTTAAGTGACACGGGGGTCTGCTAAGACGGTAATCCAGGCTGATATGAGAGAATTGCTGATGTCCGCAATGGAAACACAAAATGAAGCGAATGCCAAGGACGCTGACATTGATTTCCCCTAGATTGGCTTTCCTCTCAACCCAATAACACGTCAAATAAAATAGATTTACCATCCGTTCTGTCATATGCAAATACGTAAAACCTGGGAATGTTAATGATAACTTCTAATCTTACCGGTGAAATAAGACTCAATCTGGGTGGGTTCTGCTGCCTGCTGGTTATCATGGAGTTAACTGTCCTGTTTTATGACTGGGAAACGAAATGTCCTCATCCCCTATGCATTCTATAGAAAAGTGGTCTCCGATTTTTTGGAGAAATAGCGAATCACATTTTATATCAGGAAGTGTACTTTACATTTCTGCTTCTATATGTTACTCACTGGGTCATGCAGATGCTTCATATGTCTGTTTTATATGTCTAGCTTCTGTGTTTGGCTCACAAATCCATCTGTTCTGCTGCTCACTCATTCTGACATCCACTGCTCAGGATGGGGCGTGTCCAAGTCAAGCACTGAGCCTGCCCTCACTCACCATGCATTTACTTCCTCCCTGAGTCTGCTGTGCTGGGTCTTTGTAGGCTGCTCTGTAACCACCCTCCTCTCTGTTTTCATGCTGCAGTCTGATAGGACAGGAGTGAGCACAGATGAGCACTAGTCCCGCCCTCACTTCCTGGCCTCTGTCCCTGCCTGTGCTTCAGCTGGGACAAAGATAATGTTGCAGCTTGACAGGAATATGTTCTGGATAGTGTTGAGCACGAATATTCGTAATGCAAATTTTTATCACGAATATCGGCAATTCTCAATTTCGTGAATATTTAGAATATAGTGCTATATATTCGTAATGATGAATATTTTTTTTTTTCAGATGTGACTTTTTATGCAAATGTATATGCAAATTTTTCATGTGAATTTTTGCATGGTATAAAAAGTGAATGAACATAGTGAATATGCAAATTTCACAAACATAGGACAAATAATGGTCATTATATTTGCAAAATATCGTTAATTCGAATATGGCTCCTGCTGCTCATCACTAGTTCTGGATGGTATAGGGGCCCCCTAATATTTTTTTTATTTTTTATAAGCCATGATTTCTCTAAAAAGTATATAACATTTCTTTATAAAGTATATTTGAAAGGTTAATGTTTTGCCAAGGTGTACAACATATAAAAAGTTTTTGATTATTACAGTGCCCATTTAAAGGGGTACTCCAGTGGAAAAAAAAAAAAAAATTATTATCTGGTGCCAGAAAGTTATACAGATTTGTAAATTACTTCTAGATAAAAATGTTAATCATTTCAGTACGCATAAGCTGCTGTATGCTACAGAGGAAATTGTGTAGTTCTTTCTGGTCTGACCACAGTGCTCTGTGCTGACACCTCTGTCCATGTCAGGAACTTTAAAAAGTAGGAGCAAATCCCCATAGCAAACCTATCTGCTCTGGTCAGTTCTTGAAACTGACAGAGTTGTCAGTAGAGAGCACTGTGATCAGACTGGAAAGAACTACACAACTTCCTCTGCAGCACACAGCAGCTGATAAGTACTGGAAGGATTAAGATTTTAATGACATAAGTAATTTACAAATCTGTATAATTTTCTGGATCCAGTTGATTTGAAAACATTTTTCCCACCGGAGTACCCCTTTAAAGATAGACACACAAATGTCATTAGATGTTTGTGGAGAATAAGATTAATGTCAGGTAGTTGCTACCAAGGGGAGCAGGATTATAGGGTACAACAACCTAGGTATTGATACATACTGAATGATGACATATGTTATACGGAGCTTCACGATTTATCAGCTATGTTCAATTCTGCAACCAAGCTGAACAGTTGAACAAAAAAAATACTTATGGTCAGAATAACCTAAAAAGACCTATGGTCAGAATAACCTAAAAAGACCTATGGTCAGAATAACCTAAAAAGACCTATGGTCAGACTCAGAATAACTAATTTTTCACACCCATCAGCCTCATATTCACAACTAGTGTTGCTCGCGAATATTCGCAATGCGAATTTTATTCGCGAATATCGCATATTCACGAATTCGTGAATATTCGTGAATATAGCACTATTTATTCGCAATTGCGAATATTCGTTTTTTTTTTTTGTTCCTTTTTTTTTCTTTTTCACAGTACACATCACAGTGATCATCCCTCTCTGCTTCCAGCTTGTGTGAGGTTCTAATACTACTGTGTGAGACTGGCGTGCGAATTTTCGCATATTTAAAAATTTGCATGTGTAAATTTTCGCATATGCGAATTTTAGTTCATGCAAATTTTTGCATATGCAATTTTTTTTGCACATGCAAATTTTCGCATGTGTAAATTTTCGCATATGCGAATTTGCAAATTTAGCGAATATATGACAAATATTCGGCCATATATTCGCGAAATATCGCGAATTCGAATATAGCTTATGCCGCTCAACACTATTCACAGCCCCCTGAGCTTGATTCATGTCCTGATTTATACCGTGGTATGCTGCGGTTTTCAGTCCGGCCAGAAAACCGGTTACGGGGCAAAAATGAGCTGACTGGAGTCACTATCTGGTCGTCCGGGTCCTGCTGGGATACGGGAGCGCCTGCTTTTCCCATCCCCCAGCCAGATCTGGTCCCCGCATGGACAAAACATAGTGTGAACTCAGCCTTACAAAGAACCTGTCGTCAGTCTTATGCTGCCCAAATGGTGCAGACAGTGCAATCCTGAGACACTATGATTTACTCTGATACACTAAGGCTTTTTAAAGTAATCATAGTTTAAAGGGTTACTTCTGTGAAAAACTTTTTTTTTTTAAATCAACTGGTGCCAGAAAGTTAAACAGATTTGTAAATCACTTCTATAAAAAAAATCTTAATCCTTCCAGTACATTTTAGGGGCTGTATACTAAAGAGGAAATGGTTCTGTTTTTGGATTTCTCTGATGTCATGACCACAGTGCTCTCTGCTGACCTCTGCTGTCCATTTTAGGAACTGTCCAGAGCAGCATATGTTTGCTATGAGGATTTTCTCCTGCTCTGGACAGTTCCAAAAATGGACAGCAGAGGTCAGCAGAGAGCACTGTGCTCGTGAGAGAAGAGAAATCCAAAAAGAAAAGCATTTCCTCTGTAGAATTTAGCCCCTAAAAAGTACTGGAAGGATTAAGATTTTTTAATAGAAGCAATTTACAAATCTGTTTAAAGGAGTACTCCGATGCTAGTTTTTTTTTTATGGTAAACTAACCCTAAAGCAAAGTTATATAACATTATAAATTACTTACCTTATCCATATCGCTCCTTTCCTGGTCTTCTCCCGCATTTCTCCTTCTAACGGAAGCTGGCTCCTTTTTCTTCAATCTATGACGCTCGACCGCTGTTTCTTCTGCACCGCCGCCATCTTAGCCCGGTGACTCATCGCTCCCATGAATCACTGCGGGCTGCGCCGGCCTCCCAGCCCTGAGCCGGCTACTCCCCCAAAGTGAATTTATTCTGCGCATGCGCAGTACTACGCAAATGGTGTAGGGCTAACGCTAGGCTCCTATCGCTGCCTACATTAGCCCTACGCTATTTGTGACCAGACAGACGGATCGTATCATCTTCATCCAGCACTGAAACGGTTAACCTTAGGGTTCTGACCTATCCACTGCCGGGCACAGGTGAGTTCTGCCGTACATTAACTCTTTCGGTGACTAGTCCATGCTTACAGGAGATTTTAGGAAGTTTAGAACGCCAGGTATTTGGGGAAAAAAAAAATTTTAATTTTTTTTTCAAAATTCTGTTAAAAATTCGATTTATTTCTAAAATAAAAATCTCTCTCCGCATCTATTCAAATCCATATGGTAATATTCCCAAAAATGTATCAGCTTTATTAGGGGCGTGGCACGAACGTCACCACCGTATATGATCTCAGGTATTTGGCGCAGATGGACACATTTTTGTAGTAGTGCACAAGGGTTATGTCAATGTTTCCCAACCAGGGTGTCTCCAGCTGTTGCTGAACTACAATTCCCAGCATGCCCGGACAGCCGAAGGCTGTCCGGGCATGCTGGGAGTTGTAATTTTGCAACAGCTGCAGGCACCCTAGTTGGGAAACACTGCGCTAGTGGGCACATGGAAGGAGGGAAGGAACTTTATTATAATTTATTATAATTTCCTGGGGGGGGGGGGGGAAGAGGAGGGGGAGAGAGCAGCAGCTAACAGGAAGCTGGCGCAGGGAGTCATGGGAAATGTAGTCTTTATGACATGACTGCTTACTGCTACAGGTGGCAATTACAAGAGAATGGCTGGGCCAAATTTGACAAATAAGGTATCGTTGGAAAGGTCTTTGAAAGAGCTATCAGATGAGGTAAACTTTTTTTTTAAGTACCAGCGGTCTGAAGTACTCCTTTAACTTTCTGGCACAAGTTGATTTAAAAAAAAAAAAAAAAGTTTTCCACGGGAGTACCCCTTTAATAATGCCTCCAGGATCCAGGTAACTAGTCATGGGGTTGATCCCGGAGGCTGCTCTTCCCCCCCGAGTGATGTGTTTGTACTGAGTGATGTGTCTCTCTATACACAGATAGGGACCCGCCCCCGAGGACTACATACCTGTATTTACATACCATCATTTTTAACCTATGATTACTCTGAAACACCTGGGCGTATTAGAGTAAATCAGAGTGAGTTGAGATCTTGCTACTTGCACCATGTTTTATTTTGCCCGCAGTTCGGGCAGCATAAAACTGATGACAGGTTCCCTTTCACCCCGTTTCAGATGTAATACATTAAGTGGACATTTTTCTTCCATTTTTCCTCATTCCTTCTGCAATCCGATATCTACTTTCCCTGGTGAATCTTGAACTGTAGCCTTTGGCGCATTGCAGGAAATATATCTGTGATTCGCTTATTTAGAATTAATTACATTTTCATATCCAAAGGATAAGGGAGAAAAGATCAAAAAGAGAGATCTCTGCTTCATAAAAAAATATGATCTACTGTCTCAGGCCCTGGTGCGGTCTCAGAACCGCTTTAACCCTTACAATGCCAAGAATGTATGCGCAATTGACACTATAGGAAGTGGTCTTTTTTTACTGCACACTCCTAGACTTTTCTATAATGAATTTAGTGTTTGTATTTAACTTTTTTTGGGTATGTCCTCTGTTATGTCCTCTGTATGTATCTGTTATATTTGACAGGGAAAGTAGTGCTGCATGCAACACTACTTTCCCTGCCAGAATGATGTGCCAGGGTGTGTACACCTTGGCAAAACCTACCGGACCAGGGATTCAGTGAGAACATCAGATTCCTTGTCCTCCATGTAAAATGAATGGTGCACGCCTGCTATGGGACTGTACTCTGTAGCTATCAGGGGCAGCCACAAAGAGTTGTTATTAAAATCGAGTTAAAGAATCACTCCTGAAATATATTTTTGGTATTATTAGACTTAGTTACCACTTATATATTTGTTTTTGCAAAAACACCCCAAAAACTTCCAAACCGCCCTGTTGTAAAAGTGCAGTGACCAGATGTTAGCAGGGAGTCCATAGGGAAGCTCCAAACCCAAAAATTGCCCTTTTTTCTTAAAAGGGTACTCCACCCCTAGACATCTTATCTAAGATGTCTGTTCGTGGGGTTCCCGCCTCTGGGGACCCTCGCAATCTTGGCTGCAGCGCCCCAGACATCCAGTGCACGTAGTGAACTTCGCTCTCTGCCAGATGACTGGTGATGCAGATCGGAGGCTCATGACATCACGGTCACGCCGGCTCGTTCCGTCATGGTCACGCCCCCTCACTGCAAGTCTATGAGAGATGACGTGACAGCCGTCACACCCCCTCCCATAGACTTTCATTGAGGTGTGTGGCTGTGATGTCACAAGCGGGCGTGACCATATACTTGCATTGAGGGGTGGGGCCATGACATCACAAGCGGGCGTGACCATGATGTCACGGGCCTCCGGCGCTGCACCTGACACTCTAAACGAACACCGGGTACAGCAGGGAGATTGCGGGGGTCCCCAGCGGCGGGACCCCCACATTCAGGGGATAAGATGTCTAAGATGCCTTTAGCCCTGTCATTTTTTTGAGGCTGTGTTGGAAACTGTCCCTTCCGAGATTATACAGCCCCAAGCACAAAGAACAGTACAGAGATCTCTCCGTGATCTATTTATACCCAGGACTGTATCTATAACAAGGGGACATCCTCTACATCTAGAGGAAAGAAGGTTTCTACTCCAGCACAGACGGGGGTTCTTTACTGTAAGAGCAGTGAGACTGTGGAATTCTCTCCCTGAGGAGGTGGTCATGGTGAAAGAGTACAAAAGGGTCTGGATTCATTTTTGCAGAGTAATAACATTGCTGGTTATGTATATTAGATTTATAGGGACAGAACATTGATCCAGGGATTTATTCTGATGTCATATTTGGAGTCGGGAAGGAATTTTTACCTCTAGTATGAGGGTTTTTTGCCTTCCTCTGGATCAACTCAGTAGGGACTCATTAGGGTTATAGGTTGAACTTGATGGACTCTGGGCTTTTTTCAACCTTATGAACTATGTTACTATATGTAACAACTAATGCTGAGTAGTAGATATATACATTGTACATCTACTGCCAAGCAAGAATTTACAGTAAAATCTGTAAA
Organism: Hyla sarda; assembly: GCF_029499605.1. Lineage (NCBI taxonomy): Eukaryota > Metazoa > Chordata > Amphibia > Anura > Hylidae > Hyla > Hyla sarda. The sequence goes on from NC_079197.1 coordinate 148,037,096, forward strand.
TGCAAGTCCAGCAAGGAAAAAGTTAATCCACACTTTTGAGAAGCTTTAGTTAACTTTTAGATATCTAGTATTTACAGCAATCTATAGATGGCTGTATATACTGGATACAGAAGCCGGACGATCACTTACCCCATCCCGCCTCCTGTTTCGGCTTGGTCCCACCCCTAGTGATGACGTAATTATCGGCAGAGCTACAATCGAGAGCCAGGTTGGTAAAGATGGCTCTGTTCTCATTATTAGTGTTGCTCACGAATATTCGCAATTCGCGAATATTACGAATTTCGCAATTAAAATTTGCTATTACGAATATTCGTCTTTTTTTCAAACTGTTTTAAAGACTGAGCACATTGCAGGGATCTCCTTCGACTGATAAATGCAATGCTTGTATCATTAAAGACCCAGGGATGAGACTGTGAGGCGAAAGGTTTATGCATGCGAATATTCGTGGAAATTCCGCCCTACTTATGCCTGTGAGCCAATGAGAGTTTGGCAAGCACAGTTGTCAGAGCTTAACGACGTCCCTAGCAACGTCCCTCGCATGATGTTGTAGCGCGCATGCGCAGACGAGGAAAATTTCGCTATTAATTTCGCATTCGCAATAGCGAAATTTTACAATTCAAAAAAACGTCACAAATATAACGAATATTCGAATTTCTGAAATATGGGACGAATATTCGTCCTCATATTTCCGAAATATCGCGAATTCGAATATGGCATATGCCGCTCATCACTACTCATTATGTGTTTTGCACAATGTGAACAGAGCCTTTCTGGCAATGTGTTCCCAAACAGGGAGAATTCAGCTGTTGCTAAACTACGACCTTCATCCTTTCCAGAAAGCCAAAGGTTATCTGGGGTTGATGGGGGTTGTAGTTTAGCAACAGCTGGGAGCTCCCTGTTTGGGAACACACTGCTTTATGGGTGCTCTCCCCCAGTGTAAAGCGCCTTAACCCCTTAAGGACCAGGCCATTTTACACCTTAAGGACCGGAGCGTTTTTTTGAAATTCTGACCACTGTCACTTTAAACATTAATAACTCTGGAATGCTTTTAGTTATCATTCTGATTCCGAGATTGTTTTTTCGTGACATATTCTACTTTAACATAGTGGTAAAATTTTATGGTAACTTGCATCCTTTCTTGGTGAAAAATCCCAAAATTTGATGAAAAAAATTAAAATTTTGCATTTTTCTAACTTTGAAGCTCTCTGATTGTAAGGAAAATGGATATTCAAAATATATTTTTTTTGGGTTCACATAAACAATATGTCTACTTTATGTTTGCATCATAAAATTTATGAGTTTTTACTTTTGGAAGACACCAGAGGGCTTCAAAGTTCAGCAGCAATTTTGCGATTTTTCACAAAATTTTCAAACTCGCTATTTTTCAGGGACCAGTTCAGGTTTGAAGTGGATTTGAAGGGTCTTCATATTAGAAATACCCCATAAAAGACCCCATTATAAAAACTACACCCCCAAAGTATTCAAAATGACATTCAGTAAGTGTATTAACCCTTTAGGTGTTTCACAGGAATAGCAGCAAAGTGAAGGAGAAAATTCAAAATCTTCATTTTTTACTCTCGCATGTTCTTGTAGACCCAATTTTTGAATTTTTGCAAGGGGTAAAAAGGAGAAAATTTTTACTTGTATTTGAAACCCAATTTCTCTCGAGTAAGGAAATACCTCATATGTTTATGTTAATTTTTCAGCGGGCGCAGTAGAGGGCTCAGAAGGGAAGGAGCGACAAATGGTTTTTGGGGGGCATGTAACCTTTAGGAAGCCCCTATGGTGCCAGGACAGCAAAAAAAAACACATGGCATACCATTTTGGAAACTAGACCCCTCAGGGAACCTAACAAGGGGTAAAGTGAACCTTAATACCCTACAGGTGATTCACGACTTTTGCATATGTAAAAAAAATATATATATTTTTTACCTAAAATGCTTGGTTTCCCAAAAATTTTACATTTTTAAAAAGGGTAATAGCAGAAAATACCCCCCAAAATTTGAAGCCCAATTTCTCACGATACAGAAAACACCTCGCATGGGGGTGAAAAGTGCTCTGCTGGTGCACTACAGGTCTCAGAAGAGAATGAGTCCCATTTGGCTTTTTTGAAGGAAATTTTACTCTGGGGGCATGTCGCATTTAGGAAGCCCCTATGGTGCCAGAACAGCAAAAAAAAACACATGGCATACCATTTTGGAAACTAGACCCCTCGGGGAACGTAACAAGGGGTAATGTGAACCTTAATACCCTACAGGTGATTCACGACTTTTGCATATGTAAAAAAATATATATATTTTACCTAAAATGCATGGTTTCCCCAAAATTTTACATTTTTAAAAAGGGTAATAGCAGAAAATACCCCCCAAAATTTGAAGCCCAATTTCTCCCAATTCAGAAAACACCCCATATGGGGGTGAAAAGTGCTCTGCTGGCGCACTACAGGTCTCAGAAGAGAAGGAGTCACATTTGGCTTTTTGAAAGCGAATTTTGCTCTGGGGGAATGCCGCATTTAGGAAGCCCCTATGGTGCCAGGACAGCAAAAAAAAAAAACACATGGCATACCATTTTGGAAACTAGACCCCTCGGGGAACGTAACAAGGGGTAGTTTGAACCTTAATACCCTACAGGTGTTTCACGACTTTTGCATATGTAAAAAAATATATATTTTTTTTACCTAAAATGCTTGTTTTCCCAAAAATGTTACATTTTTAAAAAGGGTAATAGCAGAAAATACCCCCCAAAATTTATTAGGCAATTTCTCCCGAGTACGGCGATACCCCATATGTGACCCTAAACTGTTGCCTTGAAATACGACAGGGCTCCAAAGTGAGAGCGCCATGCGCATTTGAGGCCTAAATTAGGGATTGCATAGGGGTGGACATAGGGGTATTCTACGCCAGTGATTCCCAAACAGGGTGCCTCCAGCTGTTGTAAAACTCCCAGCATGCCTAGACAGTCAACGGCTATCTGGCAATACTGGGAGTAGTTGTTTTGCAACAGCTGGAGGCTCCGTTTTGGAAACAGTGGCGTACCAGATGTTTTTCATTTTTATTGGGGAGGGGAGGGGGGCTGTGTAGGGATATGTGTATATGTAGTGTTTTTTACTTTTTATTTTGTGTTAGTGTAGTGTAGTGTTTTTAGGGTACAGTCGCACGGGCGGGGGTTCACAGTAGTTTCTCGCTGGCAGTTTGAGCTGCGGCAGAAATTTTGCCGCACCTCAAACTTGCAGCCGGATACTTACTGTAATCCTCCGCCCATGTGAGTGTACCCTGTACGTGCACATTGGGGAGGGGGAACATCCAGCTGTTGCAAAACTACAACTCCCAGCATGTACGGTCTATCAGTGCATGCTGGGAGTTGTAGTTTTGCAACAGCTGGAGGCACACTGGTTGTGAAACACCGAGTTTGGTAACAAACTCAGTGTTTTGCAACCAGTGTGCCTTCAGCTGTTACAAAAGCTAAAACCCCCAGCATGTACGGACAGCGGAAGGGCATGCTGGGTCTTGTAGTTATGCAACAGCTGGAGGCATACTACTTTGGCTGGGGATTGTAGTTATGCAACAGCTGGAGACACACTGGTTTGCTGCTTAACTCAGTGTGCCTTCAGCTGTTGCAAAACTACAACTCTCAGCAGTCACCGACAGCCAACAGGCATGCTGGGAGTTGTAGTTATGCAACCACCAGATGCACCACTACAACTCCCAGCATGCACTTTAGCTGATTGTGCAAGCTGGGAGTTGTAGTTACACAACAGCTGAAGGTACACTTTTCCATAGAAAGAATGTGCCTCCAGCTGTTGCAAAACTACAAGTCCCAGCATGCCCATAAGGGCATGCTGGGAGTTGTGGTGGTCTGCCTCCTGCTGTTGCATAACTACAGCTCCCAGCATGCCCTTTTTGCATGCTGGGAGCTGTTGCTAAGCAACAGCAGGAGGCTGTCACTCACCTCCAACGATCCAGCCGCACAGGTCAGTCCCTCGTCGTCTCCGCCGCCGCCGCTGCTCCTGGGGCCCCGATCCCAACAGGGGCGCCGGGGATCGGGGTCCCCAGCACCCGCTCACGTCCTCCGGAAGAGGGGCGGAGCGGGTTGCGGGAATGACACCCGCAGCAGGCGCCCTGATTGGTCGGCCGGTAATCCGGCCGACGAATCAGGGCGATCGTGAGGTGGCACCAGTGCCACCTCACCCCTGCTGGCTCTGGCTGTTCGGGGCCGTCTCTGACGTCCCCGATCAGCCAATAATTCCGGGTCACCGGGTCACTGGAGACCCGATTGACCCGGAATCCGCCGCAGATCGCTGGACTGAATTGTCATAATCATAATGACCCCCCTGGGCGATATGCCGCGATGCCTGCTGAACGATTTCAGCAGGCATCGGGCACCGGCTCCGCTCCAGATGGTTGCGGGGGGCCGGTAAAACGCATGACGTTCTCATACGTCATGTGTCCTTAAGGACTCGGAAATGGAGACGTATGAGAACGTCATGTGTCCTTAAGGGGTTAAATAGACTAACCTATTTTTCATGTTTTTCTTTTCTTCTTGTTCCAGATCTGTGGACTACGTTGGATTCCATGGACTATGTCGATGACCAGCAGGTTTTTTCTTTCAATTCTTTTAATAAAAAGAGTCAATGAGGGCTGTCGGGTAGTGGCTTTTGTAATAAAATATTTTTTCCCGTGTGTTGTGTTTTTTTATATATTTTTTTCATTTTCAGGCTTAGAAGCGGAAGCCATCTTATAGACCTTTAAAGTTTCTGCAGATTCCGCTTAATATATTGAAGACAGCACATTTACGAGTGTTCTCAGTGCCGCCGTATCAAGTAAATGTGCCATATTTTCCTGGCTGATATTCCGCACATGATAGGAGGGGGTCAAAGGTCGATGTATTACCTGAGATCATACACTTGTGCCTTATCATGCAATACCAGGGACAGCCCGAGGATCTCTATTAGGTGTCATGTGGCTATGGCAATGCTTCCCAACAAGGGTGCCTCCAGCTCTTCCAAAACTACAACTCCCAGCATGTCCGCAAAACTACAACACCCAGCATGCCCGGACAGCCTTTGGCTGTCCGGGCATGCTGGGTGTTATAGTTGTGCAACAGCTGGAGGCACCCTGGACATGAAACACCCTGGAATAAGGACTCTGAATCAAAATAATAGCCAACTTTTCCAGTACAGCCGGCTCAGGACTTGATTATTAATTTTTATTTATTTATTTATTTACTTTTAGAAATAAATGCCTTGTAAACAGTTTTGTGACTACAACACCATTGAAGCCTTTTTATCCCATTTTAAACGTCAAAATAAATTTTATGAATCATCTTCTTTTCTGTATTTTCCTTCCGACGTCTCCCTCAGTATCCTCTCCTATATAAAGCGCTTACTGTATAAGTCAATATTAGTTTAAATATATATATACAGTGGTGCCTCAACATACGATGGTAATTTGTTCCAAACGAGCCATCGTTTGTCGAATCCATCGTATGTTGAGGGATTCGTGCAATGTAAAGTATAGGAAGCTGTACTCACCTGTCCCCGCCGCTCCCGATGGTGACCCCGGCCTCCGCTGGGCTCTCCGCTGTCTTCTCCGGTCCTCCGCTGTCTTCTCCGGTCCTCTGCTGTCTTCTCCGGTCCTCTTCTGTCTTCTTCGGTCTTCTTCTGTCTTCTTCAGTCCTCTGCTGTCTTCTCCGGTCCTCTGCTGTCTTCTCCGGTACTCTGCTCTCTTCTCCGGTCCTCTGCTGTCTTCTCCGGTCCTCTGCTGTCTTCTCCGGTACTCTGCTCTCTTCTCCGGTCCTCTGCTGTCTTCTCCGGTACTCTGCTCTCTTCTCCGGTACTCTGCTCTCTGCTCCGGTCCTCTGCTGTCTTCTCCGGTCCTCTGCTGTCTTCTCCGGTCCTCTTCTGTCTTCTCCGGTCCTCTGCTGTCTTCTCCGGTCCTCTGCTGTCTTCTCCGGTACTCTGCTGTCTTCTCCGGTCCTCTGCTGTCTTCTCCGGTCCTCTTCTGTCTTCTCCGGTCCTCTGCTGTCTTCTCCGGTCCTCTGCTGTCTTCTCCGGTCCTCTGCTGTCTTCTCCGGTACTCTGCTGTCTTCTCCGGTCCTCTGCTGTCTTCTCCGGTACTCTGCTGTCTTCTCCGGTCCTCTTCTGTCTTCTCCGGTCCTCTGCTGTCTTCTCCGGTCCTCTGCTGTCTTCTCTGGTCCTCCGCTGTCTTCTCTGGTCCTCTGCTGTCTTCTCCGGTCCTCTTCTGTCTTCTCCGGTCCTCTGCTGTCTTCTCCGGTCCTCTGCTGTCTTCTCTGGTCCTCCGCTGTCTTCTCTGGTCCTCTGCTGTCTTCTCCGGTCCTCTTCTGTCTTCTCCGGTCCTCTGCTGTCTTCTCTGGTCCTCCGCTGTCTTCTCTGGTCCTCTGCTGTCTTCTCCGGTCCTCTTCTGTCTTCCGCAAGGCCTTACTGGGCCTGCGTAGCGAAGTCATTACGCCTATTGGATGACGTGCGCAGCAGCGTATTGACGTCATCGGAGAGGGCCGAGAAGACACCGGAAGACCAGCGCTGGACCCGGAGGGCACCCCGGAGCATCGTGGAGGGGTAAGTTATACTTACCGCACCACACGGGGAACATTAGCACTTAATGCGATGGCCCCGACATAAAAAAGCATCGTATGTCGATGCTGACATCGACATGCGATGGCCTCTGAGAGGCCATCGTATGTCGATTTCATCATATGTCGGGGCCATCGTAGGTCGGGGGGGTCACTGTATATATATATATATATATATATATATTTATATATATATACACACAGGGATCAAGTACTGGGAAAGAAAGTGTGGGAACTCACCCAAGATTTCCACTTAAGGGCTGGTCCAGTTAATGGAAATGCCATTCCTGCTGTGTAAAAAGTGCAGGAACTCAGTTCCCACGGGTTCCTGCAGGAATTGAGCCCTAAATATATATATATATATATATATATATATATATATATATATATATATATATATATCTGTCCATTTTCAGCTTTTACCTAAAATTTGCAGCTGCGTTCGTAGAGGTGTAATGATCCCTGAAGAACATTAAACCGGGAAAATTTTCTAATTTTGGGAAAACACAATTTGCTAATGGAGCTCAAATTGGAATCGCATTTTCTCCCCTACTACATAATACGCAATAACCTGTTCACTTAAGCGAATTATGGACCTAATGAAGGCTACGGCGACATTTCCTATTGAAAGCAATGATATGTTTTGTTTTTGTTTTTTGTTTTTCTTTGTTTTTTTATACTTTCCTTTGTGCAAAATGTCTTTCCAAATCAACATTTTTCTTTCTTTTTTTTGTGCATTATTAGGAGGCTTGGTGATATAGTTACATGTATAGCAACATATTTATCAAAGTGACAGGCCATGTATTTATGGCAAACAAGCTGCACCGAGAGAGTGGCTAGACGCACAGGAGACAGTTCCTTGATGTGCGCGGCGCTGGGAAACATTTTAAGCAATATGTCATATGAACACAAAGCAAACTATGATTTTATCGAGGTTCTAGGCTTTTTTTTATGTTTCTTTTATTCCCGAATTACTGCAAGATCTTGTTAGGAGAAAAGCTCTGAATACAAAGTATAAGGCTATGTTCACACTGTGGAATTTCCACAATTCCGCATAAATTTTATTCAGTCCATAGAATTAAAGAATTTCTAGGTTCTCAGAAAACAGAATTCAATTGAAATTCAAGCCCCATTAATTTGGGATTCCGCGGTGGATATAATGGTAAATATAGTACTGGTCTTATATTTTTGCTGAATGCGGTAAGCATTCCACCATGGAAATTCTACAGAATGCCATTCAAACTAATAGGCAGTAAACTACGGCGGAATTTCTAGCGGAATTCTTCTGCGAAATTCTGCTGTCTGAAAATAGGGAAGGGGTTCATTGAAACATTCATATTTTGAATTAGACACTTGTAAAAGCAATGGAGAGAGCAATATAATTAATATGGTTATCCAGGATAAGAGAACTTATAGCTACTTTTTTCCAAAAACAGTGCCATACCTGATTGTGTGTGGTTTTACAACCTGACTCTATTTACTTCATTGGAACAGAGCTGCAATACCACATACAACCTGAGGACAGGTGTGGTGCTATTTCTGATAAGGCCTATAACTGGTTGTCGTCTAAGGATGAGCCGGCTCGTCCTGAGACGGGAAGTGGTGTATGACGCAGGCTCCCGACTCGAGCCGGTGTCATATCGGTCAGCCCCCAGCTGATTCCTGTAGCTGAGGGCCGCCTTTAATAGCCGACATGCGGCCGCTGCCGGCTATCAACCCTTTAGATCGCCGCTGTCAAAGTTGACAGTGGCGTCTAAAGGGACATTTAAACCATCATTGGTGGTCCAGTGGGGTGGATGTTCCCCCCCCTGAAGCGCAATCACGGGAGGGTGATCCACTGTGGAGGTAGCCGGAGGGCTTACCTCTCCTGCTGCGGCTGTCCCGGCTCTGTGATAGATAGAGCCTGCCTGAACTAGGCTTTATCAATCAAGTGCAGAGCACACAGATCAATGTGGTTCTACTGGGGACTATAAGTGTAAAAAAAAAAGTTTAATAAAAAGTTTACAAAAAAAACACCCATTAACCCCTTCCATATTAAAAGCTTGAATCACCCCCCCCCCCCCCCCCCTTTTTCACAAATTCAATACAACAATTTTATAGGGGTCAGAAAATGAACATTTTACACATACTAATTTTGGTGCAAGTAGTTATAATCTTTTTTTAAGAAGTAAAATAAATTAAAACCAATATAACTTTTTGTAAGAAAATTAGTATGCTTAAATCGGTAGTTCTTTCCAGTTCTTTCCAGTCTGCCCACAGTGCTCTCTGCTGACACCTCTGTCCATGTCAGGAACTGTCCAGAGCAGGAGAGGTTTGCTATGGGTATTTGCTCCTGCTCTGGACAGTTCCTGACATGGACAGAGGTGTCAGCAGAGAGCACTGTGGTCAGACTGGAAAGAACTACACAACTTCCTCTGGAGCATACAACAGCTGATAAGTACAGGAAGGATTAAGATTTTTTAATAGAAGTAATTTACAAATCTATATAACTTTCTGCCACCAGTTGATTTAAAAAAAAACAATGTTTTACACCAGATTACCAATTTAAGCATACTAATTTTCTTACAAAAAGTTAGTGGGGACATTTATCAAAGTTAGTGTAGGTGCACTGATGTTCTACACTGGTTTTGATGGTGCAGCTGGAGAGTAAATGGTGCAGGACATGTGAAAAATGTGGTGCATGTACTCATTTTTAAAAAATTTTGCTTCTTATGAATTCTTCTCTGCAATTTTTCGGAGACTTTTTTTTTTTACCTGTTGCGACTTTTTTGCACACAAAAAATGTCTCTGAACCTCTTGATAAATTCCCCCTAATAGTTCTTAAAAGTAGTAACATCTAGCGCAACTTACTGTATTTTTCGCCCTATAGGACGCACCAGCATATAAGACGCACCCAATTTTAAAGGTGCAAAATCTAGAAAAAAAAGATTCTGAACCCAACAGTCATCTTCAACCTGCGGACCTCCAGATGTTGCAAAACTACAACTCCCAGCATGCCCGGACAGCCGTTGGCTGTCCGGGCATGCTGGGAGTTGTAGTTTTGCAACATCTGGAGGTCCGCAGGTTGAAGACCACTGGTATAGGAGGTAATACTCACGTGTCCCCGCCGCTCCGGACCCGTCACCGCTCGTCACCGCTGTCCTGGATGTCGCTCCCTCGCTGTCGCCGTGTCCCCGTGGTGTCCCTGATGCTCTGGACGTCTTATTCCCCGGATCCACGCTCTCCGTCGCCGTCATCACGTCGCCGTCATCACGTCGCTAAGCACGCCGCTCCTATAGGATGACGGGACAGCGTGGGCGATGATGTGATGACGTCGAAGGAGAGCATCGGCCATGCAGGGGATCCCGGCACGGAGCAGACACCGAGGAGGCAGGTAAGGTCCCTCCCGATGTCCTGTAAGCTGTTTGGGATGCCGCGATTTCACCGCGGCAGTCGCGAACAGCCCGACTGAGCAGCCGGGTTAGTGTCACCTTCGCTTCAGACGCGGCGGTCAGCTTTGATCGCCGCGTGTGAAGGGTTAATACAGGGCATCACGGCAATCGGTGATGTCCTGTTTTAGCCGCGGGTCCCGGCTGTTGATGGCCGCAGGGACCGCCGCGATAGGGGTGTATTCGCCGTATAAGACGCACCAACTTTTCCCCCCCAGTTTTGGGGAAGAAAAAGTGCGTCTTATACAGCGAAAAATACGGTATATAAATTGGGTAGCTTAGATTTTGTGGTAAACATGAATGATGTCATTACAAAGTACAATCAGTTCTGCATAAAATAATCCCTCACATGGCCCTGTAAGGGAAAAATGAAAATTTGCTGCATCCTCAACACCAAAACAACCCATGTTAATTGTGTCCCCTCTTGCACCTGTTTTCATATTGTGGATATTTTCGTAACAAGACAGGATGCTTCCAGAAAATAGGAGGCTGTTTATTTATTTATTACATTTTTTTTTTTTTTTATTGTGGTTTATTTATTTTTCTTTATTTATTTATTCATTTACATGCTTGTTATTTATTTATAAATGTATTTATTTATTTATTTGTTTTTTTTAACTTTATATATTTAGTCTCTTTTACATAGTGGCCCAGATTTATTAATGCAAATGCATCACATTAATGATATGTTTAACACACTTTTTGACATTTTTCCCCCAGGTCTAACAAAGGGGGACACCACCCCCATCAATCATTGTCATAATGTTATATCTCTGACCTAATTACCCTAAAATAGGCATAATATATCAAAATTAATTGTTTACAAGATGTCTTATCGCTGGGGATCCCTGCGATCGCTGGGGATCCCTGCACCCCCCTCCCCCCCCCCCCCGTTTCTCAGCTGCACAAAGCGAGGATTGTTCTGTGGCTGATGATGGGCGATCCAGGGAACGGAGTAACTATATGTCTATATGAGGAGGCATGACGGCCGACACGCCCCCTCCTATAGACTTGCATTGAGGGGGCGGGGCGTGATGTCATAAGGGGGCAGAGCCGTGACGTCACGATACTCCATCCCCTGCATTGCTCATCATCAGCCACAGAGCGATCCTCGCTCCGTGCAGCTGAGAAACGGGGTGCTGCAGGAGAGATCGCGGGGGGGGGGGACCCCCGCGATCAGACATCTTATTCCCTATCCTTTGGATGGGGGATAAGATGTCTAGGGGCGGAGTACCCCTTTAGGGCTCTGTTTAAGCCAGTGTTTCCCAACCAGGGTGCCACCAGCTGTTGCAAAATTATATATATATATAGTCATGGCTACACCAGTATACCAATGATGAACCCTGAATACGTATACCTGATTGGATGGTTGATGGAGGAGGCCTCATATAGGATGGGACCCTAACATTTACTCACCTCAGGCTGGGCGACATGCTGGATCCACTAACAACCCAAAACCACCTCCTATGAAATAGGGGAGGGGATGCACGGCTACAGAGGGAGCCACTCCCCCCCCCCCCCCCCCAAATTGCACAGTAAAAAAAAAAAAAAAATGTAGCCAGCACCTAAACCTAATACATGGGTGCTTCTGTAGCCGTGCATCCCCTCCCCTATTTCACAGGAGGTGGTTTTAGGTTGTTAGTGGATTCAGCATGTCGCCCAGCCTGAGGTGAGTGAATGTTAGGGTCCCATCCTATATGAGGCCACCTCCACGTGGTGGATGGGGGACACGTTTTGATCAAAAAGTGCGCTAAGAGCCTCCATTTTGTTGACCAAGTGTGCTGCCGCCATTTTCTTTTTTTTACATGTCTTGTACGTGCCACAGCAGCGTGCACCCATGTATTGGGCTAGGTGCTGGCTACATTTTTGTTTCATTTTGTTTGTGCCCTGAACATGTATACTTGATTAGAATGGCTGAAGGTAAAGCCTATAAGGGTGCAAAAGACCAAACCAAAGTAGGAGAAAATGATTTTATTGATAATTATAAAACCAGTTTACAAAAAGCATGAGAAATTTCAATGAATGGTTTCAATGAAGGTTTATTTGAAACCTTTTTGGTTACTACACCAACTGGATTAACTCTCCAGAAATCAAAAGGAGCAAAAGGAAATGGACCTATGAGAAAAACTTTCTCTAGCTCTGATTGCAACAAAGACCCTACCGCTTCTGGGTCTCTGACTGCAGATAGCAAATCAGGACCCCCCCATGTTGCTTGGGGTAATGAAATAAGACCCGTGTGGAAACTTATGGTGGAACCTGAAATCAAAAATTTTACAAAACAGGGGTCATGATGAAAAAGAAGTGATTCGGGGAAGTCAACATTAATGTTGGCTAGTCATGCCGGTTTTGACGATCTCTGCAGGCAGGCCCTAAAACAAACAGAGCACACGTGTGGGGCTCTGCACTTGTTATAATTACACAGTGCCATATTGTAATTATTACATATTTGACTTCTCCCTAAGAAGATAATAGTGCAACCTAATTTATCAGTTACCTGTGCCGACCTCTGCTGCGACATGACACTGAACGACGAAGGTTTATTCTGAGAAGGAGAGGAGTTGGCATTAGGGCACCAGTCAGTGGAGTGTGAGATGGACTGGCAAGAAGAACAAACCGGAGCCTTGAGCCCCGCGAAGTGGCGGCAGAACAATTCTATGTCCAGCGAGGCCCGGTTTGTTGGAACTGAACCAGTGCTGCCGCCTTCACGGAGAAGGACCTGTGATAATCATAGAATGAATATCCGCCATACTTGATACCTAACTCCACGACTCGGTACAAGTAAATGTCCAGCTCCTCTCTCCTCTCAGGATGAGCTGAACAAATATTGTCTCTAAAAAGGCTGAAAGCCAAAATGAATTCCCCAATGGACATTTTTTTCTGAGACGTGCATTCTTAGCTTTTAGGACCACGGAGATGTCGCTAGAAGCGATTGTTTTGTTTTCAACAATATCGTGCGTGGCGAGTAGGAGAAAGGCAAAATTTATGTCTTTACCCTCTACACTCTCTTTTTATATTTTCTGGCACTAAATGGGAGGGAGCGATGTCAAGAATAGCCGGACCCCTACCTGCGGAGGACACCTGAGAGGTGGAAGCTACTGGCGCCGCTGGTTTGGGTGGGTTTCCTGTTGGCTCCTTAGCTTCTAATTCCTGGAGCCTATCTTGCATGCTGTTTATTATTGCATGTAATTAAGTTAAAGACAATTGTATGGTAGACATGGAAACTTGCTCAGAAGTAGTGGCTGTAAGTTTTGCCATCACGAGTCTATATAAATCGGCTTTCCTGGCTGAAGACCTGTAACAAATCCCTCTTTTAGACAGCTCGGCTGTTAGTTTAGGAATAAACAGACCGTATGCCCAAAACCTGAGTGAAAAAACTTGTTCACTCTGTGGCGAAAGACTACCGAAACTCTTGACACCATCACCCAAACCAACCTAACAGCAACACCTGAAAAAATGACAGGAGAATAGACAAAAGCAATCAAAAGCTGAACACAATGGACCAGATGAACCTAAAAGAAAAAATCATGCTGAACACGACTTGTAAATGATACTAACGCCAGTGCATTACATTCAACTAGAAAGAAAATTCTCGGTAGAACGAACAGTAACAGGATTTACCAAGAACTAACCAACAAGGAACTGTGCTTACTTAAGGTTAGCGATAAGATGTACATGGGCTCGACCTTGAAGGTGGCCACCAACACCTGAGTGACATGCACAACAAATATAGCATAGGAACTAATGGACCGAAAATATACGCCCAACCAAGTTGTGGATAGGTTAAAATTCCCCAATAGACAGTGAATAGAAAGATCCAACACCCTGGAATATAACTCCATAGACATGACAGAAGAGAATGTATAAAAAAATTAACGATGAATGACCAACAATTGTGAGAAATTTAAACGTGCATCACCAAGACAACCTGAGATGGATCATAACCCATACTGAGAGCCCGAAACTGTGGTGCCTAAGAACCGAGGGTGTACGAACCCAACCACAAAGAAAAACTCAAAGCACTTACTTACCGAACTAAACTCGACAGAACGTGAATGACTACCAGGAATTGATGTTTGAGAAATGAGCTGAATGGACTTAAGCTGAGCCCTACAATGAAATATTACTGTAAACGAATGTGAGTAATGACCAAACACTAAAGAGGGCCCGACCCTGTGGTGGCCAGTAACTGAGGGTGAACGTACACCCACTATGAAGAAAATCAAGCACTACTTACCGAAACAAACTCAACAGAATGTGAATGGTGACAAGGAATTACTGCTTGAGTAAATGAGCTGAATAGGCTAAAGTTGAGACCTACGATGAAATATTACTGTAAGTAAAAGTAAATGAATACCAAACATTAAAAGAGGGCCCAACCCCGTGGTGGCCAGTAACCGTGGGTGAACGTACACCAACCATGAAGAAAACTCAAGCACTACTTGCCAAAATAAACTCAACAAAATGTGAATGGTGATAAGAAATTACTGCTTGAGTAAATGAGCTGAATAGGCTAAAGCTGAGACCTACAATGAAATATTACTGTAAGTAAACATAAATGAATACCAAACATTAAAAGAGGGCCCGACCCCGTGGTGGCCAGTAACTGAGGGTGAACGTATACCAACCATGAAGAAAACTCAAAGCACTACTTACCGATGTGAAGCTTCAACAGAAAATGAATAAAGACAAAAGATCAAAGCATGAATAGATGAACTCGATAACTAAAGCTGAGAACGAGCTAGACCCAACAAATCAATGAAGACAATTGGTGGACACATCTGCAGTGAACCTGTAGAATCTTTGGTCTGGGCCTACAACAGAAGATTAACTTTTAAAATATGGAAAAAAACAACCCAACTAATGTGAATAAGGAAGCATACTTACAAAACAGAGAATATAATAATTTAAACCGAATGTAACTGCAAACCAGGTGATCAATAGCTCTAGGGGTTCCAAGAACCACTAAAAAGACAGTTCTGGAAAAACAGTCTTGCCCAACCAATGGACAACCAATGGATCCGACTACAAAAGAATGAAAAAGAGGTAAACGGAAATGTCAACAAGGATAGATAAACATAAAATGGAGGAGAACATGGAAACGGATATACATACAGGTCACGGAAATTGAAGCCCCATAGCAGTAATACTGTATAAGAAATATCCAGAAAGGGAGATACAGAACTTCAGTTCTTAAGCAGAGGAGAAACCTGATCGAAAAACAAAGCACAGATGATAAGCTGTACACAAATGAGACCTGTCTCCTTACTGCCCTGAACCAATGTACCAGAATGCACAAAAAAACACCAGAATAACTGCAGACACTAGACCCCATATCAAAGGGGTCATGCTAAACCTGAACAGATGATATACACAATATAGTGCAACCAGACCGGAAGGAGCAGATGACACATATGATGCAGTACTGTTACGCCGAGCGCTCCGGGTCCCCGCTCCTCCCCGGAGCGCTCGCTTCACTCCCTCCGCTGCAGCGCTCCGGTCACGTCCTCTGACCCGGGGCGCTGCGATCCTGCTGCCAGCCGGGATGCGATTCGCGATGCGGGTAGCGCCCGCTCGCGATGCGCACCCCGGCTCCCCTACCTGACTCGCTCCCCGTCTGTTCTGTCCCGGCGCGCGCGGCCCCGCTCCCTAGGGCGCGCGCGCGCCGGGTCTCTGCGATTTAAAGGGCCACTGCGCCGCTGATTGGCGCAGTGGTTCCAATTAGGGTTTTCACCTGTGCACTTCCCTATATTACCTCACTTCCCTTGCACTCCCTTGCCGGATCTTGTTGCCTTAGTGCCAGTGAAAGCGTTCCTTGTGTGTTCCTTGCCAGTGTTTCCAGACCTTCTGCCGTTGCCCCTGACTACGATCCTTGCTGCCTGCCCCGACCTTCTGCTACGTCCGACCTTGCTTCTGCCTACTCCCTTGTACCGCGCCTATCTTCAGCAGCCAGAGAGGTGAGCCGTTGCTAGTGGATACGACCTGGTCACTACCGCCGCAGCAAGACCATCCCGCTTTGCGGCGGGCTCTGGTGAAAACCAGTAGTGGCTTAGAACCGGTCCACTAGCACGGTCCACGCCAATCCCTCTCTGGCACAGAGGGTCCACTACCTGCCAGCCGGCATCGTGACAGTAGATCCGGCCATGGATCCCGCTGAAGTTCCTCTGCCAGTTGTCGCTGACCTCACCACGGTGGTCGCCCAGCAGTCACAACAGATAGCGCAACAAGGCCAACAGCTGTCTCAACTGACCGTTATGCTACAACAGTTGCTACCACAGCTTCAGCAGTCATCTCCTCCGCCAGCTCCTGCACCTCCTCCGCAGCGAGTGGCCGCTCCTGGGATACGCTTATCCTTGCCGGATAAATTTGATGGGGACTCTAAGTTTTGCCGTGGCTTTCTTTCCCAATGTTCCCTGCATCTGGAGATGATGTCGGACCTGTTTCCCACTGAAAGGTCTAAGGTGGCTTTCGTAGTCAGTCTTCTGTCCGGAAAAGCCCTGTCATGGGCCACACCGCTCTGGGACCGCAATGACCCCGTCACTGCCTCTGTACACTCCTTCTTCTCGGAAATCCGAAGTGTCTTTGAGGAACCTGCCCGAGCCTCTTCTGCTGAGACTGCCCTGTTGAACCTGGTCCAGGGTAATTCTTCCGTTGGCGAGTATGCCGTACAATTCCGTACACTTGCTTCAGAATTGTCCTGGAATAATGAGGCCCTCTGCGCGACCTTCAAAAAAGGCCTATCCAGCAACATTAAAGATGTTCTGGCCGCACGAGAAATTCCTGCTAATCTACATGAACTTATTCACCTAGCCACTCGCATTGACATGCGTTTTTCTGAAAGGCGTCAGGAACTCCGCCAAGATATGGACTCTGTTCGCACGAGGCGTTTCGTCTCCTCGGCTCCTCTCTCCTCTGGTCCCCTGCAATCTGTTCCTGTGCCTCCCGCCGTGGAGGCTATGCAGGTCGACCGGTCTCGCCTGACACCTCAAGAGAGGACACGACGCCGTATGGAGAACCTCTGCCTGTACTGTGCTAGTACCGAACACTTCCTGAGGGATTGTCCTATCCGTCCTCCCCGCCTGGAAAGACGTACGCTGACTCCGCACAAAGGTGAGACAGTCCTTGATGTCTACTCTGCTTCTCCACGTCTTACTGTGCCTGTGCGGATGTCTGCCTCTGCCTTCTCCTTCTCTACAGTGGCCTTCTTGGACTCTGGATCTGCAGGAAATTTTATTTTGGCCTCTCTCGTCAACAGGTTCAACATCCCAGTGACCAGTCTCGCCAGACCCCTCTACATCAATTGTGTAAATAATGAAAGATTGGACTGTACCATACGTTTCCGCACGGAGCCCCTTCTTATGAGCATCGGATCTCATCATGAGAGGATTGAACTTTTGGTCCTTCCCAATTGCACCTCGGAGATTCTCCTTGGACTTCCCTGGCTTCAACTTCATTCCCCAACCCTGGATTGGTCCACTGGGGAGATCAAGAGTTGGGGGTCCTCTTGTTCCAAGAACTGTCTAAAACCGGTTCCCAGTAACCCTTGCCGTAACTCTGTGGTTCCTCCAGTAACCGGTCTCCCTAAGGCCTATATGGACTTCGCGGATGTTTTCTGCAAAAAACAAGCTGAGACTCTACCTCCTCACAGGCCTTATGATTGCCCTATCGACCTCCTCCCGGGTACTACTCCACCCCGGGGCAGAATTTATCCTCTCTCTGCCCCAGAGACTCTTGCCATGTCCGAATACGTCCAGGAGAATCTAAAAAAGGGCTTTATCCGTAAATCCTCCTCTCCTGCCGGAGCCGGATTTTTCTTTGTGTCCAAAAAAGATGGCTCCCTACGTCCTTGCATTGACTACCGCGGTCTTAATAAAATCACGGTTAAGAACCGCTACCCCTTACCCCTCATCTCTGAACTCTTTGATCGCCTCCAAGGTGCCCACATCTTCACTAAATTGGACTTAAGAGGCGCCTATAACCTCATCCGCATCAGAGAGGGGGACGAGTGGAAAACGGCATTTAACACCAGAGATGGACACTTTGAGTATCTGGTCATGCCCTTTGGACTGTGCAATGCCCCTGCCGTCTTCCAAGACTTTGTCAATGAAATTTTTCGTGATCTGTTATACTCCTGTGTTGTGGTATATCTGGACGATATCCTAATTTTTTCTGCCAATCTAGAAGAACACCGCCAGCATGTCCGTATGGTTCTTCAGAGACTTCGTGACAACCAACTCTATGCCAAAATTGAGAAATGTCTGTTTGAATGCCAATCTCTTCCTTTTCTAGGATATTTGGTCTCTGGCCAGGGACTACAGATGGATCCAGACAAACTCTCTGCCGTCTTAAATTGGCCACGCCCCTCCGGACTCCGTGCTATCCAACGCTTTTTGGGGTTCGCCAATTATTACAGGCAATTTATTCCACATTTTTCTACCATTGTGGCTCCTATCGTGGCTTTAACCAAAAAAAATGCTGATCCCAAGTCCTGGCCTCCTCAAGCAGAAGACTCCTTTAAACGACTCAAGTCTGCCTTTTCTTCGGCTCCCGTGCTCTCCAGACCTGACCCTTCCAAACCCTTCCTATTGGAGGTTGATGCCTCCTCAGTAGGAGCTGGAGCTGTTCTTCTACAAAAAAATTCTTCCGGGCATGCTGTCACTTGTGGTTTTTTCTCTAGGACCTTCTCTCCAGCGGAGAGGAACTACTCCATCGGGGATCGAGAGCTTCTAGCCATTAAATTAGCACTTGAGGAATGGAGGCATCTGCTGGAGGGATCAAGATTTCCTGTTATTATCTACACCGACCACAAGAACCTCTCCTACCTCCAGTCGGCCCAACGGCTGAATCCTCGCCAGGCCCGGTGGTCTCTGTTCTTTGCCCGATTTAATTTTGAGATTCACTTTCGTCCTGCCGATAAGAACATTAGGGCCGATGCTCTCTCTCGTTCCTCGGATGCCTCAGAAGTTGATCTCCCTCCGCAACACATCATTCCACCTGACTGCCTGATCTCCACTTCTCCTGCCTCCATCAGGCAGACTCCTCCAGGAAAGACCTTTGTTTCTCCACGCCAACGCCTCGGAATCCTCAAATGGGGTCACTCCTCCCATCTCGCAGGTCATGCGGGCATCAAGAAATCTGTGCAACTCATCTCCCGCTTCTATTGGTGGCCGACTCTGGAGACGGATGTTGGGGACTTTGTGCGAGCCTGCACTATCTGTGCCCGGGATAAGACTCCTCGCCAGAAGCCCGCTGGTTTTCTTCATCCTCTGCCTGTCCCCGAACAGCCTTGGTCTCTGATTGGTATGGATTTTATTACTGATTTACCCCCTTCCCATGGCAACACCGTTATTTGGGTGGTCGTTGATCGATTCTCCAAAATGGCACATTTCATCCCTCTTCCTGGTCTTCCTTCTGCGCCTCAGTTGGCTAAACAATTTTTTGTACACATTTTTCGTCTTCACGGGTTGCCTACGCAGATTGTCTCGGATAGAGGGGTCCAATTCGTGTCTAAATTCTGGAGAGCTCTCTGTAAACAACTCAAGATTAAATTAAATTTTTCCTCTGCATATCATCCCCAGTCCAATGGACAAGTAGAAAGAATTAACCAGATCCTGGGTGATTATTTGCGACATTTTGTTTCCTCCCGCCAGGATGACTGGGCAGATCTCCTTCCATGGGCCGAATTCTCGTATAACTTCAGGGTCTCTGAATCTTCCTCCAAATCCCCATTTTTCGTGGTGTACGGCCGTCACCCTCTTCCCCCCCTCCCTACCCCCTTGCCCTCTGGTCTGCCCGCTGTGGATGAAATTTCTCGTGACCTTTCCATTATATGGAGAGAGACCCAAAATTCTCTCTTACAGGCTTCTTCACGCATGAAGAGGTTCGCGGATAAGAAAAGAAGAGCTCCCCCCGTTTTTTCCCCTGGAGACAAGGTATGGCTCTCCGCTAAATATGTCCGCTTCCGTGTCCCTAGCTACAAGTTGGGACCACGCTATCTTGGTCCTTTCAAAATTTTGTGTCAAATTAATCCTGTCTCTTATAAACTTCTTCTTCCTCCTTCTCTTCGTATCCCTAATGCCTTTCACGTCTCTCTTCTCAAACCACTCATCCTCAACCGTTTTTCTCCCAAATCTGTTCCTCCCACTCCTGTTTCCGGCTCCTCGGACGTCTTCTCGGTCAAGGAAATTTTGGCTGCCAAAAAGGTCAGAGGGAAAAATTTTTTTTTAGTAGACTGGGAGGGTTGTGGTCCTGAAGAGAGATCCTGGGAACCTGAGGACAACATCCTTGACAAAAGTCTGCTCCTCAGGTTCTCAGGCTCCAAGAAGAGGGGGAGACCCAAGGGGGGGGGGTACTGTTACGCCGAGCGCTCCGGGTCCCCGCTCCTCCCCGGAGCGCTCGCTTCACTCCCTCCGCTGCAGCGCTCCGGTCACGTCCTCTGACCCGGGGCGCTGCGATCCTGCTGCCAGCCGGGATGCGATTCGCGATGCGGGTAGCGCCCGCTCGCGATGCGCACCCCGGCTCCCCTACCTGACTCGCTCCCCGTCTGTTCTGTCCCGGCGCGCGCGGCCCCGCTCCCTAGGGCGCGCGCGCGCCGGGTCTCTGCGATTTAAAGGGCCACTGCGCCGCTGATTGGCGCAGTGGTTCCAATTAGGGTTTTCACCTGTGCACTTCCCTATATTACCTCACTTCCCTTGCACTCCCTTGCCGGATCTTGTTGCCTTAGTGCCAGTGAAAGCGTTCCTTGTGTGTTCCTTGCCAGTGTTTCCAGACCTTCTGCCGTTGCCCCTGACTACGATCTTTGCTGCCTGCCCCGACCTTCTGCTACGTCCGACCTTGCTTCTGCCTACTCCCTTGTACCGCGCCTATCTTCAGCAGCCAGAGAGGTGAGCCGTTGCTAGTGGATACGACCTGGTCACTACCGCCGCAGCAAGACCATCCCGCTTTGCGGCGGGCTCTGGTGAAAACCAGTAGTGGCTTAGAACCGGTCCACTAGCACGGTCCACGCCAATCCCTCTCTGGCACAGAGGGTCCACTACCTGCCAGCCGGCATCGTGACAAGTACGATGTGCCGGCATTATGTTATGAATCGGTAGGAACTAAACATATGAAGAATACGGCACAAATTACCGCTATCATGTTATAGGAGGAAGAGCTGAACAGATGATATGTGCAGTACAGTATACAGCAGGAATCAGGTTATAGAGTAGGAGCAACTGAGCAGATGATACATACTATACTGTACAGTCTGCAGGTAACAGTTTATAGAGTAGGAGGAGCTAAGTGGATGATATATTCAGTGATCCCTCAACATACGATGGCAATTTGTTCCAAATGAACCATCGTTAGTTGAAACCATTGTATGTTGAGGGATCTGTGCAATATTAAGTATAGGAAGTTATAGTCACCTGTCCCCGCCGCTCCGGACCGTCATCGCTGCCCTGGATGTCGCCCTCCATCGCTGTGCCCCGTGGTTTACCCGCCGCTCCAGACGTCTCCGCTGCCTGGGATCGTCGTTCCTTATCGCCGTGATTACATTGCTGCGCACGCCACTCCTATTGAATGACGGGACGGCGTGCGCAGCGACGTGATGACGACAATGGAGAGCGCCGACGATGCAGAGGATTCCGAAGAGGACGCGCCGGAGCCCCGAGGACAGGTAAGTGATCGTCAGCGGACCACATATGGCGCCTTAAACGGCTATCCGGCGGCAGTGCAGGCAGGAGAAGCCAACTAGGTAGCATACACCGCTCAGCCCGAACTGCAAGTAGCAACATGCCGGGCAGGAGGAAGTAAAACAGTATGCATAATCAATATCCCCTGTGGGAACTGTGCCGCGGAGCCTGGAGAAGCAAACAGCTGAACGAATGCCAGCGACACACAGAGGGTGCAAGCTCCGTGCACGAGCCACCTCCCACTCTGACTGGCCACTTACAGAAGGAACAGGAAGGCAAGTGGTGCTGACAGCAGCGTGGCTGAAGCTCCGTTAGGCCGCCTGCCTCCTCAAGGTACTTACCAGCGGACATGGCGCCTCGAGCCACCACACTGCACACGAAAACGTCACTGGAAAGAGACCCGCGACGTCAGTGGAGGGCAGCAGGCCGTATTTAAGGTGAACCTCCGCCGCTCCCACAAACGCAGGCTGATAAATCAGCCTTAACTACATATATATGGATATGTATATAGCAAATATGTTATATAAGATTGATGACACAAATTTTACCGTTTCATAATCCGTAGGTTTTGTCCAAAGCAAATAGATGAACACACCGAGCCGCCTATCTCAAGCATGATATGGAAGCCCCACCTTCCTTCCACAAATATTTAAGCTATGCCGTATAAGATGTGGCGGCATTATGCCTCATTGACTTCCCAATTTTTCTGTAAAAGAGCAGAGAGTGGTTGCTACACACCTAGGTCGGCGGGCCCTTCCGGCCCATGGCGGCAGTAATTATCGCAGGTAAAGAGATTGGTGGCCTGTGATATATTCACTGTAAATCACCCGGTTGCATCAAGACATTAGTAGCAAATCTTGTTAGCAATTCAAGGAGGGCTCCGCAC
The DNA here is from genome assembly GCF_029499605.1 of Hyla sarda. Taxonomy (NCBI): domain Eukaryota; kingdom Metazoa; phylum Chordata; class Amphibia; order Anura; family Hylidae; genus Hyla; species Hyla sarda. The sequence goes on from NC_079197.1 coordinate 148,059,667, forward strand.
ACACGACTAATGCAGCTGTAACTCAGCACGGCTGATAATTAAAATCAATAAAAAAGGATTATATGCTCCCCGGCTGAAGATATAGGAGCGGCCGAGGCGACAAAACCTCCCCCAAATACATCCGGGAACGGGGCCTTGTGTACGGGCCTAAATGACCCTACAATAATAAATAAATAGAATGGCTAAAACTAGTCTATGTTCAAAGGAAATTCATTTTGGGCCAAACTTTAAAATGCACCTTTACCTTTGACTCACATTGTCTGTGTAGATAGCAAGTACAGAACGTACTATCTTTTTTTTTTAAATATATCTTTATTTGCTTATAATGTATTTAAACTATTTTCTGTGTAAAATGGATCATCTACAATTGGAAGTTGCTATTGACTGATCTGTTCTACCAATTATGAGTATATACCAGTGTTTCCCAACCCTGGGTGCCTCCAGCTGTTGCAATACTACAACTTCCAGCATGCCCGGACAGCCGAAGGCTGTCCGGGCATGCTGGAAGTTGAAGTTTTGCAACAGCTGGAGGCTCTCTGGGTTGGGAAACGCTGGTATCTAGCATCATACTGAAGTGTTGAATGGCTGCTAAATAATGTGTGGATTAACCCTTTTATGCATATTTTTACAGCAATCACTAAGGAGCCTTAGGCTAGGTTTCCACTTTTTTCCAGGTTTTTTTTCTGGAATTTTTTGGGGGAAAACTGCCACTGCAGTTTTTGAGACATGGTCAAAAATGTACTCAAAAAGAATGGGAAATATAAAGGATGGACTTATACTTCTTTTGCCTCCAAGATCCACTTCTGACTTTGGCTCAAAAGTGGCTGCAGTGGCAGTTCTCCATAAAACGCCAGAGAAAGACCTGTGTGGAAACCTCACCTTAGGCCAGGATCACATGGGCAAAAAAAAAAAAAAAAAATGTGTGGAATGTCGGCACGAAAAACAGGTGCGGCGGGCACTAGGACTGCTCGGAAATGTGCCTTCTCCTAGATGGCAATGTATTTCCTTGCGGACTCTGCGGATGCGGGAATCAGAATTTCCGTGGCCGAAACATCTGACGCAGAAATTCTGAACATACTGAAATCAATGGCACTCTGCTGCAGCGGAATTTCAGAGTGGAATATCCATGCGGAATTCTGTACGGACATTCTACCATGTGAACTTAGCCTTAGGCTTAAAGGACAACTGCAGCGGTATGACACTTATCCCCTATCCACAGGATAGGGGATAAGTGTTTGATTGCGGGGGGTCCGAACGCTGGGGCCCCCCACGATCTCCCTAACGGGGCGCCGCCATTAGCGCTCATGGTGAGAGCTAAGGCACGTAGCGTCGACCTAGAGGTTGACGTTGACGCCCCGTCTCCTCCCCGTCCCCATACAGTTCTATGGGGGAGATGGGGAGGCAGCGTTCGTGTCTCCCCCGTCTCCCCCATAGAGATGTATGGAGGAGGCGTGCCGGCTGCAACGTCATGCTGCGGCCGACACGCCCCCTTCACGGGACAGCCGCAGCCCCGTACAGGAGATCACAGGGGGTCCCAGCGGTCGGACCCCCCGCGATCAAACACTTATCCCCTAACCTGTGCGGGGATAAGTGTTAATCACGCTGCAGATGTCCTTTAAGCAAAGACTAAGGGCGCCAGCATAATATGCAGTCGCTAGGACCACACAGGATATGGGATAAGTGTCTGATTGGGGGGGTCCAACCGTTGGTGTCCCCACTTTATGGGCTCATCCTACATATCCTTTCTTAGCCCGCTCTAACCCCCACTTTCCTGGACTTGAGCATGTGACGGCCTGCTGAGCCAATCACTGGCCACAGGGATGTCCCGCCTCTGCCGGTGATTGGCTAAACAGGACATCGTTTGCCCCAGAAATTTGGGGGCCTCAGGGTGCCGACAACAGGTAAGTTCGACAAGCTCTGTGAAGAAGAACATGGGGGACCTCAGTGATCAGACCCCTAGGATCAGACACATCAAGTTCACAAGTGTCTGATAAGTTCAGTTGCCTAGAGTACCCCTTTAATACTTTAACATGATTTGTTCATAACAAATGTGTAGAATAAATAAGCTCCTTTTGGAAACTATAAGTATGAGGTGGGTGCAGCTCACTTATTCTAAATATAACCGAGGTTACTGAGATGGACTCCCACACCCCGGGAGTATATAGACAAAGTGAGAAAACAAAAGAGATCTCAGTCCTTTAGGTTATATAAATGAAATTAGTGGAGAAAGAGAAGTGTAAAAATAAAAATATAAAAAATATGTGATATTAAGAATCAGGTATATAGGTAACTAGCTTTTGCCCGCAGCTTTGCTCGCATTAAAGGGGTACTCCCACCCTAGACATCTTATCCCCTATCCAAAGGATAGCGGGCATCCTGCCGATGGGGACCCCCGCATTATTGCATGCGGCACCCACCTGTGTTCTCACCGGAACCGCTGGAGGGACTGAGTCGCGACTTCGGGAACGGAAGTCCGTGACGTCAGGACTCCGCCCCCGTGTGACATCACGCCCATCCCCTCAATGCAAGTCTATAGGAGGGGGCGTCACGCAATGAGTCCAGATCTAAATCCCATTGATCACCTGTGGAGAGATCTTAAAATAGCTGTTGAGAAAAGGCGCCTTCCAATAAGAGAGACCTGGAGCAGTTGTTAAAGGAAGAGTGGTCCAACATTCCGGCTGAGAGGTGTAAGAAGCTTATTGATGGTTATAGGAAGCGACTGATTTCAGTTATTTTTTCCAAAGGGTGTGCAACCAAATATTAAGTTAAGGGTGCCAATAATTTTGTCCAGACCATTTTTGGTTTAGTTCCAATAGACACAAAGGGAATAAACATGTGTATAGCAAAACATGTGTTACTGCAATCCTTTTCTGTGAGAAATACTTCATTTTCTAGAAAAATTTCAAGGGTGTCAAAACTTACGCCCATCACTGTATATGGATATTTGCTAAAGACTTTACCCACGGAGACTACAAATCCCAGCGTGCCCTAATAAGTACTGTTCAAGCTGTTTCACACAAAAGGCAGTTACCGTTCTAGGGCTGGTAATATTCTAGATCCCAGCTCATTCTGAACAAAGTAGATATATACAAGCAGCATTTTATATATTCTTTTTGTTGTATTTTATACAAATTATTATATGTATTGGTTGTGAGTCACAGGGGCCCTGTGACTACACCGTCTAGTTCACCAATATCTTAATAAATGTATTTTTATTGTGTCCATTTCTGTTACTTATTTGCATAAAATATTATCCAATTTACTTACTATTTTTCTATACCATTACCTGTATACCTGGTTCTTAAAGGAGACACCGTAATGGCGGCGCCCACATGCGGGAGGTGAGTGGTCTGTCCCCATGGCAATAATGTTTTTAATCACTGTAAGATGTAGTTGCAGCTGCGTCTTAATTACGTGCACTTTATTATTTTTTAATAACAGTGATGGTCTAATGTATGAACGGTGATCATTGCTGTTTCTGATGGCACTTTTTATCACTTGCACTTTTTGTATACTATGAATTTTGTATTGATTATGTTTTTTACTGTTTGGATTATGTTTAATTATGTTGATTGGAGATTGTTATTAGCTTAATGTGATACCATATATGGGTTTGTCTTGCACAATTGTATACCATGCTTGAAAAAGGTGGTGGATACCACTGAAATGTTGCATCCGAACATGGTTTAAATAAACACCGTTGTGTTTTTTTCACTTGAATCCGTGAGTGCTGTTGGATTTATTGCTGGTTCTTAACCCCTTAACCCCTTCAGGACGGAGCCCATTTTGGCCTTAAGGACCGGAGCGTTTTTTGCACATCTGACCACTGTCACTTTAAACATTAATAACTCTGGAATGCTTTTAGTTATCAATCTGATTCCGAGATTGTTTTTTCGTGACATATTCTACTTTAACATAGTGGTAAATTTTTGTCGATACTTGCATCCTTTCTTGGTGAAAAATCCGTAAATTTGATGAAAAATTTGAAAGTTTTGCATTTTTCTAACTTTGAAGCTCTCTGCTTGTAAGGAAAATGGATATTACGAATACATTTTTTTTTGGTTCACATATACAATATGTCTACTTTATGTTTGCATCATAAAATTGACGTGTTTTTACTTTTGGAAGACACCAGAGGGCTTCAACGGTCAGCAGCAATTTTCCGATTTTTCACAAAATTTTCAAACTCAGTATTTTTCAGGGACCAGTTCAGGTTTGAAGTGGATTTGAAGGGTCTTCATATTAGAAATACCCCATAAATGACCCCATTATAAAAACTACACCCCCCAAAGTATTCAAAATGACATTCAGTCAGCGTTTTAACCCTTTAGGTGTTTCACACGAATAGCAGCAAAGTGAAGGAGAAAATTCACAATCTTCATTTTTTACACTCACATGTTCTTGTAGACCCAATTTTAGAATTTTTACAAGGGGTAAAAGGACAAAATTTTTACTTGTATTTGTAGCCCAATTTCTCTCGAGTAAGGACATACCTCATATGTCTATGTAAAGTGTTCGGCGGGCGCAGTAGAGGGCTCAGAAGGGAAGGAGCGACAAGGGGATTTTGGAGAGTACGTTTTTCTGAAATGGTTTTTGGGGGGCATGTTACCTTTAGGAAGCCCTTATGGTGCCAGAACAGCAAAAAAAAAACACATGGCATACCATTTTGGAAACTAGACCCCTCGGGGAATGTAACATGGGATAAAGTAAACCTTAATACCCCACAGGTGTTTCACGACTTTTGCAAATGTAAAAAAAAAAAAAAAAAATTTTTACCTAAAATGCTTGTTTTCCCCAAAATTTTTTATTTTTAAAAAGGGTAATAGCAGAAAATACCCCTAAAAATTTGAAGCCCAATTTCTCCCAATTCAGAAAACACCCCATATGGGGGTGAAAAGTGCTCTGCTGGCGCACTACAGGTCTCGGAAGAGAAGGAGTCACATTTGGCTTTTTGAACGCAAATTTTTCTCTGGGGGCATGCCGCATTTAGGAAGCCCCTATGGTGCCAGGACAGCAAAAAAAAACCCACATGGCATACCATTTTGGAAACTAGACCCCTCGGGGAACGTAACAAGGGGTTAAGTGAACCTTTATACCCCACAGGTGTTTCACGACTTTTGCATATGTAAAAAAAAAATTTTTTTTTTTTTACCTAAAATGCTTGTTTTCCCAAAAATTTTACATTTTTAAAAAGGGTAAAAGCAGAAAATACCCCCCAAAATTTGTAACACAATTTCTCCCGAGTACGGCGATACCCCATATGTGACCCTAAACTGTTGCCTTGAAATACGACAGGGCTCCAAAGTGAGAGCGCCATGCGCATTTGAGGCCTAAATTAGGGATTGCATAGGGGTGGACATAGGGGTATTCTACGCCAGTGATTCCCAAACAGGGTGCCTCCAGCTGTTGCAAAACTCCCAGCATGCCTGGACAGTCAACGGTTGTCCGACAATACTGGGAGTTGTTTTGCAACAGCTGGAGGCTCCGTTCTGGAAACAGTGGCGTACCAGAAGTTTTTCATTTTTATTGGGGAGGGGAGGGGGGCTGTGTAGGGGAATGTGTATATGTAGTGTTTTTTACTTTTTATTTTATTTTTTGTGGTAGTGTAGTGTAGTGTTTTTAGGGTACAGTCACACGGGCGGGGGTTCACAGTAGTTTCTCGCTGGCAATTTGAGCTGCAGCAGAAAGTTTGCGGCAGCTCAAATTTGCAGCCAGATACTTACTGTAATCCTCCGCCCATGTGAGTGTACCCTGTACGTTCACATTGGGGGGGACATCCAGCTGTTGCATAACTACAACTCCCAGCATGCCCGTTGGCTGTCGGTGACTGCTGAGAGTTGCAATTTTGCAACAACTGTAGGCACACTGGTTATGTATCACTGAGTTTGTGACCTAACTCAGTGTTTCACAACCAGTGTGCCTCCAGCTGTTGCAAAACTACAACTCCCAGCATGTACGATGCATGGTGTACGGTGACTGCTGAAAGTTGTAGTTTGCAACAGCTGGAGGCACACCGGTCGTGAAACACTGAGTTAGGTAAAAAAAAACTGAGTTTCACAACCAGTGTGCCTTCAGCTGTTGCAAAACTACAACTCTCAGCAGTCACCGACAGCCAACGGGCATGCTGGGAGTTGTAGTTATGCAACCAGCAGATGCACCACTACAACTCCCAGCATGCACTTTAGCTGTTTGTGCAAGCTGAGAGTTGTAGTTATACAACAGCTGAAGGTACACTTTTCCATAGAAAGAATGTGCCTCCAGCTGTTGCAAAACCATAAGTCCCAGCATGCCCATAAGGGAATGCTGGGAGTTGTGGTGGTCTGCCTCCTGCTGTTGCATAACTACAGCTCCCAGCATGCCCTTTTTGCATGCTGGGAGCTGTTGCTAAGCAACAGCAGGAGGCTGTCACTCACCTCCAACGATCCTCGCTGCACCAGGTCAGTCCCTCGTCGTCTCCGCCGCCGCTGCTCCTGGGGCCCCGATCCCAACAGGGGAGCCGGGAATCGGGGTCCCCAGCACCCGGGGTGCACGTCCCGCACCCGCTCACGTCCTCCAGAAGAGGGGCGGAAAGGGTGCGGGAGTGACACCCGCAGCAGGCGCCCTGATTGGTCGGCCGGTAATCCGGCCGACGAATCAGGGCGATCGTGAGGTGGCACCAGTGCCACCTCACCCCTGCAGGCTCTGGCTGTTCGGGGCCGTCAGAGACGGCCCCGAACAGCCAGTAATTCCGGGTCATCGGGTCACTGGAGACCCGATTGACCCGGAATCGCCGCAGATCGCTGGACTGAATTGTCCAGCGATCTGCCGTGATCGCCGACATGGGGGGACATAATGACCCCCCTGGGCGATATGCCGGGATGCCTGCTGAACGATTTCAGCAGGCTTCCGGCTCCGGTCCCCAACCGGCTAGCGGTGGGGGCCGGAATTCCCACGGGCGTATGGATACGCCCTCGGTCCTTAAGGACTCGGGATGCAGGGCGTATCCATACGCCCTATGTCCTGAAGAGGTTAAGGACCCAGCCCAAATATACCTTAAGGACCCGGCCATTTTTTGAACATCTGACCACTGTCACTTCAAGCATTAATAACTCTGGGATGCTTTTACCTTTCATTCTGATTCCGAGAAAGTTTTTTCGTGACATATTCTACTTTATGTTAGTGGTAAAATTTTGTCGATACTTGCATAATTTCTTGGTGAAAAATTCAAAAATTTGATGAAAAAATTGAAAATTTTGCATTTTTTTTAACTTTGAAGCTCTCTGCTTATAAGGAAAATGGATATTCCAAATAAATTATACATTGATTCACATATACAATATGTCTATTGTACGTTTGCATCATAAAGTTGACATGTTTTTACTTTTGGAAGACATCGCAGGGCTTCAAAGTTCAGCAGCAATTTTCAAATTTTTCACAAAATTTTCAAAATCGGAATTTTTCAGGGACCAGTTCAGTTTTGAAGTGGATTTGAATGTCCTTCATATTAGAAATACTCCACAAATGACCCCATTATAAAAACTGCACCTCTCAAAGTATTCAAAATGATATTCAGTAAGTGTGATAACCCTTTAGGTGTTTCACAGGAATAGCAGCAAATTGAAGGAGAAAATTCAAAATCTTCATTTTTTACACACGCATGTTCTTGTAGACCCAGTTTTTTTTATTTTTACAAGTGGTAAAAGGAGAAAAAGCCCCCAAAATTTGTAACCCAATTTCTCTCGAGTAAGGAAATACCTCATATGTGTATGTCAAGTGTTCGGCGGGCGCAGTAGATGGCTCAGAAGGGAAGGAGCGACAATGGGATTTTGGAGAGTGAATTTTTCTGAAATGGTTTTTGGGGGGCATGTCACATTTAGAAAGCCCCTATGGTGCCAGAACAGCAGAAAACACCACATGGCATACCATTTTGGAAAGTACACCCCTCAAGGCACGTAAAAAGGGGTCCATTTAGCCTTAACACCCCACAGGTGTTTGACAACTTTTCGTTAAAATCGGATGTGTAAATGGAAAAAAAAATTCACACTAAAGTGCAGTTTTTCCCCAAATTTACCATTTTTACAAAGGGTAATGGGAGAAAATGCCCACCCAAATTTGTAACCTCATCTCTTCTGAGTATGGAAATACCCCATGTTAGGACGTAAAATGCTTTGCGGGCGAACTACAATGCTCAGAAGAGAAGGAGTCACATTTGGCTTTTTGAAAGCAACTTTTGTTGAAATGGTTATTTGGGGGGCATGTCGCATTTAGGAAGCCCATGTGGTGCCAGAACCGTGAAAAATACCCCCATGGCATACTATTTTGGAAACTACACCCCTCAAGGAACGTAACAAAGGGTCTGCTGAGCCTTAACACCCCACAGGTGTTCGACGACTTTCTTTAAATGAAAAAAAAATATTTTTTTACTAAAATGCAGTTTTCCCCCTAAATTTTACATTTTTACAAGGGGTAATAGGAGAAAATGACCCCCAAAATTTGTAACCCCATTTCTTCTGAGTATGGAAATACCCCATGTTAGGATGTAAAATGCTCTGCTGGCGAACTACAATGCTCAGAAGAGGAGGAGCGCCATTGAGCTTTTGGAAAGAGAATTCGTTTGGAATGTTAGTTAGGGGCCATGTGCATTTACAAAGCCCCCCGTGGTGCCAGAACAGTGGACCCCCCCCAAATGTGACTCCATTTTGGAAACTACCCCCCTCACAGAATTTAATAAGGGGTGCAGTGAGTATTTACACCTCACAGATCTTTGGAACAGTGGGCTGTTTCATTTTTATGGACCACTGTTCCAAAAATCTGTCAGACACCTGCGGGGCGTAAATTCTCAATGTACCCCTTATTACATTACGTGAGGGGTGTAGTTTACAAAATGGGGTCACATGTGTCGGGGGTCCATTGTTCTGGCACAAATTTACTCTACAAAATCCCATTGGCGCTCCTTCTCTTCTGAGCATTGTAGTTCGCCCGCAGAGCACTTTAAATTCACATATGGGGTATTTTCTTACTCAGAAGAGATGGGGTTACAAATTTGGAGGGGCTTTTTTCCTATTTTCCCTTGTGAAAAGGAAAAATTTAGGGTAACACTAGCATTTTAGTGAAAAAATATAATTTTTTTCATTTTCCCATCCAACTTTAATGAAAATTCGTCAAACACCTGTGGGGTGTTCAGGCTCACTATACCCCTTGTCACATTTGGTGAGGGGTGTAGTTTCCAAAATGGGGTCACATGTGGGTATGTATTTATTTTTTGCGTTTGTCAGAACCGCTGTAAAATCAGCCACCCCTGTGCAAATCACCAATTTAGGCCTCAAATGTACATGGTGTGCTCTCATTCCTGAGCCTTGTTGTGCGTCCGCAGAGCATTTTACGCCTACATATGGGGTATTTCCGTACTCAGGAGAAATTGCGTTACAAATTTTGGGGGTCTTTTTTTCCTTTTACAGCTTGTGGAAATAAAAAGTATGGGGCAACACCAGCATGTTAGTGTAAATTTTTTTATTTTTTTACACTAACAGGCTGGTGTAGCCCCCAACTTTTCCTTTTCACAAGTGGTAAAAGGAAAAAAAGACCCCCAAAATTTGTAGTGCAATTTCTCCCGAGTACGGAGATACCCCATATATGGCCCTAAACTGTTTCCTTGAAATACAACAGGGCTCCAAAGTGAGAGAGCGCCATGCGCATTTGAGGACTAAATTAGGGATTGCATAGGGGTGGACATAGGGGTATTGTACGCCAGTGATTTCCAAACAGGGTGTCTCCAGCTGTTGCTAAACTCCCAGCATGCCTGGACAGTCAGTGGCTGTCCAGAAATGCTGGGAGTTGTTGTTTTGCAACAGCTGGAGGCTCCGTTTTGGAAACCCTGCCGTACAAGACGTTTTTAATTTTTATTGGGGGGGACAGTGTAAGGGGGTGTATATGTAGTGTTTTACCCTTTATTATGTGTTAGTGTAGTGTAGTGTTTTTAGGGTGCATTCACACTGGCGTGTTACGGTGAATTTCCCGCTAGGAGTTTGCGCTGCGGCGAAAAATTTGCCGCAGCCCAAACTTGAAGCAGGAAATTTATTATAAACCTGTCCGTGTGACTGTACATTCACATGGGGGGGCAAACCTCCAGCTGTTTCAAAACTACAACTCCCAGCATGTACTGACAGACCGTGCATGCTGGGAGTTGTACTTTTGCAACAGCTGGAGGCACACTGTTTGGAAAACCTTCAGTTAGGTTCTGTTACCTAACTCAGTATTTTCCAACCAGTGTGCCTTCAGCTGTTGCAAAACTACAACTCCCAGCATGTACTAATCACCGAAGGGCATGCTGGGAGATGTAGTTATGCAACAGCTGGAGGTACCCAACTACAACTCCCAGAATGCCGAGACAGCTGTTTGCTTTCTGGGCATGCTGGGATTTGCAGTTTTGCAACATCTGGAGAGCTACAGTTTTTAGACCAGTGCACAGTGATCTCCAGACTGTGGACCTCCAGATGTTGCAAAACTACAACTCCCAGCATGCCCAGACAACAAACAGCTATGTGGGCATGCTAGGAGTTGTAGTTTTGCAAGATCTGGAGGGATATAGTTTAGAGACCACTGTATAGTGGTCTCAAACTGCAGCCCTCCAGCTGTTGCAAAACTACATATTCCAGCATGCCCAAACAGCTGTCTGGGCATGCTGGGAGTTGTAGTTTTGCAACATCTGGAGGGCTACAGTTAGAGACCACAGTCTCAGACTGTAGCCCTCCAGATCAACTTACCGGCTTCCGTAGGATCCCGGGAGCCGTCCTCTTCAGACGCACGTCACGGCGCCCACCGATCAACGTCGCCGCAGCCTCCGGTTCCCCATTCTGCCCCGCCTATTGTGGGTGGGCAGGACGGGGAAAACGAAAGTTAACCCCCCCGCCCCCAGTCTGCTATTGGTCGTCGCCTCTGACGATCAATAGCAGACCAATAGGAGGGGTGGCAACCCTGCCACCTCACTCCTATGCCTACAGGGGGATCGTGGGTGTCTTAGACAACCGCGATCCCCCTTCTATTCCGGGTCACCGGGTAACCATAGACCCGTATGACCCGGAATCGGCGCAAATCGCAAGTGTGAATTCACTTGCGATTTGCGCCGATCGCCGACGGGGGGGTCTGGTGACCCCCCTGGGCATTTGCGCGGGGTGCCTGCTGATTAATATCAGCAGTCAGCCCGGCCCGGTCCCCACCCGGCGCGCGGCGGGGACCGAAATTCCCACGGGCGTATGGATACGCCCTGGGTCCTTAAGTACCAGGACGTCAAGGCGTATCCATACGCCCTAGGTCCTTAAGTGGTTAAAGGAGTTATCCAGGAAAAAAAAAATGTTTTTAATATATCACTGGCTCCAGAAAGTTAAACAGATTTGTAAAGTACTTCTATTAAAAAATCTTAATCCGTTCAGTACTTATGAGCTGCTGAAGTTGAGTTGTTCTTTTCAGTCTAAGTGCTCTCTGATGACACCTGTCTTGGGAACTGTCCAGTGTAAAAGCAAATCCCCATAGCAAACCACTTCTACTCTGTGCAGTTCCAGAGACAAGCAGAGATGTCAGTAGAGAGCACTGTTGTCAGACAGAAAAAAACAACTCAACTTCAGCAGCTGATAATTATTGGAAGGATTAATATTTTTAATAGAAGTAATTTGCAAATCTTTAACTTTCTGGAGCCAGTTGATATATATAAAAAAAAAAGTTTTTTTTCCTGGAATACCCATTTATTTTAAAAATTTTAATTTTTACACTTATCTTTCTCCATTTGGAAACTGTCACCAAGCTGCTGTTGGTGGACTAGGTTTTTTAACCTGTTCAGGACATGGGGCGTATGCATACGCCCTGCATCCCAAGTCCTTAAGGACATAGGGCGTATGCATACGCCTGTGGGAATTCCGGTCCCTGCCGCTAGCCGGTTGGGGCTCGGACCAGGATGCCTGCTGGAATCATTCAGCAGGCATCCCGGCACATAGCCTAGGGGGGTCCTGACCCCCCCCCCCCCCCCCCCCCCATGTTGGCGATCGCAGAAAATTGCATGTCAATTCAGACATGCGATTTTCTGCTATTCCGGGATGATCGGGTCTCTGGTGACCCGATCACCCGGAAAATAGGGATGATCGGAGCTGTCAGTAACAGCCCCAATCATCCTGCAGGATAGGAGTGAGGTCGCAGTGCTGCAATCTCCTCCTTTCCCCTGCCATAAGTCAGAACTGAGTTCTGACCAATGGCAGCGCAGGACAGGGGGTTGCCATGGAAACCCCCCGTTCTGCCCACCCCTGGATGTCAGGCAGAACGGGGGGAGAAGATAGAGACCGGTACCTTACTTGAAGATGGCGTGGGGACCGAAGATCATCATGGAGACTGCAAAGATCCTGGCTCAGGTAGGGAAACGACGGTTAGGGGGGAATGAAAGTGAAAGTAAAGTGATCTTTACTGTGGCAATCACTGGGAAGGCCGAACTGCAGCTCCCAGCATGCCCAGACAGCCAAAGGCTGTCCGGGCAAGCTGGGAATTGTAGTTTTGCAACATCTGGAGGGTCACAGTTTGGAGACCACTGTTACAGTGGTGCCCAAATGGTAGCCCTCCAGATGTTGCCAAACTACAACTCTCAGCATGCCTAGACTGCCCAGGCATGCTGGGAGTTGTAGTTCTGTAACATCTGTCCCTTCAGATTTTGCAATTTTCATTACATTTTTGAAAATTGCTGCTGTACTTTGAAGCCCTCTAATTTTTTCAAATAGCAAAAATATGTCCATTTTATGATGCCAACATAAAGTGGACATATTGTATTTTTGAATAAAAATAAAATGTATTGGGAATATCCATTTTCCCAAAAAAGGATGCAAGTAACGACGAAAATTTACCACCAAAATAAAGTAGAATAGGTCACGAAAAGACAATCTCAGAATCAGAATATTCGGTAAAAGCGTTTTAGAGTTATTAATGCGTAAAGCGACAGTGGTCAGAATTGCAAAAAAGGGCTCAGTCCTTAAGGTGAAAAAGGGCTGCGTCCTTAAGGGGTTAATTTTGTGCCTCAATATTACAATATGTTGCAGCGCTTATTGATAAAGAAGGCCAAATAGAAATATTCGTTTTTGCTATGTTTATTATAACACCTAATAATTATAAAAAACATGTTTCAGCAGCAGCTATAGGGTCTACACATTCCTAGGAAGCCTGGGTGACTCCGGGACAAAATTGGCTACTAAGACTCCAAAACACCGTCATAGAAAAAGACCTCAGTCCTTAGTGCAGAACCGTTTTAATTTTATAACAAAAACCATTTTTAGTTTTTTTTTCTCCCAGACGTCATGTCTTCCTTGAAAGCCGAATTTCCATCTTATTAAATATGTATTTCCTTTGTTTCGTAAGCGTTAATATTACTGTGCATGTTAATCAGTGAGGAGTCTTTTCTTGCCTGCTAGAAAAATGAGCTCGGAATCTAAATATTAAAGACTTTCACTCCATTGTATCTGGGGAGACTAACGTTTTTTTTTTTTTTTTAAATTGCCTATAATTGTCCATACACAATTCATCTCATGAAAAAAATTACAAGCTGTCATTTCTCCGCACTCTGAAGATACAGTTTTCTCCGCGACGATAATACGGAGCGAGATTTATTAACATAAAATGAAGGGAAGAGGGAGTCTGCGAGGCTCTGATGTGAAGGTGTTAGGAGCGACTGTGCGCTCAAGTCTCCAAGGATTTCTACAGAGAATGGACTCATTTAGCCGCTGTTAAATCGCCATCTCACTTTCTAATACAGTAAGGGAAAATATTATTTTATCACTACGATGAGGAGTGACATGGGGACGTAGCGTTACTGTTCATCTCATTTGGCCCTTCTCTGGGGGGGAGGGAGGGGGAAGAAAAAAAATCACATAGCAACACATGTTAGGTTTCACTTGCCCTTTATAGGTGAGTTAGTGGGCGGTATTAATTATTTTAGACATCATATAATATTCATGTTACTATTATTCACGGATCTGAGGTAATGTAGCTATAAAGGGAATGACAGTGATGGGCAATTACGCCGTTGTAGATTTAACTAGCTGCCTGTCACCATATGTTCTACCTACAAAAGGTTGCATGTATTAACCTGTGTGGAATATGGAGATGTCAGTTGTCAGTCGGGATACATGCTGGTCAAAAACATCTGTCATTTATGGAACATAATGGTTGTGCTGTATCGCAATCTCATTTTCTGGATTCATATTTCAGATGTGTCAAATCCAACCAAGATCTTTATCATGCAGAAATCCTAGGGGTCTAAAGCTAAACTTAGATTGAACACAGTTTCTCATCAAAAATGAAGACAATTGTTCACCGTAATTTTAATACTACAGGGTGGGCCATTTATATGGATGCGTCTTAATAAAATGGGAATGGTTGGGATATTAACTTCCTGTTTGTGGCACATTAGTATATGTGAGGGGGGAAACTTATCAAGATGGGTGGTGACCATTGCAGCCATTATGAAGTCGGTCATTTTGAATCCAACTTTAGTTTTTTCAACAGGAAGAGGGTCATGTGACACATCAAACTTATTGGGAATTTCACAAGAAAAACACTGGTGTGCTTGGTTTTAACGTAACTTTATTCTTTCATGAGTTATTTACAAGTTTCTCTTTGTTTACAGCCATTGACATGTCGTCGAGGTTAACACGTGAGAAGCGGATAGAAATTGTGTTGATGTCTGGTGAATGCAGTAACCGGGTCATTGCAGCAGATTTCAATGCAAGACACCCTACGAGACCACCCATCTCCAATACTACAGTTAGTAAACTGCTTGCTAAGTTTCGTGAAACCGGTTCAGTGTTGGATTTGCCAAAATGTGGACACATGAAATCTGTTACTAATGAAGAAACATCAGTGGCTGTCCTCTCTTCATTCAGCAAGAGCCCACAGCGTAGCACTCGCCGCATGTCACTGGAGAGTGGCATTAGTCGAACATCCCTTCGGCAGATATTAGCTACTCAGAAATGGCACCCTTACAAACTCCAGCTACTGCAGCATCTCAACGAGGATGACCCAGATCGGCGCACTGAATTTGCAGAATGGACAAAAAAAAATTGGAACAGGACCCTCTGTTTACGCAGAAGATTCTGTTCAGTGATGAGGAAACTTTTATGTGAATGGTGAAGTTAACAAACAAAACCACCGCTATTGGTCTTACACTAACCCACATTGGATAGATCCCTCCAAGACTGTTGGAACACAAAAATTGATGGTATGGTGTGGTATATGGGGTACAAAGATAGTGGGGCCATTCTTCATCAATGGAAACCTCAAGGCCACTGGATATGCAAAATTGCTACATGATGATGTGTTTCCCTCTTTATGCACTGAAGCTGGCACGTTCCCTGAGTTTTTCCTGTCAGGTCCAAGCATTCCTAGATGAACACTTTCCTGGAAAGTGGATTGGTCGTCGTGGGCCAGTTGAATGGCCTCCAAGGTCTCCCGATTTGACCCCTTTAGACTTTTATCTTTGGGGTCATCTGAAGGCAATTGTCAATGCTGTGAAGATACAAGATGTGCAGCACCTGAAACTACGGATACTGGAAGCCTGTGCTAGCATTTCTCCTGCGGTGTATATAGTAGTATATAGCAGTGTATACGGATACTGGAAGCCTGTGCTAGCATTTCTCCTGTGGTGTATATAGTAGTATATATAGCAGTGTATACGGATACTGGAAGCCTGTGCTAGCATTTCTCCTGCGGTGTATATAGTAGTATATAGCAGTGTATACGGATACTGGAAGCCTGTGCTAGCATTTCTCCTGCGGTGTATATAGTAGTATATAGCAGTATATAGAGAAGAGGGTTGCATTGACAATCCAACACAATGGGCAGCACATTGAACACATTTTATAAGTGGTCAGAAACTTGTAAATAACTCATGAAAGAATAAAGTTACATTAAAACCAAGCACATCATTGTTTTTCTTGTGAAATTCCCAATAAGTTTGATGTGTCACATGACCCTCTTCCTATTGAAAAAACAAAAGTTGGATTCAAAATGGCCGACTTAAAAATGGCCGCCATGGTCACCACCCATCTTGAAAAGTTTCCCCCCTCACATATACTAATGTGCGACAAACAGGAAGTTAATATCACCAACCATTCCCATTTTATTAAGGTGTATCCATATAAATGGCCCACCCTGGAGAGATGAGTACTGGTTCATTCTAGCTGGCGGTAGTAGTCCATTGGGTAAAGCATGTGACAATGTTTTGTGCAGCAGGGTGGGGTGGCTGCTGACATTTTCATGACCACAGATGTCAATTGATCCCCCGAATTAATTTCTCAAATGCTACTATTTTTGTCTTTTATTTGGCTTCTTGAGCTGTCGCTATATGTCCTTGCAGCAGGAATCTGACTGTAGATCATGACTGTAGACAGAACTAGGAATATTGTGGTCTACCTGACTTTAGCTTAACCTAAGGCTCACTGTTTCCTTATGTGGTGACCTGAGCTGCAGAATGTGGGTATTGACTGTATTTCAGCCATAGCACCCCCTGACCAACTAAAGAATTGGTTCCACCTCCTATCTCATGGAGAACTCCGTGTATGCCTGCTCTACCACATAAATACAAGCATATATGCATAAACAATGTATTAACACAGATATATAGGCTATCAGTACTTCAGACACACAATTTACTGTTCAGCAAACCTATTGAGACAACAGCCTCCCGTACAAGAAGTTTGTTAAAGTTTAAGAATTTTTTTGATGTATAGAATTCCAAAACCCCTGCTTCCTTTTAGTGATAGAGTTAAATTATAAATGTGTGGTGATCCACGGGGTGTGAGATGAGGTGTAAGGGGCAGATGGTGTTGCCCAGGGGTAGATGGTATTGATCCCTTTGTGTTTGTGATGCCAGGGCATGGTTTTTCTATACAACCACCTGAAGGTAGTACCGCTAGTCCTAGGTCATGCAGGGGCAATAAAGAGTCCAAGGACAGGATAAGGGTAACGGTAGCTTTTACTGAGGTTAGACAGGTGGTACAGTCTATAAAGTTCAGCCGGTATCCCAGAGAGGTGGCCAGTTGCAGGCTTGCTGGGACTTGCTGTTGGTAGACTGACTATAATGCAGGCCATGGTGACTAGACAGTCAAACCCCCTCACTTTGTCAAATTTGATTACTGTTGCGCGGCGGCATTCCAGGGGTGGCTCGCCCTCTCGGGGGTAATCTAACTTTATAATATACAGGGCCTCCAACTTTTTGGTATATTGCTTCTGCTCTTGTTGCACCTGTATGACAGCTGATTCGGCCCATATCTCTCTATCCTCTGAACCCTCAGTTCCTCCATTATGGCGGCAACCTCAGTGTCTCTCTTAGCCCTTTCGGACTGGGCTGAAGAAACCAGGGGAAGGGCCTTCCCTGGCAGAGGAAGAAGATGCTCCCTCATGTACTGGATTAATTTAGGCTAGTCGCCGAACAACCACCTGGGCAAAGGTGGTGACTGTGGACATGCAACTGACTCTGCAGACTTCTGGGCCTGGGGACTTTCCTCTGGGTTGGGAGTGAAAGGAGGGGTAGAAAAAGCGGCCTCAGCCAGGGTACTCATTTCTGACTCCTCCGTATAGATCTCTCACCGGCGACAGTTCTTGTGACGACTTCGGCATACCTTCCGCCGGAGTTGCGGCCCACTCTCCATCGTCCTCTGACAAAGGCACCTACAGGTGGGCATCTTCGGTCTCTATGGAAAGCTTATGCAAGCGATACGCTAATTCCTGGGACACCTGTGCCATGGCTGCGGGAAGCTGACGGTCCTCCGGCGCCATCTTAGGACTCTACGCACATGTGGACAGCTGTGCCTCCGCCATCTTCTTACTCTCAGCCAGGACTTCTGCAGAACTGAAGAGGTCAGGCTCCGCATTGATGAACTTCGTCATCAGCAGGGCCTGGGACTGGAAGTGACTGAGCGGTGCATCCTCTACTTCCACCCCCCCCCCCCCCGCCCCACCGGCAACAAGAGGTGGACCCTTCAAGTTCCAATTAGGACTAGGAACTGCGACTTGACTTCTGCACCCAGGGGCAGGGTGCTGGCTTTGGCGGGGACCTTTCACACACTTCTCCATCAACAGATGAGCCCTTTCAGGTACAATGCCAGACATTTTGGCACGTAACATTGCTTCATTATGGATCTTGCACATAATGTTCATGACTTCAAAGTTATTTTAAAAACGGATAATGAATTCCTTTTCACCTCCCCCACCACCTTACCAGCGCCTTTAGTAAAACACATTACAATTAGAATAGTCCTGTACACTTTTCTGGTGCAACTTTATCGCATCGGCATGCAATTTTTCTCGGACACAGTGCAGTTTAGGGGGGAGGATTTGTGGCATATACCAGTATCCTGTTCGTAATGCCAAAGTTTGTGGTGAGCCACGGGGTGTGAGGTGAGGTGTAAGGGGTAGATGGTGTTGCCCAGATGTAGATGGTATTAACCCCTTTGTGTTCGGGATGCCAGGGCATGGGTTTCCTATATAACCACCCGAAGGCAGTACCGCTAGTCCTCGGGCAGGCAGGGGCAATAAAGAGTCCAAGGCCAGGTTAAGGGTAATGGTAGCATTTACTGAGGTTAGACAGATGGTACAGTCTATAAAGTTCAGCCAGTATCCAAGAGAGGTGGCCAGTGACACAGAGAGCTGCAGGCTTGCTGAGACTTGCTGTAGGTAGAGTGACTATAATGCAGGCCACGGTGACTAGACAGTAGATTTGACTTGACTCACTTGATGACTGACTTACTTGCAATTGACATGTGGCTGCAGACTATAGGCTTGAGGCCTCCAATGACTGGACACAGGCAGTGGGACAGATGTCTGGACTTGACCTCAGCAGGAAATTAAGTGTGATCAAAAAGAGAGATTGCAGCTCCTCCCTTCCTTAAAAAGGGGGCTGTGGAAAGCCCACAAGTTACTAGCGAGGTCACCTGGTCACTGTGTTCTCTGGGTAACAATACAATCATATGACTTAAACATGTGACATAATCATGTGACTAACAATACAGGTCCTTTACTCTTTCATGTGAAAACTTGTATACACAGGGGGAGACACTGCAGGGGAGTCTCAACCTGACGGGACTGTAGGACCATATCCTGTACTGGGACACCACAAATGTCTAGAGGAAGCTTACTGTGACTGAATTCATTGTGACCTATTGAGAACAGTTAATATCTGTTGTGAAACGGACCATCCAGTTCTATTGTCTATGTCTTGGTAGGACTTTGCGAAGAAGCTCCCTAACTGTGCTCCGACGCAAATGTAAAGACAACCCTAGTTACTTATTCCTATCTACAGGGGGGAAGGTCTGATCGCAGGGGGGCCGACCTCAGGGACCCCCCACCATCTCCTCTAGGGGGCCCCTGCTCTCCCATGCAGGAGGAATGTCGACCGCAGCATGATGCCGCGGCCGACGCGCCCTCCATGTATCTCTATGGGAGAGGCGGAGATGCAGCATTCATGCATTTCCACTTCTTCCATAGAGCTGTATGAAGGGAGCGTGTTGTCGACCTCACTGAGGTCAACAACACGCGATTTAGCTGCACGGAGCCGTGGCAAGGCCGGGTCCCTATACGGGAGATCGTAGGGAGTCCAAGCGGTTGGACCCCCCCGCAATCAGACACTTATCCCCTCTCCTGCGGTACTCCATTAACCTTATGTACCGTTCTATGAAACTGCACAATCCATTAAATGTCAAATTTCAAAGTTGAGCCAAATCACGCTCTCTACTCTGCTACATCTGTCGAACCATTTATGAAAGTACTGTATATATATATATATATAAAATACACAGCAATAAAACCTAATGTAGGCGGCATTATAAGAAGTAATACAGAAACATTATGTGTAAGGCTTAAGAGGAAACAGATTTTACTATCAATCTAGAAAACAATGATGGTTTATAGCCATATATATTTTTTTCTTAATTTGCTGAATTCTGTAGCTATCACATATTTATCTTGCTTTTATTTTTTATTTACCAGTAAGGTAACATTTATGTGAGATGATATTTTTTCCTTCAACGCCGCACTATATGTTTCCTAACTATAAGTGCGATCGCTCCTGTTTGTTTCCCTTATCAGAAATGTTATGACGATAAGCAACCAACGGTGCTGGCGGAGGATGTAATTTTATTTATTTGTGCATGGCTACACTTTCCATGTTTTTGATTGTGTTCCAAAAAGCTTTCACCTTATCGCTGTGCCACCGAATGTGTGCACATATTCCCTGGGCATTGCAATCCCTCGAGCAGTCTTGAGGTGTGTGAGGAATAATTCCATGCATATTATCAGGAGCTGTAAACATTTAAAGGAAAACTGTCACATATTTTCTCCCGCACTATCCACATGTACTGGGGGATAGTGCGGGAGACGCTGATTAAAACGAGCCCTACCTTGGTCTGATCCGCGCCGCCGTTCGCCCGCAATTGTAGTTTTAATCTCTGTGTATATCCGGCTGTAACTGGCAAAGGCGGGGCTTCTGCGGGCTAACTGACACTGAGGTCAGCGCCACTCATGAATATTCATCCCTCCCTCTGGTTAGGAGCGGCGAAGAGAGGGAGAACAGGAGGGATGAATATTCATGAGCGGCGCTGACGTCAGTGTCCGTTAGCCCGCAGAAGCCCCGCCTTTGCCAGTTACAGCCATATATACACAATTGCAGGCGAACGGCGGCGCGTATCAGACCAAGGTAGGGCTCGTTTTAATCAGCATCTCCCGCACTATCCACCAATACCGGTGGATAGTGTGGGAGAAAATATGTGACAATTTTCCTTTAAAGGGGAACTCCAGAAGGTTGGAATTTCAGTGGTTGAAGGGATAAAAAAAAAACTAAAATTTGTCCAGTTTTTAGAGAACAGATCTCATTGAATATTAACAACTTTGAAAATTGTCATAATTAAAAATGTACCACTTGGTGCTGACCGCTCCTATGCAGACCTATGTATGTTCAGGCCTAGGGTGGGGATAGAAGGGCACATGTCAGGAGAATTGAACAATACATTGGGTTTGTTTGTACTCAGGTTTGCAATAATAGGGGCATATACATTTTTCTAAGAGCTGTAGTAGAAACATCTTTGCACAATTTTCTATGGCCTCGACTTTTTCAACACATTTATTAAGCATTTGTGCCATTTTTATAGATTTTTAGCCATGCAAATCATTTTCATGTTTTATTTTGTGGTTTAGGTGTTGTGGGTTTTTGACACAATAACTATATTCATCTTTATAAAAAGCCGCTAACACTTTGCCCAACTCTACTCTGTAAAAATCTATAAGACAAAGAAATGGATGATTTATCTGACATTGGATTTTCCTTTGTAAATACAGTAGAGAAGAAGTCATTTAGTAGATTGACCTTTTCCTCATCCTCCTCCACCATTACCCCCATAGTATTTCTTAAGGGGCCAACATTTACAGTTTTAAATTTCTTGTTATTTATGTAGTTGAAGAATATTTTGGGGTTCTTTTTACTTTCTATGGCAATTCTTCTCTCTGCTGCAATTTTTTCTAGTTTTATTTCTTTTTTTTTTACAGATTTTATTTCTCTCTTTATAATTCATTAATGTTTCCCCAATAACTTCTTGTTTTAGTAGTCTAAACGCTCATTGTTTATTGCTTTCTTAACTGTTATGGTTAGCCAAATTGGTTTTTGCCTATATCTAGCCCTTTTATTCCCATAGGGTATATGTCGTTCACAATATCTTTTTAGGATGTTCTTAAAGGGGTTCTCCGGTGCTTACACATCTTATCCCCTATCCAAAGGATAGGGAATAAGATGCCTGATCGCGGGAGTCCCGCAACTGGGTACGCCCGTGATCATGCACGCGGCACCCTATTTGTAGGGAGCTGATTACGGGCGACTACAGGGCCGGCGGAGCGTGACGTCACGCCTCCGCCCCTGTGTGACTTCACGCTCCGCCCCTCAATGCAAGCCTACGGGAGGGGGCGTCACACACCGCCGGCCCTATAGTTGCCCATAATGAGACCCGGAGCGATTACAAACGGGGTGCCGCGTGCATGATCACGGGCGTCCCCAGCTGCGGGACTCCCGCGATCAGCACCGGAGAACCCCTTTAAAAGTGTCCCATTTAGCTTGTATACTTGTCTGTCCTACTGATTAGTATAAGGTCAAGAAGCGACTCCCCTCTTGTTGGGTCCTGCACTAGTTGGAATAGGTAATTGTCTTTTATAATTGCAAAAAATCTGTTTCCCTGGCTGGACCTACAGGTTTCAGCTTCCCAGTCAAGGTCAGGATTGTTAAAGTCACCCATAATAATGACTTCCCCCTTCTTTGCTGCTCCATCTATTTGTCATATAAGTATGTTCTCTGCTGCTTCTTTTATACTGTCTTATAACAAACCCTATCAGTAATTTCTTGTTTTTACCACCTCCCCTTTTTTCCACCCACAGAGACTCCACCTGATCCCTTTCCTCACCAATGTCCTCACGCAGAAAGGGCTAAGACAGGATTTTACATATAGGCATACCCCTCCTCCTTTCTTACTTGTACGGTCATTTCTGAAGAGGCTGTACCCCTGTACATTAACCGTCCAGTCATAGCTCGCATCTAGCCATGTCTCACTTATCCCCACTATGTCATAGTCTTCCTCCAACATTAATAGTTCCAGCTCCTCCATCTTATTATTGAGGCTTCTGGCATTAGTATACATGCACTTCATGTTATCCTTCCTATTATCTTTCCTCTGTTCACCTATGACTGATCTAACCCTTCCCTCCGCCCCCCCCCCCCCCACCCCACACAGTTTTATTACCTATCCCCAGTTCTCTATCTACACTACCGTTCCCCTATATGTTGTAGTTTCCAGTCCCCCAGTCCCTAGTTTAAATACTCCACCACCCTTCTGGCCATATTCTCCCCAAGCACAGCTGCATCCTCCCCATTGAGGTGCAGTCCGTCCCTACAGTAGAGCCAGTATTCGACAGCAAAGTCGGCCCAGTTCTCCATGAACCCAAACCCCTTCTTCCTACACCAGCTTCTGAGCCACTTGTTTACCTCCCTAATCTCTGGCTGCCTCTCTGATGTGGCCCGTTGTACAGGTATTATTTCTGAAAATACTACCTTGGAGGTCCTTGCCTTGAGCTTGTTACCTAATTCCCTGAAATCATTTTTAAGGACACTACACCTACCTGTCAGGAAAAGTTCAGGTAACCAAATGTCCCAAATTACTGTGTAGGAACTTAGCCAGAGCATCTCAGCTGGAGGTGTCTCCTGGAGTGCATCAGACCTTGACAAAGTTTTGTTGCAAAAACATTAGGGAATCTTGCTATTAGGGATGAGCTAATCGAATCTGACGAATCTGAATTTGTTACGAATTTCAGGAAAAATTCGATTTGCAATGAATGCGAATATCACCGCGATTCTATCGCACGAAACGCCTCATTGAACTCCATTTAGTGCTGTCCAGGCTTCAGGGCATCTAAAATGGCAGATCCACATGTGAGGACATGAGGCAAGGAATCCTGGGTAAGTGGGAACAAGGGTAGGAGGGATGACCCTGAATCACATGCAGCCTATCAGCAACCTGTCACCCCTGTGATGTCACAGCCCTATATAATCAGCAGCAATATTGCGAGAGAGGGACAGAGAGAAGTGTGTGTTGCACAGAAAAACATTCTTACTGCAGCAATTCACCTCCCAGTCACTACAGTGTTCTATTACAGAGAGGGAAGAAGAGCAGTGTGTTGCACAGTGTGTTGCACAGTGTGTTGCACAGAACAGCAGCGATTCAGCTCAAGCAAAAATCCGGCCTAGAAGCACTGATAGGGAAGGGAGTGAAATTGAGAGAAAGTGCAATTTTGGGTGTAGTACACAGCAACTGTGTGCTGTGGCACTGGTGTGTACTGCTAGTGTTGTGCAAAAATACTTTTTTAAGCATATTGTAGTGCATTTTTCTCCCCTCATAAGTGCATACCACATACATACATCTAAGTGGTGTACTATTTTGTCTCTGTTAAAGTCTCAAGGGCCTAGATACTGTGAAAGGCCAGGAAAAAGTACTCACCGGCTGGTGTTGTACACAAATACTTTTTTAAGCATACTGTAGCGCCTTTTTCCTCCCCTCAGAAGTGCATACCATATATGTATATCTAATTGATGTACTATTTTGTACCTGTTAAAGTCTCAAGGGCCTACATACTGTGAAAGGCCAGGCAAAAGTACTCTCCGGCTGGTGTTGTACACAAATACTTTTTTAAGCGTACTGTAGCACATTTTTCTCCCCTCATAAGTGCATACCACATACATACATACATCTAATTGGTGTACTATTTTGTACCTGTTAAAGTCTCAAGGGCCTAGATACTGTGAAAGGCCAGGCAAAAGTAATCACCAGCTGGTGTTGTACACAAATACAGCTCATTCAGCCACTATATGTTCTCCTCATGCTACCACCACCACCGCGCTGTGTCATTCAGCCACTATATGTTCTCCACATGCTGCCAACACCTCCACGCTGTGTCATTCAGCCACTATGTGGTCTCCTCATGCTACCGCAAACTCCAGGCTGTGTCATTCATCCACTATGTGGTCTCCTCATGCTGCTGCCAACTCCAGGCTTTGTCATTCAGCCACTATATGTTCTCCTCATGCTGCCGCCACCTCCACGCTGTGTCATTCAGCCACTATATGTTCTCTTCATGCTGCCGCCACCTCCAAGCTGTGTCATTGTGCCACCATGTGACTTGTGACTCCTTGTTAGATTGGGTCTTTTGTAACCACACTATTTATTCAAAGTAAACTCCAGGCCCAGGACATTAAACATGGGAGTGTAATTTAAAATTTCAATTTCAAAATCTTAAATTTAAATTAAAAAAAATCTATGTAATCTTTTCAAGATTGAGGCCCTATGGTCGTCGACGTCATATATTAGCTGTGGAATTACCACAAGAATCCAATGAAACAGGTTGGAGCGATAACTATAACTGATTCAGTGAAACATTTGCAGTTCTAGGGGTGCTGAGAGGCAGGGGTTGGAACAGGTGGTAGCTCGTCTCGCGGTGGACCGCCAGTTCGATGCTCATCCGAATGGATACTCAAAAAATTTAAATAAATTCAAATTCAATTAAAATTACATAAAAATCTATTTATTCTCTTCAATTTTGACGCCATATGGTCTGCTGCAACATTCAGACGCTCTGTGGCAGTGATTCTAATAGCGATGCCTGTAATCTGCATGTCATACTGAATAACAGTATTATATCACAAACACAGCACACTCCCTATGCGTGTTAGGACAGAGAAAAGTGTTCTACTCCCCTATTGAGCCACTCTGTAGGCCAGAAATAGCCATTTGCTGCAAATAAATTCAGAACAAAACTACTTTTTGGGGAACATTTGGTGAATCGGCTGAATCAAATTTTTCTAAATTTAGCTCATCTCTATTTGCTATGATTGTCCAAAATTATTAATACTGCTACATTTTTAGAAACCAAAGCAAAAAAGAAATGCTAAATTACCATGAAAGAAATGTGAATTTAGCCTTAGTTCATTTCAATGCCTCAGCCACATGAGCCTCCAAAGATCTGCAATGCTTAAAGGGGTACTCCGCCCCTAGATATCTAATTCCCTATCCAAAGAATAGGGGATAAGATGTCTGATCATGAGGGTCCCACCTCTGGGGACCCCCGCAATCTCAGCTGTGGCACCCCAGACATCCGGAGCACGGAGCGAGACTTCACTCTGTGCCGGATAACTGGCGATGCGGGACAGAGGCTCGTGCCGTGACGAACACAGAGTGCAGCAGGAAGATGGGGGGGTGTCCCCAGCGGCGGAATCCCCCGCGATCAGACATTTTATCCCCTATCCTTTGGATAGGGGATAAGATGTCTAGGGGCAGAGTGCCCCTTTTAAAGCTCAATAAGCTAAGACTTTTTCCTGATATTGTAGTGTGACCATAAGAAAACCTTAGGGCCTATACTTTATAGAAGTCTGTTCTACTGTGTGTTCTTTATCCCTAAAAATTGTCAATAAGGTTGCACTCAGGCCTTTGAACAGCAAGCTTCCACATTATATAGATGTTCACAATTTTACGTTTAGCTGCTAAGCTATAACAGTAGACTATGGGACACGTTACTACCCTGTTCCTTCTACCATAAATCCTTCCTGTACCCTTTTGAATCGATACTGGTGGGTATGCAGGACATCATTATTCAGTGATTCCTGTTACAGTAGCCCAGCTGTGACAAGCCATTCATTTTCATGAAAATATAGTTGAAATTTAGAATTGTTTCACGGATAGATCAGGGCTAAAGTAACAAAGCAATTACTTATCTAATTAAAGGACCTGTCATGTTAGCGGCTCATGTCGACACCATACAGAAGTCTGGAATTTGTGCTTGGAGAAAGGAGATTATGGAGAACAAACTGAGGACAGAAGCCAGTTAGTTCCTAGTCACATGAATGAATAAATGGGTCAATTAACAACCAACAGCCCACGTCCACGTAGTTGTATCTCTACACTAGAAAGGCCTCATTCACATCACATGTCCATTCCTGAAGCAGAAAATAATCCTCATCTGGCTCTTCCATTGACATCAATGGGGCTTTGATTTCACGAGGATTCCAGGCAGAATTGAGGCAGAATTCATATGAAAATCCTGTTGGAATCTGTCTAATTTTCTTATTATGTACTGGTTTCTGCATCACGAAGTAGAGGATTACAGCTTCTAGTCATCAGTGTCTACGTCTCTTTATGGACAGGAATGGATACAGCAATGCAGCAAGAATATGATGGTGGGAAGAGGCACAGAGCATGGAGCAGGTTACCCAGTGGCTGGTGATAGCAAACCACTGGCATTAAAAAACCATCCTACAGTCTGCTTCGGACCTTCCTCTATCTGTAAGATAAGAGGAAAGTCTCTTAAAAAGAGTAAATCCTGGCCCACCAGAGGATCCTCAGGTGGGCTCAGGTTTTGACACAAAAATGGGTCCCAAAAGGTTTAGTAGACGACCGTGAACCCCATTTAGAGCAAACTGTGGAGCCATCATCAGCCACTTGGGTCGTTTCTTTTGAGTTGAAGTTAAACCTTATTGATGATATGTCCTATATGTACAATGATAACAACAAATATTACACATGTTCTGTATAGAGGGAAAATATTTGTCACTGTAGAGTCCAAGAACCCCCCACCCAACGCACCACCACCCACCATCACCACCACTGGTAACACCTGATTGCCAGGGTTTCCTAAGTTAGACTGAGATGTTCAGCCAATTCCCTGGGTAATTTTCTTTTTACCAAAGGGTTGTAATGATGACATACCCCCTGTAGGGGTATTAACAAAATAGTCCTGGGGCCCGTGCTTGTGCTTTGGATAGAAACATAAAATTGTATTAAGGAATGGTTATTAATTCTCTTGTATTTGAATTAATTAGTTTTCAATTCTGGGCTTTAATTTGAAGATTGATACCGTGCTAACAGAATTATCTCCCAGCTCTGACATTGACAAGAAAAATGGAAAAACTAAATGAGATTATCATGTCTGTAATGTACATTTATAGGTTATTGTGCTTCATGTCACTGACTCATCATGGAAAGGAGAAGTTTCATATCAGCAATTTTGTTTTATTGAAGGCAACAAAGTTTTTGTTGGCTTTTTACTACCTGATCTGCATCATATGTGTCACAGCCAACATCTAATTAGAGGAGCAAATGACATTCTGGGTTAAATCCTTCACAGCTTGAGAATCTCATGAAAAAGCCGCCCACAACATTTTTTCATGTTTTTAATACTGATTGATGGTTAGAAAGTGCCAGTCATTTATCTGGCGCCATTGTGCTGGCGACATCAGCGATACACACCGCGGAGGCCATTATCAATCATACACTCCCCTGTGGTTTAACTCCCAAATGTCCAAATCACCTTACAATGACTTTGACAATGAAGTTAATATATTTAAAGGAGACATAACACTTTTAAATCCGGAATCTGACATAACAAGGCCTTACAACAACATGGCAGGTCCGGCAGAAGGCAACACCATCTTAAAGTAAGCACATCTTCTGCCGTCTATCACTTAATCACTTCGTCAGTTCAACAAGAAATGTCCTAAAGGGTATTTGTCCCAAGAAATGGGTGTTTGAGGACGGGAAGGGGGATGCCAACAAGCCATACTACCTGACTAAGGATATTTATGTACATGTGAAGAAAAGCAAACCTTTACTCTAGAAAAGAACTACTGCTCTGGATTCACCCGGTATTCAGTCTTATATGATGACATGATTTCTGACCAATGACAAAAGAGATTGTAATATAGCTGCAAGGTGAACCCCTAGAGTTGTTAAAGGGATACTCCACTGAAAAACAACTGATCCCCTATCCTGGCAGGTGGCGATAAAAAATGTTAAGTGGTGGTAAGTAATCGCATACCACAGTAAAACAAAAAAAGGGGTTTATTAAGAACAGAAATGGAAAACGTGTTTCGAGAAGAATCCTCTTCTCTTCCTCAGGTCAGTATGTTACAATAATCTACACAGTGATGCCCCGGAAGGTACAGAGGAAATAAGTCCCCAAGGTCAGCATTATTCCCACTGGACCTTCAGGGGCATCACTGTGTACATATTCCTGTATTGACATTATTGTAACATACTGACCTGAATAAGAGAAGAGGTACTTCTCGAAACACGTTGTCCGTTTTTGCTTTTACTCTTAATAAACCAGTCAGAGCCCACTTTGTTGATTCGGAGTCCTAAATCTCTGTCACAGAAAATAAATATTTTAGAAATTGTTTTAGCAATATACACACTTTGTCTAGTAATCTCTGCAGCCCTGATAAGATCATCGGCTTGGACTAACTAATGCACGATGTCATACATTAAAGGGGTAGATGGGGAGCTCCACAGGATAGAGAATAAGTGTCTGGTCGCTGGGACTGATTAACAAAACACATTTAGGGTTCAAAATTCTGGAAAAACTTTGGCACCATATTGGATGTCCCCCAGCTTTCCCACAAGCCATGTACAGATTCATTTATGACATTAATGAGTTCCAGTTTATGGTTTAATCAAGGCTTCAGAGAGTAAAAGACACAGAGGGACGGGGAGATTAATCAGAACCTGTGCAGAAGAAAATTGACCAGTTGCCCATAGCAACCAATCAGATTGCTTCTTTAATTTTTAAAAAGGCCTCTGCAAAATGAAATAAGCGATCTGATTGGTTGCTATGGGCAACTGGTTAATTCTCTTCTAGGCAGATTTTAATAAATCACCCCCACAGTTTGTGGACTGCTAAGACTTGTATTTAATGTCTACGAGACTGGAAAGTGTATAAAGCATAGTCTATGGATTAATAAACGTTCTTTCATTTGTCATCCATCTTTCTCAGTTTTAACTATCCATAGACTGCGCTTGTACTTTCTGCAGCCCCTGAAGTTCTTGCAAGACCAAAACCTTGGGCTCATGGGTCAAAGGACATTATAGAATTCAGATTGCTTGAAGTTACCACTAAAGGAAGCTTAGAAGATTACTGCACACTGAAAACAACCACAACACAATTGAAGTTCTTGAGCGCCTCCTAGTGGTAGTTGCAGACAGATTATATGTGTATATATACATATATATATATATATATATATATATATATATATACATACATACATTTTACTCCATACCTTTGCATGGAATTAGGAACTCTGTGGTAAAAAAAAAAACATCCTTGGTTATCATTCACTTCCTGCATTTCCTGCATGATGTCCAGCCACTGTCTCGCATGATATTTTCCATTCTCTTTAACCCCTTAAGGACAAGCGCTGTAAATGTACTGTAGCGTTACTACATTCACAGAGCCATACATTTACGGCGCGACTGTGACGTGAGCGCAGGAGTTGCGCTCGCTTCACTCATGGCGGGTCCCGGCAGCTGTCAGCAATCGCGGACCCGGCAGTAATGGCGGACATCAGCGATCGCGCTGATGTCTGCCATTAACCCGTCAGATGCCGTGATCAATACACAGATCACAGCAGTGTGGAGCTTAAAATGATTGGTCTGATCGCTCACGGCACTGCCGCGCGGATCAGATCAGCCAAGATGCTCGGACAGAGGTCCCCTTGTTAAGGATGGGTTAATGTGTGGCCTTAAACTGTGAGTGACTACCACTGTGCTATTTTGCCAAGTGTCGACGTAAGCAAATTCACACCACACCAGGTTGGTATGAATTCCCTCCTCGGTACTGACTCCAGGGAGTTCTGTTTATTATCAGGAAATCACATTCGTTTTTACAATCTGACAAAAAGGGGAGGGTAAAACTATCGCATCAAATCATCGTTCTATATGCTGATTGGTCATTTGAGCACAAGTCATTTATGTTACAAGGTCTCTAGCCTGAGATTTTTCCATCCTTCCACAAAGCCCAATGTTTAGACTTCCTGTATCCGCAGACTCCATCTCAAGGTTCTCATCTTAATTACGGGCAAAGAACAACTGAAATATTTTGAATTAAGGAAAGCAAAGTTCTTCTGCAAAATTTAGCAATGGCACATAGGATTTAATACAGGCATATGAGTATAGATATAGTCATCAATATATCAGAATATTATAGACCCTCACCCTCACCTGCCTCCATCCGTCTCCTGGGGTCTTCTGCACTGATCAGCCTTCCAGCAGACCAGAGTAGAAGATCGCTGATAATACTGATGCCTAGCACTTCATAACACTGAACAGTAATAGCAAACTAATGATTGCTATAAATAGTCCCCTATGGGTACTAAAAAAGTGTAACATGAATATTTTAAAAAAAAGTGAATATTTTTTTTTAAAGCCCAACCCCCAATAAAGCTTTAAATCCAATTCAACCCTTTTCCCCATATTAATACAAAAAAAGCATGAAAAAAGATAAATAATAAACTTATTTGGTATTGTCGCGTGCATAAATGTCCGAACTATAAAATTATAACTATCTCCTACGGTGAACGGCGCAAACGTAAAAAAAATAAAATAAAAAAATAAAAAAGGCAAAAATTTCTGCTTTTAATAAAAAGTGATCAAAAAGTCACATATAAGCAAACGTGGTACTAAAACAAACTACAGATCATGGGGCAAAAAATGAGCCCTCTCAAATCCCTGAATACAAAAAAAATAAGAGAGTTAGAGGTGGTCAAAATAGGGCAATTTTAAGCATACTGATTTTGTAAAAAAAAAGTTTGAGATTTTTTAAAAGCAGTACAATAACAGAAATGTGTGTAATCATGGGTATCCTTTTAATCATATTGACCCAGAGAATTAAAAAAAACCATGTTCATTTTAACTGTTAAGTGAACAGCGTGAAAACGAATACATTTTAGGGTAAAATGAGTGATGTAATTACAAAGTACAACTGGTCACACAAAAAACAAACCCTCATATGGGTCTGTGAATGGAAATATAAAGAGTTATGGATTTTATAGGGCGAGGAGGAAAAAAGCAAAACGCTAAAATAAAATTGGCTGTGTCCTTAAAGGGGTACTCTGGCGCTAAGGCATCTTATCCCCTATCCGCCGCTGGGGACCCCTGTGGTATTTTAGGCAGCACCCCGTTACCATCAGCCCCCGGAGCATGTTCGCTCCGGGTCTGATGACTGCCGATCAAGGGGACGGAGTATTGTGACGTCACGGCTCCCCCCCCCCGCCCCGTGTGACATCATGCTCTGCCACCTAGATGCAAGCCTATGGGTGGGGGCGTGACATAATGAAGATAATACCACTCTATGTATATTTGTAGTATACATTGGTTAGAAAATGTGTATATTTTTGTCCCTGAAGCTATTCCCTGTGTCTCTCTGCTCTAAAAAGGTGCACATTTTTGGGTGAAAAAATGCTGTCCCTGCAGCTTTTGTCTGTGTGTCTCTGTGAGGAGACCAAATACAGGTGAGGGCAGGACAAGCAGGGCTCTGGGCAGGCTCCTGGCTTGCCTGCCATGCTTCTGTGTGAGCAGAGCCTCATTGCACAGAGCCCTGCTTGTTCTCCATGTACAGAACCATGCTTGTCCTCAGTATACAGGGCCCTGCTTGTCCTCAGTGTACAGGGCCCTGCTTGTCCTCAGTGTACAGGGCCCTGCTTGTCCTCAGTGTACAGAGTCCTGCTTGTCCAAAGTGTACAGAGCCCTGCTTGTCCAAAGTGTACAGAGCCCTGCTTGTCCTCAGTATACAGAGCCCTGCTTGTCCAAAGTGTACAGAGCCCTGCTTGGCCTCAGGGTACAAAGCCCTGCTTGTCCTCAGTGTACAGAGCCCTGCTTGTCCTCATTATACAGAGCCCTGCTTATCCTCAGTATACAGAGCACTGCTTGTCCAAAGTGTACAGAGCTCTGCTTGTCCAAAGTGTACAGAGCCCTGCTTTCCCTCAGTGTACAGAGCCCTTGACAAGCAGGGCTCTGTAAACTGAGGACAAGCAGAACTCTGTAGACTGAGGACAAGCAGGGCTCTGTACACTGAGGACAAGCAGGGCCCTGTATACTGAGGACAAGCAGGGCCCTGTACACTGAGGACAAGCAGGGTTCTGTATACTGAGGACAAGCAGGGCCCTGTATACTGAGGACAAGCAGGGCCCTGTACACTGAGGACAAGCAGGGCTCTGTACACTGAGGTCAAGCAGGGCTCTGTGCAGTGAGGACAAGCAGGGCTCTGTACACTGAGGTCAAGCAGGGCTCTGTGCAGTGAGGCTCTGCTCACACAGAAGCATGGCAGGCAAGCCATGAGCCTGCCCAGAGCCCTGCTTGTCCTGCCCTCACCTGTATTTGGTCTCCTCACAGAGACACACAGACAAAAGCTGCAGGGACAGCATTTTTTCACCCAAAAATGTGCACCTTTTTTAATCAATGTATATTACAAACATACATATAATGTTATTATCTACATTATATTAAAAGTTTTTGCTAACAACAGGTACACTTTAAAATAAATAAAATATTTTCTCACAGTTTTACTAGTCATGAATTTGTAAAATAATAATAATGCTATATAGCTTCATCAAAATTCTCCAAACATAATTTGTTCAAAATGAGGAAATTAGCAGTAATAGGTCATTGATAGTGAAAGGATAAAGAATAAAGATGGGGTCAGACTATTATCAGAAATGCTTCTATAGGATCACCAATATAATGAGTTGCCTGTCTTAGACATGTATAGGAAACTCCCTCCATGTTTGGAAGAAATTAACATTCATCTACAGGGGTGTTGAAATATATATATCTATATATATCTATATATATATATATATATATATATATATATATATATTTATATATAAAACTCAATGTTTGTGTGTATGTTCCAGCATCACGTCCAATAAAGATATTAACATGAAACTTGGCACAGATATGAGGACGGGATATGAGGTCAAGATATGAGGTCGGGATATGAGGACGTGATGTGAGGGTGGGATATGAGGAAGGGATACGAGGTCGAGATATGAGGTCGGGATATGAGGACGGGTTAGGAGGTCGAGATAGGAGCACGGGATAGGAGGTCGGGATATGGGGACGGGATATGGGGACAGGCTATGAGGTCAGGATATGAGGACGGGATATGAGGTCGGGATATGAGGATGGGATATGAGGTCAAGATAGGAGGATGGGATAGGAGGTTGTGATAGGAGGACGGGATAGGAGGTCGGGATAGGAGGTCGGGATATGAGGACGGGATAGGAGGTTGGGATATGAGGTTGAGATATGAGGACGGGATATGGGGTTGGGATATGAGGACGGGATAGGAGGTTGACATAGGAGGTCGGGATAGGAGGACGGGATATGAGGACGGGATAGGAGGTTGTGATAGGAGGACGGGATAGGAGGTCGGGATATGAGGTCGGTATAGGAGGACGGGATATGGGGTTGGGATATGAGGACGGGATATAAGGATGGGATATGAAGTCAAAAGCTTCTTCTTTTGTTGATTTTCCTCCCCAACAAGGATTAGGAAGAAAAAACCAGGCAACACCTAGTACTCAGCTAGTTTTAAATAAAACTACTTGTCCAAGGGACTAAAATGGAGCACAATCCACTTGTCCTTCTACACAAAATATTTTTAACTCTAGTTCTATGTGGTCAACACTACATTGTGTTGATGCTGAGGGGGATCACTGGCGATGCGGGGCGGAGGCTCGTGCCATCACTGTTACGCCCCGCTTGTGACGCCGCGCCATGCCCCTCAATGCAAGTCTATAGGAGGGGGCGTGGCGGCCGTCACACACCCTACCATAGACTTGCATTGAGGGGGCGTGATGTCACGAGCCTCCGACGCTGCACCTGATGCTCTAAACGAATTGGGGATAAGATGTCTAAGGGCGGAGTACCCCTTTAATCACCAAGGCCGTATATTTACCTCTTGAGCTGCATTCTGTTAGGAAGCAAGCACAGGAACTGCACTCACATTATACACTGTGAGTAATGGCTACTTTCAGCCGATGCCCAATAACCAACCACTTAAGTGCTGTGACCTGATCAATCGGGATTACAGCACTTAAGAGTCTGAATGACAGCTCTTGTGACCAATCAGCAACCATGCAACATATATGCAGAGGTCCGATCAGTTCCCATGCCAGCCAAATGTCCCTGCACCTGCTCCTTGCTGGCTTTGCTAATTATTGCTATTGATAGTCCCCTTAAAAAAGTGTAAAATAAATAATACAAACAATGTTTTCAAAAATATATAAAAGCCCCTCCCCTGATAAAAATTTGAATCACACCATTTGCCATTCTACAAATAAAAAAATAAATAATTAAATAAAATTACATATTTGGTATCACTTCGTGCAGAAATATACAAACCATTAAAATATAATGTTTATGATCCCTCTCAATTTACCCACAGAAATATATATATATATATATATATATATATATATATATATATATATACATATATATATATATATATATAGAAAAAAATAATTGCAGCACAGCTCAGTCCCAAAAACAAAATGGGTGCCAGCGTCCAAACCAGATCAGGGCCTCCTTTAGACAAAAAACTCCAATGGCGCAGCACTCCAATAAAAAAGGTGCATTTTATTCACACATATCTCAGTACAGATACGTTTCTGCTCCTATGGAGCCATTTTCAAGCCTCAGGCTTGAAAATGGCTCCATAGGAGCAGAAACGTTGCTGTACTGAGATATGTGTGAATAAAATGCACCTGTTTTATTGGAGTGCTGCGCCATTGGAGTTTTATATATATATATATATATATATATATATATATATAACTCAATGGCCCTCATTTACTAATGTGAAACCGACAGTTTTTGTCGGGTTGTGCGACCAAATTTGTGTTGCATAGCCCATAGCCCGACTAAAGATATCATCACTCCGAGTGTTTTTTAAGCCAGTCGAAATGGGCGTGGTTATCACAAAAAGGGGCGTGTTCCCGACAAAAAAGAAAAAACACTCGGAGTCTGATGAAAAACTCACAGGAAAACCTGTGAATTTTTCTTCACCAAAACCCGACAGCTCTGAGCCATTCAGGGATCCCTGCGAGCTGCGGTGGGGAAAGATATATAGAATCGCTGGGGGGGATTTATATGTCCCCACAGCATCTATATATCTTGCCCCCCCCGCTGTGCAATATGTCTTGTCCCCCGCCATGCTATTATATATCCCCCGCAGCGGATGTGTACATGCCCCCGCACAGCGCATCTATATACACATGCCTCTGAAGCGCTATCAATGACTAATGCAGTGGTCTCCAACTTGCGGACCTCCAGATGTTGCAAAACTACAACTCCCTGAATGCTCCGTGCATGCTGGGAGTTGTAGTTTTGCAACATCTGGAGGTCCGCAAGTTGGAGACCACTGCATTAGTCATTGATAGCGCTTCAGAGGCATGTGTATACAGATGCGCTGTGCGGGGCATATATACAATTTACTGTGCAACACAATTTCCAACCCGTGGGACACATTTCCAAACCCGTGCGCCAAAAAAAAAAAATTGTCAGGCGACAGATTAGTAAATATGTTTAAAGTCCCATGCAAATCAATGGGAAATGTATGTTCCCACATAACTTCCAAACGGCTGGAGCTATTTCAATACCTGGTCACATATTACAGGTCAGGATAGGAGGACAGGATATGAGGATGGGATAGGAGGTCGCTATAGGAGGTCGAGATAGAAGCTCAAGATAGAAGGACGGGATAGGAGGTCGGGATAAGAGGTCGGGTTGGGAGGTCGAGATAGGAGGATGGGAAAGGAGGTCGGGATAGGAGAACGGGATATGGGGTTGGGATATGACAACAATATATGAGGACGGGATATGAAGTCAAAAGCTTCCTCTGTTGATTTTCCTCCACAACAAGGATTAGGAAGGAAAAACCGGGCAATGCCGGGCACTCAGCTAGTATATATATATATATATATATTTTTTTTTTTATGTACATTGTATTGTAAAATAAAAGATGTCATAACAAAGAACATTTGGTCACATACAAAAAAGCTCTCATATGGGTCTGAGGGAAGAAAAATAAAAGTGTAATGGCTCTTAAAAGGGAAGAAAAAAAGTGCAAAATAAAAACTGTCTGCCTCCTCAAGGCCAAAACCTGCTGTGTCCTTAAGGGGTTAATATTACTTATTACAGTAGAAATACATTTCCATAGTGCACTTCATATGCAATTTGGGCAGGGAACCTGAATCCCACTAAACCTCCTAAGATGAACTAATCTGCAGGGACAGGACCTCTCACTGACCACAACTGTATAGTTATGATGCACTTACAGTAAATTGGGGTAATACTTGGCATTTCTGGAACACAGTGTCTGAAATCTTTTCAAGGAGTGTTGTAATTTTCAGCAGTACCTGACTGTGCTCCCACTTGGCTTTTAGCCTTATGCACAAATAGTCAGTCTGCTCTATGAAAATAATCTTTACATGGAGCTCTTGCTCTGTGACATGTTCTCCAGTGATAAGGAAGCTCTTTGTAGTCACCTCGCCTTCTTAAAAATGTCCTATTATAAAAATGCCAAAAATCAGAGGTGGGGATCTTGGGTATGGGACGCAATTCACCAAGCGGGGAGTGATTTAAGCACAAAGATCGTCTTTCGTTATAAAAACAAATACACAACACATTTCAGGATTTAGGAACCCCCTTATCTGGTAAACACACCAGATCTCCTGACAAAGGGGCATCTAAGCTCTGAAACTTGTTGTGTCCTGCATTTTACAACAAAAGATGTCCGTGATTCTTAAATCACTTTCCACTTGGTGGATTGTGCCACGTATCCTGGATTTTTTTCCTGAGATTTCCTGCATTATTTGACTGGTACATTCCCACACCGGCGCCGGGAAGACTGCACCACTAGTATTATACCTGCATAGTGGTTGCATCGCATACACATCCATACAAGGGGACAAAAGTCCAGCAAAGAAAAAGCAGCCGGCACAGACAACGCCCTGTACTCTTCCACTCCTAGTCAGTGCTCAGATAACATGTCTCACAATCAGGAGAACGGTGGTGGTCTAATGTTATAGAGAAAAGATCCAATCCAATACAGCCTATGACAGAAGTACAATGGCACTCACCGGGATTCAAGTCAAGTCTTTGTTCTTTATTTCAATAAGGTGCTGTGTACAGTACAGAATGGAATCTTGCCGCAGCTAAGACGCCAATGGGAACAAGTGGTGACAGCTGTTTCCTGCCGCTGAGTGTCTGATCTCTTCTGCTCCTGCTTCTCTGGTGCCTATTCCTCCAGGAAAAACTTATGTTCCTCCACGTCTTCACCTCCGGATCCTCAAATGGGACCATTCCTCCCTTCTGGCTGGTCACGCTGGAATCAAAAAATCTATACAGTTGATTGCCCGACACTATTGGTGGTCCTCCCTGGAAAAGGATGTGACCGATTTTGTACGAGCCTGTACAGTGTGTGCACGTGACAAGACCACACGCCAGAAGCCTGCAGGTCTTCTCCTTCATCTGCCGATGCCTGAACAACCTTGGTCCCACATAGCCATGGACTTCATCACTGACCTTCCTTTATCCCATGGCAACACTGTCATCTGGGTGGTCGTTGATCGTTTTTCCAAAATGGCTCATTTTATTCCGCTTACTGGCCTTCCTTCTGCGCCACAGTTGGCGAACCAATTTTTTCTGCAGATTTTTTGTCTTCACGGGCTTCCCATGCATATCGTCTCGGATAGAGGCGTTCAATTTGTGTCAAAATTTTGGAGAGCACTCTGTAATCAATTAAAGATCAAATTAAATTTCTCTTCCTCCTATCACCCCCAATCCAATGGGCAAGTGGAAAGAGTGAACCAAATTCTTGGTGACTACTTGCGACATTTTGTCTCCTCCCGCCAAGATGATTGGGTCGACGTTCTGCCCTGGGCTGAATTCTCGTACAATAAAAAAAATTCTGAATCTTCCGCCAAATCTCCATTTTTTGTGGTGTACGGCCGTCACCCGCTGCCCCCCCTCCCCATTCCCACTTCTTCTGGAGTTCCTGCCGTGGATGAATTAACCCCGGACTTCTCCTCTATCTGGAACGAGACTCAAAAGTCGCTCTTACTGACCTCTTCTCGTATGAAGAGACATGCGGATAACAAGAGAAGAACTCCTCCTGTCTTTGTCCCTGGTGACAAAGTGTGGCTCTCTGCCAAATACATACGGTTTTGTGTCCCTAGCTACAAGTTGGGTCCTCGTTATCTCGGGCCATTTAAAAATAAAAAACAAATCAATTCTGTCTCCTACAAGCTCCTCCTTCCTTCTTCTCTTCGTATCTAACTCTTTCCATGTATCTCTTCTCAAACCTCTTATACTTAACCGTTATTCTCCCAAGGTCACTGTTCCTGCTCCTGTTTCTGGCTCCTCTGATGTCTTCTCTGTCAAAGAGATCCTCGCCTCCAAGATCGTCCGAGGTAAAAGATTTTTTTTTAATTGATTGGGAGAATTGTGGTCCAGAAGAGAGGTCCTGGGAATCTGAGGCCAACATTTTGGATAAAGAGCTTATCCGCAGATTCCGGGGCTTCAAAAAGAGGGGGAGACCAAAGGGGGGGTACTGTTATGCCAAGCGCTCAGGGTCCCTGCTCCTCCCCGGAGCGCTCGCGGCGTTCTTCAGCGTGCAGTGCCCCGGTCAGACCCGCTGCTCTGTCATCACCAGCGGGGATGCGATCCGGGTAGCGGGACGCACCCGCCCGTGGGTCGCATCCCAATCTTCTCACCTGCCCCGTCCTCCTGCTGTCCTGTCCCGGCACGCGCAGCCCCACTCTCTAGGGCGCACGCGCCGGCTCTCTGAAATTTAAAGGGCCAGTGC
The DNA here is from genome assembly GCF_029499605.1 of Hyla sarda. Taxonomy (NCBI): domain Eukaryota; kingdom Metazoa; phylum Chordata; class Amphibia; order Anura; family Hylidae; genus Hyla; species Hyla sarda. Next base: position 148,098,895 of record NC_079197.1, read on the forward strand.
ACCATTAATTGGTGCCTGGCCCAATCAGTACCAATCACTTCCCACATTATAAAAACCCAGTTCCCCTACCTGTCCTCGCAGGATCTTGTTGCCTTGTGCCAGTGAAAGCGTTCCTGTGTGTCCATTGCCTGTGTATCCAGTCCCTTGCCATTGCCCTTGACTACAAACCGTTACCGCCTGCCCTGACCTTCTGCTACGTCTGACCTTGCCTTTTGCCTAGTCCTTGTGTACCGCGCCTGACTCAGCAGTCAGTGAGGTTGAGTCGCTATTGGGTGGAACGACCTGGGGGTTACCTGCCGCAGCAAGTCCATCCCGCCTTGCGGCGGGCTCTGGTGAAAACCAGTAACCCCATAGATTCCGTTCCCCTGGTACGGCCCACGCCATCACCTCACTGACATAGAGGATCCACTACCTGTGTCATCCCTGCATACCACTCCGGACCCTGACAATAGACTCCTTACAAGGTGAGTAGGTCCCCCTTGCTGGTCTCCATATCTACAGCTACCATGTGCTAGATACACCTCCCTCCCCTTTTTACTTTTCTATTTTGAAAATGAGATTTATAAAGTAAACAACCCCTTTAAATATTAATCGCAAACAAAGGAATGTTCAAATTTATCCCATTACCCTAATGTCAAGTTTTCATATTATGAAATGTTTTCTCGATATGTTTGCTCCGAAATGTTGTCATAACAGGGTGTTATAAAAGGAGACTGGTGACTTTCTCATATCTCTGTCCCTTTAGGGGCTGTTATTTTGCGGTGCATCTAATCCTATTATTTGACACAACAAATGTCATCTCCGCCGGAGCCTTAATCAGGTTACGCAGCCGCTATCTTGTCAGGGAAAGATGCTTTTGATGTGTTAAGTCAGTATTGTAATAAATCATGCACCATGCTATACACTGCTAGACAGAAGAAGCCCACCCACCACCATGAATGAACGATGGATGTCTGCGCCAGTGCGTCTTCACATCACTGGGTTTTCTGAGCTGTGTTATAACACAAATCAAGTGGCAAAAACATTACTTCTGCCATTGAACAAAGTGGAATCATCATTGTCCTGGTTCCAAATGGAAGTGACCGGAAGAAAAGGAGGGCAGAGATGTGTCAGGTAAAAATAGAGATGTAAAAAGCTGCCATACTCTGAGCATTACCAGTTAGGTTTTATGGAGCTTATACAGAGACACATGGACTCTCTGTGACTCCAGTACTATGGAGCCACAGGCACTCTGTGTGGCCATATGGAATCTCCATACAACATCATATAATAGAGATACAGTATTTCCCCCCATTGTTACAAATATAACAAGAGAAACCTTCATATGTCCCCATGTGAAATTAGAGGCATATGGAGGTAAAGTAGGAGCTAACAGACCTTTACAGTACCTTGAAGGTATATAGAGCCATAATACGTGAGGCTAAGAATAAGAAAAACGTATTACTCCATTGTTTATAAAACATTTTACTTTTCACCCTTTTGCTACTTTTATGATATCTTCTTATGTACTTATATTATTTTGATTGATGATACAGTATATGCAGTCACATATGTAACTTCTGTGTCTACTGATAGATATATATATATATATATATATATGTGCAGTATGGACATTGCTATAAGTTGCCTTCTACACCATTAATACAATTCTGCTTGGAGACCTGCAAAGTATCTTTGACATTTAGTATTATTTAACCTCTAATGCATCTTATATATTTTTATATCACTTACACTGCATTGAATCTTGCAGGATATATACGCTACATTGTGTGTTTTTCTAAAACAACACCATCACAACCCTATCTGACGATCAGCAGAATGCCATGGGTACATCTTTTGAACTACCCCCACCCCAAAGATCAATTGCCATTGCCAATAAAATCTCTACATAATGTTACTGCCAATCTTACTGGCTCTCTTGTGACCACTTACTGAAAGTTCTCTCCCTAAGAGGTAGCAGCCCAAACTGGGCAATGGTCCTTTTCTATCTATGTGCATAGGGAAAAGGGGAACGGTCAGCAACAGATGGGCACGTCAGGAACAAAATCAGAACCAAAATCTTAGTCGACAGTCTGAGCAAAGGTCAAAGCCAGGAGATAGAGTCAGGGGCAAAGTCAGAAGCCAATATCAGTGTCAGAACCAAAAAGGAAAGCAAGAAACAAAACAGCAGACAGAAAGGATATTCACGAAAAAGGGGTCAGGGGTCAGGTTTGCAGCAGATTCACAACTAAAGAGAAAATGTATGAGGCTAAAAAGATACAATCACAGCCATTTGTGGCCAGCAGAACTGTTTGAATCTAGCACATTCTAGAGAATGTTGGACCACAGCACCAAGCTTGGTTGGTTGAGCTCCCCTGTTTGAATGTCTGGTGATCATGGGTGCACGGAACTGAGATCACTGCTGAAGCAAGGCCAGATAACTACATTACACTCAAGCTGGCCATACATTTTCTCTAGAATAGTGTTTCCTAAGCCCAGTCCTCAAGTACCCAACAGGTCAAGATTTGAGGACATTCCATACAGAGAACACTCATGGTAATGTCTGATGTACGGACCAAAATGATATCACCAGTGAAAGACTAAGAAAACCCTGAAAACATGACATATAGGGGGTACTTGAGGACTCTACTTAGGAAACACTAGTCTATAAGCTAAAAGCAGCTTATGGGAAATATAATAAAATGTGGACAGCATTCCATTCCAGAGTCAATATAACGAGGAAGAAAAAAATTGCTTGGAATTGTCCATCTGGAATGACAGGGCCACCTGCGCTGTCCATGCCCATCCACTATTTTGTATTTATTGCAACTATCCGTAAATCATTGTTCATTCGGTAAATTATACAAACATTTGCTTTGAATAAACTTCTAATTATCGTAGAGTTACAACATAGCCATGACATTTTTTAGCCTTCAAGGACGCTTTCTTGTCTTGTTGTTTTGTGTCACAGAGGTTCTTTGTGGCAAATTATCTCTTTATCATCATGAGATCATACACAAAGGTCTCCATCGATTTTCAGATTTTCCACTGGTCCTTGCCATATTGTAAAAACTCATCTGGTTTATTGGATACTTTGCCTTATTCTCTTGTCCTATTTAATGTCTTTGTCAAAAACTAAGTATCCATGAAACTGATTGAGTATTCCCAAGTCTCTGTTTGACACTGCGAAAAGCCCAATGTTCACCAGTGTCCATAGCTGGGTTGAATATCTAGCATTGATCAATGGATTTTGTATTGAGCAGCTGATTGAGCTCTTCTTGCCCCATTATATACTCATGATTGACTCCCTTTTTCTTGCCTTTAATCCTTTTTGGCTGACATCTACTGATTTTTTTCTAGAAGAATGCTGTCTGGATTGCTAAGAGCTTACTCTTTTCTTTAACTATTAATCATGTATCTTCTTCGGAATTTATACATTTATGTGACTTGCCGGTGAAATAGGTTGAAACCTTGCTTTGTAGCCCATTAGTTAATGGCTATAAGAGAGAATGGTCTGAAAACCAAACCATGATGTTATCAAGTGTTTCAAAAATAAATTTAAATAAATCCAATACACATAAATAAACAACATACTTATATACCTTGCACAGGCAAATTTCCAAAAAACGCTCTTCTAGTCATGTGATTGCAACTCCCCTGTGAAATGTTACAGATCATGCAACAACTTATCTAGTTCAGCTAGACCCCAGAACAAAACATCATAGATTATTTTGGAAGTCGGATATCCCGACTTATTATAGATTTTTATACTAGGCATCCTAAGCTCAAGACATACTGTCACATATGGACAGGGAAGAGTGAAGCTCTAAACTCACCTGCTCCCAATAGCCCTGCCTACTTGCGTACCTGCCCTAGGCGATGGGTCTACAACTATGTTGACAGTCCCTGCCTAAAAAAGTGCACAGAGTAAAACATCAACAAAATAACAACAAAATAACTTACAATACAGACAGAGGTCAGGAAACCGTTTGGAACCACACACATTAACAGAAATAATAACTAAACATACACACAAAATATGTCACAGTCCACAAGCCGAGTAAGTGCGGAGTGCGGAGCCAATGAGTCAAATATGCCAGAAATACAACATACAGTACAAATGCTAGCTCGGAGTATGAGCTTTTTTGAAGGCAAGAGCTGGATGTATACTGAGGGTTCAAATAGGGAGCTAAGCAGGTGAAAAGCCAACAAGGTCAGCTGACTGTCCAGAGAATAGGGCGTTTCCACAGTAAGCATAATAACAAAAGACCTCAGTGCAGATTAACCCTTCGGGTTCTTACACATACTTTTTCGAACCTTATAAACATTGGCCATTTATATTTCCAGAGTGCACCTCCAGAGTGCTGTGATGGTACTCTCGCCTGAAGAAGCATTTTTTTTTATAGTTCTCTTCCAGTTTACATGACATTTATAGTCATTTAAATTAGACATGGATGAGTCAAAATTATCTGCCTATCTCTTTGAAAGTAGGACTGGGAATGGGGGGGGGGTGTATCCTTGAGGACATTGCAAAATTGCAATTGCAATGTTCATCCATCAAGGGTCTACAGTATTCTGTGCAGATTTGATGCGCATATTTGATGCCCAGGATTTTATGCTGCAGATTCCAATGCAAACTAAATGACTAAATACAGCTTCAAATCCAGTGCATCAAATCTACGCATCAAATCTGCACAGAATACTGTACTTGTGAGACACCTAATAGACCCTAAAGGAGGGTGTGTAAGGGCAGCAACAAGTGTTTAATGCTGCTCAGGTTAATCTGCCCTACAACATGCTGGTAACATATTATATTGCTTATTTAGTGTGACAGGTTCCCTTTAATGAGGACTTTGACCAATCATTGTTGCCCAGCAGTAAAGATCATTCTGAGTTCTGACCAACAAGTTAACTGTAAGTATATAGAAAAAGATGTGAAATAGAGATGAACAAACAAAAGTTCTTTCTGGAGGATTTGCTTGAATCAGCTGTCAAATTTGATTTGGATTTGACAGCCAATTTGGATTTGTACAGGATCACAGACTCCTGTCGAGAAAGAAAAAGAGTCCCTGCTGGTATACATTGAGGGTTTAAGCATACATTGCAAACAGCATCACCATTTATCTGTGGCTGACTGCAGAGACATGCTGGGCCAGGAACTCTGTGCCCGACCCAGCTAATGTTAACTTAGTGGTGAGGCATACAGTGTACAGGAGCAGGGACTCCTCTTTTTTGACAGGAGGCCCTGCTCCTCTCATCAATTTATCCAAAATTAATCAGAAAAACATTCTGAGCAAAATCAGTTTGTAATAAACTTTTTTGCTAATTTCTAATGATAAATTATGTATTCTAAGAGGATTGAAAAGGATAAAACAGTAATGAACGTTCACGAGCGACTGTCTTGATTAGGAAACCGAGAAGAATTTTAGGATTATTCTGATGTGAGCTATTTAATGAAAATAACCTGTAAATGTTGCAAAATATATTTCTTATAACATTCTAAAATTTTGATGATGGAGACAGTTTAAAGTGGGGAGTGAGCAGAGTGGCAGAAGTACCCCCCCCCCAAATCCTACTCCCAAATGAATATGTCCCGGCTGGATAGTCCTGCAACAGAACGACTCGAGTCTACATTACTTTAATGAGCTCTACAATCAAGCCATGTAAGAAATGAAATATTTCGGAGATTACTAATTAGCTTAATGAGGGCATTTAATTTATCTTTGACGTGAGAACCGCAATCACAGAACTCCACATTAATTCACATCATTTAACCTTTGAACAAACCGAGTAAAAAGTGGACCACTCTCTGTGTAAATTCATCTATCGTTTCTCTGAAATTGTATTAAGTGGAGCATTTGGCATTCAGCGTCACGTGTCTATATTTTCTTTTTGTGGAAATGACTTAGAAGTACAGTCATAGATTTCAGAAGGGTGCGTGCCAGATGGAAATATTTTCTATTAGTCAGAATGGTATTACACATTATTCTATGACTGTAGCGTGTAATGTGTCTAGAGCTAGAGAAACTGTCTGCGGGAAGTTACAATCTGGTGTGGGCAGCAATAGGGCAATGTAAAAATGTATTAACTTTATTTATATTGTAGTGCAAGCTTTTGGTGCAAGGTACAGTATTTGCATTATTGGATTATCGAATCCTCTAGTGAACGCCCAGGTTGGGGGGGGGGGGGGGGTCAATAAGCCAAAAGAGATAATCAGAAATTAGGAATATGGGAAAAGTAATAACATAACCAATTCACAGGAATGAGCGAATCGAATCTGACGAATCTGAATTAATTATGAATTTCAGGAAAAATTTGATTCGCAACTAATGCGATATCGTTGCGGTCCAAGCTCCAGTGCATTTAAAATGGCAAATCCACATGGGAGGACATGGGGCAAGGAATCCTGGGAAAGTGGTAACAAGGGAATGCGGGATGACCCTCAATCACATGCAGGGTGCCGCCTATCAGTAGCCAGTCACCCCTGTGATGTCACAGCCCTATATAATTGGCAGCCATATTGCAGCCAGTGACTTCAGCCTTTCACTGCAGATAGATGGGGACAGACAGTGCTGTGTGTTGCACAGAAAAGCTTTTTTCCAGCAGCAATACACCTCCTAGTCAAGTCAGCGTTCTGTTGCACAGAGAGAGCAACAGAGAGCAGTGTGTGCTTCACAGAAAAGCATTCTTACTGCAGCGATTCACCTCCCAATCACTGTCTACGGGGTTCTATTACAAAGAGGGACAGAGAGCAGTGTGTTGCACAGTGTGTTGCACAGAACAGCAGCGGTTCAGCTCAAGCACAAATCCTGCCTAGAAGCACTGATAGGGAAAGGAGTTGGATTGAGAGAGAGTGCAATTTTGGGTTTAGTACACAGTGACTGTGTGCTGCAGCACTGGTGTGTACTGCTGGTTTTGTGCACAAATACTTTTTTAAGCATACTGTTGCGCATTGTACTCCCCTCATAAGTGCATACCACATACGTACATCTAAGTGGTGTACTATTTTGTTTCTGTTAATGTCTCAAGGGCCTAGATACTCTGAAAGGCCAGGCAAAAGTACTCACCGTCTGGTGTCGTAGACAAATACTTTTTTAAGTGTACTGGAGCGCATTGTCCTCCCCTCATAAGTGCATACCACATACATACATCTAAGTGGTGTACTATTTTGTCCCTGTTAAAGTCTCAATGGCCTAGATACTGTGAAAGGCCAGGCAAAAGTACTCACCGGCTGATGTTGTACACAAATACTTTTTTAAGCGTAGTGGAGCGTAAAAAAGGGGCTGTATTCCACAGAGGAAATGCTTTTCTTTTTATATTTCTCTTCTCTCACAACCACAGTGCTCGCTGCTGACCTCTGCTGTCCATTTTAGAAACTGTCCAGAGAAACATATGTTTGCTATGGGGATTTTCTCCTGCTCTGGACAGTTCCTAAAATGGACAGCAGAGGTCAGCAGAGAGCACTGTGGTCGTGAAAGTATTAACTCTGTAGTAAACAGCCAAAAGTACTGGAAGGATTAAGATTTTTTATTAGAAGTTACAATGTTTAACTTTCTGGCACCTGTTAAGTTTTCCACAGGAGTACCCCTTTAAGGACCGCACTGCACCGGGTCCCGGTCTATAAAGCGCGGTTACGCCATGACCCCGCATCCAGGTGGCTAATGAAGGCCGGGACCCTGGGCTAATAGCATGCAGCACCGATCATTTTGCAGCACTCTATTAACCCTTTAGACATGGCGTTCAAAGTTGATTGCTGCATCTAGAGTTCAAAAAATTGCATCCTGGCAGATCAGTCGGGCTATTCGGGAACACCGTGGTAAAACCACGGTGTCCCGATCAGCTAGCATGCAGCAGGAGGGTCTCTTACCTGCCTCTGTCACGTCAGATCGGTGATTGACTTCTCTATGCCTGAGATCCAGGCAGGAGAAGTCAAGCCCCAATAACACTGATCATCCCGCATGTAGTTCTATGCCGATTATTAGTGTTAGGAATCAATGTAATGCATGTTATGGCCCCTAGAGGGAGCTATAACATAGCAAAAAAAAAGTGGAAAAAATTGTTACTAATGATGAATTAACCCCTTCCCTAATAAAAGTAAGAATTTCCCCTTTAAAAAAAAAGTGTAAATGCAAATAAAAATAAACATATGTGGTATCGCCGCATGCGGAGATGTCCAAACTATAAAAATATATCATTAATTAAACTGCACATTCAATGGCGTACACACAAAAAAACTTACAAAGCTCAAAATAGGGTAATTTTGGTCACTTTTTATAGCACAAATAAATTAATGAAAAGTGATCAAAAAGTCAAAACAAAACAAGATGGTACCGATAAATACTTCAGATCACGGTGCAAAAAATGAGCCCTCATACCGGCCCGTACGTGGAAAAATAAAAAACAGGAACCAATCCCTACAGTATTTCCACCGAAAAACCCTGGGAAATGGCAGTGTTTGTTGGTGGAAATAGGGAGAGGTTCCTGTGTGGGGCCGCCCTTTTTAGGACAAGAAACACTTGCCAAGAAGGGAATTAATAATGTGAGAGTAGGGCCTTACAGGGGAAGTTTTTACCACCAGTTACATTTGACCATACGTTGATCCCTTCCACCATTTAGAGGTCTTTGCATCACATCAATACTTGGTGGAACAGGTGGTTTTTTTGCACACCTTTTCAGCTGTCTCATACTGCTAACATATGTTCTCTTCATGCTGCCGCCACCTCCAGGCTGTGCCATTCAATGGTCTCCTCATGCCTCCGCCACCTCTAGGCTGTGTCATTCAGTCACTATATGTTCTTCTCATGCTGCTGCAAACTCCTGGCTGTGTCATTCAGCCACTATATGCTGCCGCCAGCTCCACGCTGTGTCATTCAGCCACTATATGGTCTCCTCATGCTGCTGCCACCTCCACGCTGTGTAATTCAGCCACTATATGGTCTCATCATGCTGCCGCCACCTCCATGCTGTGTCGTTAAGCCACTATGTGGTCTCCTCATGCTGCTGCCATCTCCACGCTGGGTCATTCAGCCACTATGTGGTCTCCTCATGCTGCCGCCACCTCCACGCTGGGTCATTCAGCCACTATACCGTCTCCTCCTGCTGCCGCCACCTCCACGCTGAGACATTCAGCCACTATATGGTCTCCTTATGCTGCCGCCAACTCCAGGCTGTGTCATTCAGCCACTATATGGTCTCCTCATGCTTCCGCCACCTCCAGACTGTGTCATTCAGCCACTATATGTTCTCTTCATGCTGCCGCAAACTCCAGACTTTGTCATTCAGCCACTATATGTTTTCCTCATGCTGCCGCCACCTCCACGCTGTGTCATTCAGCCACTACATACTGCCCCTAACTCCAGGCTGTGTCGTTCATGTGGTCTCCTCATGCTGCTGCCACCTCCACGCTGTGTCATTCAGCCACTACATGGTCTCCTCATGCTGCCGCCACCTCCAGGCTTTGTCATTCGGCCATTATATGTTTTCCTCATGCTGCCGCCACCTCCATGCTTTGTCATTCAGCCACTACATACTGCCACCAACTCCAGGTTGTGTCATTCAGCCACTATATGTCCTCCTCATGCTGCCGCCATCTCCACGCTGTATCAATCAGACACTATATAGTCTCCTCATGCTGCTGCCAACTCCACGCTGTCATTCAGCCAATACATGGTCTCCTCACGCTGCCACCACCTCCACGCTTTGTCATTCAGGCACTATATGGTCTCCTCATGCTGCTGCCACCTCCATGCTGTGTCATTCAGACACTATATGGTCTCCTCATGGTGCCGCCACCTCCACGCTGTGCCATTCAGCCAAAATATGGTCTCCTCATGCTGCTGCCAGCTCCTCGCTTTGTCATTCAGCCACTATATGTTCTCCCCATGTTGCCGCCACCTCCATGCTGTGTCATTCAGTCACTATATGGTCTCCTCATGCTGCCGAAACCTCCACGCTGTATCATTCAGCCACTATATGGTCTCCTCATACTGTTGCCACCTCCAGGCTCTGTCATTGTGCCACTCTGCGACAGTGATTCTAATAATGACGTCTTTGATCTGCATGTCATACTGAATAACAGTATTATTTCACTAACCCAGCACACACCCTATGCGTGTTACAGCAAGGCAAAGGGATCTACACCCCTATTGAGGCTCTCCGTAGGCCAGAAATATCAGTTTTTAAGCGATTCACCAGGAATAAATTTGAACCGAAACTGATTTTGGGGGAAAATTTTTCAATCAGCCAAATCTAATTTTTCAAAAATCCTGTCATCTCTAATATCAGCCCATCTATGTTCCATTTTATTTCAGTCTTTGAACCCCGGAGCTTATCTTCATACTTTGTTTTTTCTGTTGCATTTGCACTATAAAGATGGAGTTTATGCTGATATAATGTATGTATGTAAGACAGTACTGATGGTACCTGGATACTTAAGGACCCTTATGTCTCAGGGGCTTAGGGTATTATCTCTTTACTATCTCTGGGTACTATCAGCAGTGCACTACATGAAGCCACTTTTTCCATTATAAAGCAACTATTGGCAATTAGAAATGCTCTTTTTTTTAAATAATATACAATCAGTGGTTAAATTGATATTCTTGCAAATTTCTCAGGTGGAAAACTATTTTTTTCATAGCAACTGGCTCCAGAAAGTTAGAAAGATTTGTAAATTACTTCTATTAAAAAATCTTAATCTTTCTAGTACTTATCAGCTGCTGTATGCTCCACAGGAAGTTGTGTAGTTATTTCCTGTCTGACCACAATGCTCTCAGCTGACACCTCTGTCCATGTCAGGAACTGTCCAGAGTAAGAGCAAATCCCCATAGCAAACCTATCCTGTCCTGGACAGTTCATGACATGGACAGAGGTGTCAGCAGAGAGAACTGTGGTCAGACAGAAAAGAACTACACAACTTCCTGTGGAGCATACAGCAGCTGGCAGTACAATACTGGAAGGATAAAGATTTTGTAACAGAAGTAATTTACATATTGTTTAAAGGGGTACTTTTTTTTTTTAAATCAACTGGTGCCAGAAAGTTAAACAGATTTGTAAATCACTTCTATTAACAAATCTTAATCCTTCCAATACTTTTTAGGAGCTGTATACTAAAGAGAAATCCAAAAAAGAAATGCATTTCCTCTGATGTCATGACCACAGAGCTCTCTGCTGACCTGTGCTGTCCATTTTAGGAACTGTCCAGAGCAGGAAAAAATCCCCATAGCAAAAATATGCTGCTCTGGACAGTTCCTAAAATGGACAGCAGAGGTCAACAGAGAGCACTGTGGTCATGACATCAGAGGAAATGCATTTCTTTTTTGGATTTCTCTTTAGTATACAGCCCCTAAAAAGTACTGGAAGGATTAGGATTTTTTAATAGAAGTGATTTACAAATCTGTTTAACTTTCTGGCACCAGCTGATTAAAAAAAAAAGTTTTCCACGGGAGCACCCCTTTAACTTTCTGGCACCAGTTGATTTGAATTTTTTTTTCCACTGGAGTACCCCTTTAAGAATCCATCAGTTATATATCATGCTCAGAGCTCATGTGTTAAGGAAGTCTTGCCAAACTGCATGTATGGGATCCGATCGGTTTGAATGCTCGCCAGAGGTACGCTTACCTGCTCCACATGGGTCCGGGGTTTGATCTGCCGATAGAGCCTGTTAAGGGAGGCTCTAATAGGAGATGCTATGGAGACTGTAAAAAGGTAAATAAAATAATTAAAAAATGTTTTTTGTTTTTTAAATGTATATCAATGGAATAAAAATCACTCCCCTTTGTTTAATTGAAAAATGGGAAAAGAGGTGTGATTTTAATTTCAACAAGCAAACAACAGCGGCGGGGAAGGGGGTACTCTGGGTGAACTAAGGGGGAGGGGGAGTGAGTTGAGCGGCGCGACGGGGGCGGGTTGCGGGCTGCGAGGCGGGGAGCGGTATGTGCTCCGGTGTTCACCTATACAGGGTGCCTCCAGTTGTTTCCCCACTACAACTCCCAGCATGCCCTGACAGCCAATAGATGTCAGTGCAAGCTGGGAGTTGCAGTGGGGAAACAGCTGGAGGCACCCTGTATAGGTGAACTACGGGCAGAAGTGCCAGCCCCAGCAGGCATCAGTGACGTGGTGCCTGCTGGGGAAGTCTGCCTGGTAGTGAGCACGCTACCAGGCAGACAAAAAATTGTAAAAAAATGTAAATGTAAAAAAAAAATTTAAATTTAGGGAAGGGGTTAGGGATAGATGGGTAATAGGCAGGGACAGAATGAAAAAAAAAGTGATGGTGGGAGCTACCCTTTAAATACTTTAATATTACGGAGATTTTAGTTTAATTTTCTTTTGTATGCAATGCATATTTTTTGCATTGAAGGCAATGGCTGACATATAACACAAAACTACCAGAAATTGGGAATACTATATATATATATATATATATATATATATATATATATATATACAGTGGTCCCTCAACATACGATGGTAATTCGTTCCAAACGACCCATCGTTTGTCGAATCCATCGTATGTTGAGGGATTCGTGCAATGTAAAGTATAGGAAGTTATACTCACCTGTCCCTGCCGCTCCGGACCGTGTCATGACCACTCCCGATGCTGTCCCAGGGGCTCCTGATGCTGTCCCGCTGCTCCGGTGTCTTCTTCAATATCCTCCAGTGTCTACCGCATCTTCTCCAGGCTCCGGGCCTCGCTTTCTGGTGACGTTATTACGCTGCTGCGCCGTCACGGCATGCGCAGTAACGTAATAACGACGCCGGAAAGCGAGGCCCGGACCCTGGAGAAGATGCAGAAGATGCCGGAGGATCGCGAAGTGGACCCGGAGCAGCGGGGATAGGTAAGTGAACCTGTTCGGGATGCTTAAACTGCTATCCGACAGCAGCTTAAAGGGGTACTCTGCCCCTAGACATCTTATCCCCTATCCTATCGGGCGGTTACTGCATATATATATATATATATATATATATATACACACATTCGATTTTTTTAAAGGGATTTCGGAGGGCACAGTCTTTACTATTGTCTATTTTTTGCAATGGATCGGTGGCAATATATGAGCGGTTCAGTAGCAGTAGCTTTCTTATTTCTATATCATTGCCATGGTGCTAAGTGCAAAAGATACTAGTATATCCAATAACGTTGTTGAAGAGATACAATTGCACTCACCGGTCTTGTGATTCGTAATATTCCGGATTATCCGTTCATGCTGGGAGACATTTAGATTAGGGTGCTCAGAGGCTAACAGCCATTTTCGCGCACAGCCGTGTGCTTCTTCCGGAGGTCGGTCTAAACACCATATGGCAGCGATATGTAAAAGGAGATTTTTAGACTTACCGTAAAATCTCTTTCTCGAAGAATCCATTGGGGGGGACAGACTCTGGGTATATGCTGGTGTCTCTAGGAGGTTGACACTATGGTAACCAAAAAGTCGGCTCCTCCCAGCAGGATATACCCGCCTCCAAGCCACTGAGCAATTCAGTTTAGTCTCAGAGCAATAGGAGGAGACCGACAGGTTAAAAGGAAAAACCATGAACTGTCGAGAACCCGAAGAAACAATAACTGAACACTCCCTCGGACAGATAACCGAAAAAGGAACCCCAGAAAAGGGGCGAGAGCTGTGTCCCCCAATGGATCCTTCGAGAAAGAAATTTTACGGTAAGTCTAAAAAATCTCCTTTTCTCTATCGGCTCCATTGGGGGACACAGACTCTGGGACGTACCAAAGCCATCCCTTGGGTGGGCAGAAAATAAAAAGGTCAGGCAGTCGGCTGTACCACCGCCGCCTGCAACACCTTACGGCCCAGACTAGCATCAGTCGATGCGAAGGTATGAACCTGATAGAATTTCGAAAAAGTGTGCAAAGACGACCAAGTGGCCGCTTTACAGATCTGCAAGGCCGAGGCCTTGTTTCGGAGAGCCCAGGATGCTCCCACAGAGTGGGTGGAATGAGCTAAAGCCCTGAAAGGTGGGGTCCTCCCCTTGCAGCGGTAAGCTTCCGAAATAGCACATCGGATCCACCGAAAAATGGTGGCCCTAGAAGCAGGCTGTCCCTTCCGACGGCCTTCTGTATGGACTAAAAAAGAATCGCAGTGACGAAAGGAAGAAGTGATAGAAAGATAAGTCTGAACAGCCCGTACCACATCCAACTTGTGAAGTAGGTGCTCCCTGGGATGAGAAGGAGCGGGACAAAAAGACGGAAGGATGATGTCCTCGTTGAGATGAAAAGCCGAAACGACTTAGGCAAGAAAGACGGATCTTGTCGGAAAACAACCTTGTCCTGATGAATTATCATGAATTATGAATTATCAGGAGAATGGCAGGAGAGAGCTGCCAGTTCAGAAACTCTCCAAATGGAGGTAATAGCTATAAGAAAAAGAATAGAAAGGGCCGAAACCTGACCCTTAAGGGAACTGAGAGCCAGCCCTAGTTCCAACCCCGACTGTAAAACGGAAAGGAGACAGGGCACGGAAAAGGTAACTGGAGAAGACCACCAGGTATGGTGGAAAATTTTCACAGAGGAGGGCTTGTGAGCCCTATGCATGGTGCGAACCCCGAGCGCACACGCCGCCTGTAGTGAGTCCTGTGCGCCCGGGAACGGAGCGGGTGGAGTGCCGTCAGCAGCCGCGGCTGCCAAAAATGAAAGTAAAAAAGACGCAAGACGCCCACAGGGAGAAGCCTGCGGCGTGTACAATGAAACACACACTTCTTAATAAAAGTGCCAATACAAACAAACACTGCCCCATAGCTCCACTGCCCCCCATATAATAAAAAATACTCCCCCTGCAGGGAATAAATATCCCCCGGCCAGTCCCAGCTTCTGTAGGATAGGGCCTGTCACGATCACACCCTATCGGTCCAGCTAAGATGCTAGAGAGAGTGTGATGGTGCAAGGGTTAAAGCCGCCAGACCTCTGGGTATCCACTACAAGTCCCAGCAAGTCACCAAATTAACCCTTAGATAAACGTGTTTTACCAGAGCCTCCTTCAGAAAGGTGAGCTCATATATTTAGAGATCAAAGACCAGAGCTGATTAATTAAACATTTAATCTGATAAAAGGTATCACAGTGCTGACTATATAAAAATACAGAAACAAATGACATACAGTTACAAAAATATATAAAAGAGTTTTGCAAGACAAGTTCAGAAAACAAAAGATGAAGTTCTTACAGCATGATGGTATCAGTCCATGAGAGTGAGAGTCATGTTCTTAGGATGGTCTTGTCAGCTTGTTGCACAGCCTTGAACACACTGAGTCTAGCATTGTTAAATATTATATATCTGCCTTTTTTGGAGGGAGACTCCATTCCCCCCTCCCCTCTGATCCCACCAGGGGGTCTTCTCTCTTCCTGGCCCCTTATCTGTTTGATTATAGGATAGGACCAGAGTGCATGACTTCAAAAAAGCCTTTGACTTCAAAGGAGATGTAAACAAACAGCCAGACCCCCCAATAAAAATGCAATACACAAAACACAGTCTGAATGACCTCTCACCCATGGCTTGGATAATACATCACACAGTTATAATTATAATACACATATAGGATTTTAATAATCATGCCTTGGGCCTGACACCTCCCCCTTAAGATGGGGACAGAGAGATCTTGCCTTTCCAGGCTGATAGATCTGTTTCCATTAACCATCTATTTCCCCCTAACGCGATAATCCATCTGCATTTTGATGCAGGCTTCCTTTTCTGTGTTGGACAGTGAAATTATATCGCTGGAGGATAAGACTCCAGCGAAGCAGTTTGCCATTGTTACCTGACACTCTGTCCAACCAATGTAGAGGGTTGTGATCAGTTATGACAGTAAAATCCCTGCATACAGGTATGGCTGTAATTTTTGCAAAGCCCAGACCACAGCTAGACATTCCTTCTCTATGACCGCATAGGCCACTCCCAAATGTCCTGCCAGGGGGGTCTCATGGGCCAACCTGAGCAGCTCTTTCCTGTACTGCCTAGGAACCACTAACTGCGTTTCTCTCTCCTGGGCCCCTAGCATGCCTTTGGAAAGGGACTCCCAGTACAAGATATAATTTTCCCAATATACTCCATGCCCATCTGTGTGAACACCTGTATGTTCAGCACGTTGTCTCAGCCCTTCGAGGGAAGGGTCACTGCGCAGAGCTTCCCGTAAATGCTCATTTCCCTCCCCCCATCTCGTGGTATCAGGGAGCACATTTCCCCCAGGTGAACTAGCATCTCCACCTTCTTCTGCTGTGGCTTGCATGTCACACAGCTTGCCCCTTGCACCACCATCCTCCCTTCTTTTTAAAGCTGCAGCCCTGGCACGCTGCTGACGCGTTACCACTGCCACCATTGGTATGCCTCCCTGGGGTTTACCTTCCTCTCTCTCAGTTCCAGACATAACAATACAGGCATCATACACAGGGCTATCGCTCCTTCCCTCCTCCTCCTCAGGCTCACAGGATTGGGACATATCACTCACTGCTGGACCCTCATCCTTACATGTCACCAGGGGCACACCAACCCCTCCCCCCCTAGCCCATCTCCACTAGGTTTTGGCATTGGCAATGCATTGTCACCACATGTTACAATACACCCCATTTCACTTTTGGAAAACATTACTGGTTCAGTCACAGGTAAACATTTATCAATCCCCTGTACTCCCTCCCAGTTTCCACATCTCGCAGTGTCTCTCAAAGTCACGCACAGTACCTCAGAATGAACAGGGCTCTCTCCAAGCCCATTCGGTGTGCAGGTAGTGTCCTCTGGAGCATAATGACAGAGCATCCAACCCAAATCATTCCCCAGCAGAACATCAACAGAGATGTCCTCAGAGACCCCCACCTCCCGCAAACCTTTGCCTGTACCCCAATCCAGGTACACACGAGCCATGGGCACAGCAGGCCACACACCTCTAATTCCTTTTAAAGAAATGATTCTTCCAGGGATGATGTCCTCTGTATCCACCACTTCAGGCCACACCAAGGTAAAGGAGGCTCCAGAATCTCGCAAACCCACTGTCACCCGGTCACCCACAGTTACACTCTGCAGGTTATCCGCTCTTTTCTCCACCGCTCCGGACACCAGAAGAATGGCTGTGTGTCCTTCAGCTACTGGTGGAGAATTCTTTTTGTTGGGGCAATTGGCACTCAGGTGCCCAATATTGTTGCATCTGTAACATCGGCAGGTGTCCCCCTGACCCAATGTGGCTCCTGTTGCTTTTGGGAATGATGGCAAGAATTTCCCAGCTGACCTGGTGGTGCTTTGTGGTTGTGTGGCTCCCCTCCAGGTACTTGCTCCAGCTTGTGCAGATCCACGCCTTGCTGCTGGCGCCCGGTTGTTGGCAAAGTCATCTCCTAGTTCTGCTGCTTCCATGGCTGTCTTGGGCTTGCGGTCCAAAATCCACTCTCTGGCTTCAAAGCTCCGTGTTCATCATACTCCACAAGATCAGCAATAAGTTGTTCCTTGTTCTTTCCTGTAGTAGGGATGTCCTTTTCTTGGTGCATTAGCTCCAGTGCAGGCTTGGACTGCTTGTGATATGCCTCCATATTTCTCCATATGTCTTTTAAACCAGCACTGAGCTCTGTCTTTGGAATTTACACACAAGAAGATGTATGCAATTTCTTTTTAGTGCTAAGATTTCCTTACAGGTAAAATCCAGCAAGCACTAAAAATCTCTAAATATATCCCGACGCTGCCACCAGTTGTCACGATCACACCCTATCGGTCCAGCTAAGATGCTAGAGAGAGTGTGATGGTGCAAGAGTTAAAGCCGGCAGACCTCTGGGTATCCACTACAAGTCCCAGCAAGTCACCAAATTAACCCTTAGATAAACGTGTTTTACCAGAGCCTCCTTCAGAAAGGTGAGCTCATATATTTAGAGATCAAACACCACAGCTGATTAATTAAACATTTAATCTGATAAAAGGTATCACAGTGCTGACTATATAAAAATACAGAAACAAATGACATACAGTTACAAAATATATAAAAGAGTTTTGCAAGACAAGTTCAGAAAACAAAAGATGAAGTTCTTACAGCATGATGGTATCAGTCCATGAGAGTGAGAGTCCTGTTCTTAGGATGGTCTTGTCAGCTTGTTGCACAGCCTTGAACACACTGAGTCTAGCATTGTTAAATATTATATATCTGCCTTTTTGGAGGGAGATTCCGTTCTCCCTCCCCTCTGATCCCACCAGGGGGTCTTCTCTCTTCCTGGTCCCTTATCTGTTTGATTATAGGATTGGAACAGAGTGCATGACTTCAAAAAAGCCTTTGACTTCAAAGGAGATGTTAACAAACAGCCAGACCCCCCAATAAAATGCAATACACAAAACACAGTCTGAATGACCTCTCACTCATGGCTTGGATAATACATCACACAGTTATAATTATAATACACATATAGTATTTTAATAATCAGGCCTTGGGCCTGACAGGGTATCCAGCTGTTGCAAGACCTAGGGAGAGAAAGATACTCACCTCACCGCAAGCCAAGCTCATAGCGAGGCGAACAGGGAGGTAGGGGGACCCGGACCCATGAGGTACAACCCCAAGCGCTGACCGTTGGTGAGACAGGGTTAACAGTACATCCAAGATGCCTGTTTCTCGCAATGGGGAAACAGTGAACATTGCGTTCCTGAGTCCCCACCTGAAAAGAGAAATAAAAAGGAATAAAGAACTAACACAGTCTCTAAACCTAATAAAATAAAAAATATGAGACTTGGTCTGGAGAAAACCAGACCATGTCCACCTCCTTAAGACACTAAGCAAAAAACTGAATTGCTCAGTGGCCTGGAGGTGGGATAGCCTGCTGGGAGGAGCCGACTTTTTGGTTACCATAGTGTCAACCTCCTAGAGACAGCAGCATATACCCAGAGTCTGTGTCCCCCAATGGAGCCGATAGAGAAACAATGTCTTAGCGCGTATGTTTTGATACCTGCTCAATAGCTATGACATCGCTGTATATAAACCACATTACAAAACAACCCACCAGTTAATAACTTGCAATATAAATATTTCACGTTCTATTAAAAAGTCCAGAAAGTAACATTTACAGTATGTGTCCCTGGGAGAGTAAAGCGGATTTAGCATTTTGACTCCGAGCACTTCAAAATTTCATCCCTCCCTGAACAGTGATCTGATAGCCCTCTGGGGAACAGCATGGAGAGGGACATGTGTCTGAATGTCACCAGCAGGATCCCAATAATTGTAAAAGCTGCAAATATGACACAATAGCTTAAACACAGTGCCACTCATTCATGCACAGGGGTCTTGTAGTCAGCGAGGTTCCCCACTATGTCTATGAACTATTTATACTCATTGCATACACAGCTGCCAGTGATTCTTCCAGACAATATACAGTTTACTGCCACATTATTGTGTTATTTTAAAACGTGATACATGTTGTCACTTTATACTGAATGATGTGCATGTACTGTACAACCAGTATACCCTTGGGGGTTCCCAGATATGACATCCTCATGTAATGTTATAGGCTTATATGTGTCTTATTGCAGAAGATACATTGTTTCAACCATGCACTTCTCCCTGCAGATAAAGAAGTTGTTAGTAAATTTTGTAGCAGTGTGAAAAGACAGCCCCCTGAGTGTACAGCATGGGAGTAGGGGGGGGGGGGGGGGCTATGACAGGGGAACTAGGTATTGGTGGGAAAGAGGTTAAGTAAGGGTCAGGAAAGGTGTTAAGTAGAGGCCAGGGGTGGGGGTGACCTAGAGGGTGGCTTTATAAGGAAGGGGTACGTGAGGGGGGGAGATCCCACTGTAAGAAGAAGCAGGAGTAAAGTTGACCACCCACCCGCCCTGATTGAGTTGCAGGTTAAATGGGGTGTGGTTGGTGTTCTGTTGCAGTGGCCGGAGCTTGAGGGGGATCCTGGAGGCAATTGGAGAGAGTCTAGCCGTAGGTCATGATAATGGGATGGTGGGGCTGGGGGTGGTACCCAGCCGATTGTGGTGAACCCCTGTGGGAGAGGTCCCAAAGAGGAAATGGTGCCCTGGGGTCAGGTGGCGGACGACCCAGGGCAAAGTAGTAGACCTGAAGAAGAAGTTGTGCTGCCTCCCAGTCCTCCTCCAGCTAGGTGCCATAGTTGTTCAAGGAAAGTTTTTCCACTATTATTGTTAAGTTTAAGTGTCATCAGGTAATGTTCACTAAGAATTGTATATTTTTGGTTATGTTTAATAAATAAATGTGGCCACTGTGGCCTGTTGTACCACAAAATGAGTCATTGTATTATTTTGGGGGAAGGGATGTGGATGATCCCCTAGTTATGTAACCTTCTGAATATAGAAGGCATGTTGTCAGTGCAATAAATTGAAAATTGGGAGAAACGGTATCTCCGCTTTTGCAACCATTTTATTTGTCCAAATAAGAGTAAACAAATTTGCAAATCATCTGAGTAAAAAAAACTAAAAATAAATAAATAAATATCCAACTGTTTCCACTGTGTTGTGTCTAAAGCTCTTTTACAGACCTTTGTGTTGCCATGGTTACAGACTACATATAACCAGTCGTAGTCTGATCCTGCAGTAATACTTCATTCCACCTGTACCCTGCTTCTCACCATGGGCCCCACAGTACAGCCCACATAGGATATATGGTAGAGCCAAATTGTATGACAGGCAGACAGTCACAACAAAAACATACAAAGCATATATGTTTCCCCGAAAATACACCCTACCCCGAAAATAAGCCCTAGCTGGATTATCGGGGTGGGCTGCAATATAAGCCCTACCCCGAAAATAAGACCTAGGCCGGTGGTCTTCAACCTGCGGACCTCCAGATGTTGCAAAACTACAACTCCCAGCATACCCGGACAGCCGTTGGCTGTCCGGGCATGCTGGGAGTTGTAGTTTTGCAACATCTGGAGGTCCGCAGGTTGAAGACCACTGACCTAGGCAATGCCCGGTTACCGTACCTCCGTTCCCCGTTGGGACGTCTCAGAGCCTTCAGCCTATCACCGGCCGCAGCAATGTCCCACCTCGGTCGATGATAGGCTGAGCGCATTGTCATGTGAGGAGCCGGCCGGCTTCTTACATGACAGTGGGCTCAGCCTATCATCGGCCAAGGCGGGACATCGCCGGGACATCGCTGCGGCCGGTGATAGGCTGAAGGCTCTGTGACGTTCCCATCCCCAGTAAGCAGCAAGAACAGCGGAGGGACCATGAGGCCGGTTCCTTAGCAACGGGGGATCGGAGGATGAAGGTAGAGTTAAAATTTGTTTTTTAATATTTGCAGCCCGGGCACAGGAATACAAAGTACAAGTAGTGATAATTATTTGGCAGGGGGGGAGAGAAGCTGTGCTCGCGGGTGACCTACGATTAGTCTCCCGATGTGGGGTGCAGTGCTGGGCTGATAAACCGGTGGCGGGGGACGTTGGGGGGGGGCAGAGCTGCACCCATCACATGATGATGATGGGGGGGGAGCAAATATTGTTAAATGTTGTTCAATGTACATACCGTAAATAAATAAGCCCTAGTGTGTTTTTTGTGACTAAAATTAATATAAGACCCGGTCTTATTTTCGGAGAAACACGGTAGTACAACTTGCCAGTAGACAGAAACTAAAGGAAGATGGAATGGACAAAGGCAAAAACGAATAATGAAGATGGCAGTCAAGAATTAAAGCAGAAGATTATGAACAGGAACAACCCTATCTAGCTATCCCAAAATCTATCCAACTAAGCCTCACAGTTCCTGCAACTATCTATATTATAACCCTAATCTGAAAACCAACTCTAGCAGGGAAACAAGCCGAACCAGGACCTAGAAACATAAGCAAAACTAAACAAAAAAAAAAACTAAAGCAATAAGATAACCTCATTAAACAACTGCATAAACATACAGATAGAAAGACTACACATAAAAAGACAATAAGCTAACTGGACAAACTAGGAGCCAAAAAAAAGACAAGAATAAGGCGCTAGAAAAAAAAAAATCACAAACACCACCAGACACCATACACAAGAACAAAGAGCACATGCTGTAATCCACACCCAACTGCAAAAGCCAGAGATGTTTATACACAGGCTAATCAATCCGAAACTCTCGAAAACAGTCCTGAGCTGAGCAGTCAGGATCAGATAATCCACACTAATAGATCAAGAAGCTTTTAAACAAGAGAAGACAATGTAGCAGAATAGCTCCCCCATTCATCCTATCACTTAAATGGTATGAACTTCACTGGATGTTAACCAAAGGAATCAACCTGGAAGTTGACCAATCAGATTTTTGCATAGAGGCCGCTAGGAGCATCAAATTATGACTATTTATGACTCAATTCTGTCAGCTTAATACTTAATCTGCATCAGTTATATAAAATAATAGATTTACCTGGAACAAAAAGAAAAAGATAAAATAAACACTAATCAGAATATTACAAAGAGTTGTTAAAAGCTCAGCCTTGTTGTGCAGTAATTCCAGGGTTCTTTCTTATCAGATTGTTGTAGGAAAATATGTTACATTTCTTTGCAGATTTGCTTTCAGACACAGCACGCAATACATTTTGTGCTAAGAACAATAGTGTAATGCCCCAATGGGTGTGGACCCGCTGTGCCTCTTACCAGTTTGGTTTTGGGCCAAACTTGGGAGCGTATACTAAGTGTTTTCCTGGTTTTCACCCTCTATCCTGCTCCAGGATGCGAAGAAACACCAGGTCACTGCCACAAGAGTGATCCAGGTTAAGTGGCAACTGGCCAAACAGGCCAGAATGTCCTGGTGTCAAGTACCAGGGATATAGGCAGGTGTGGCGAGCTGATGCCAGGTGGAATAAGTGCAGTAGCAGAGTCTGTAGAGGCAAGACTGACTAGGTGTTCTAGCAGAGCTGTATAGTGCAGGGGCAGCTAGATTAATAGAGCTGCTAGGAGGCAGAGGTATAGTCAGGGATCCAAGTCTTTTCCAGGAGAGGCAGGCAGGTACAGAGGGATAAGGCTAGAAACGGCATCAGGAACAAGTCAGTAAACTGGTACACCGGATCAAGAAAGCTGGAACCTTCGCCATAGTAAACCTACAATATTGCTCAGGTACCACAGGAAGGAAGGAGTGCTCTCTTATAGGTGGTACTTGGCAAAGATTGGACCAGGATCTAATCAGGGGCGGATCCAGAGTCTAGTCTCGTGCAGACACGCCCCCTCCCATAGACTTGCATTGACATCACAAGGGGTGTGGCTGTGATGTCACAACCCCCGCAGCCTGCACCCAGAGTTCGGAATAAAATGTTCGGAACACTGGGGCAGTGGAGTACCCCTTTAACTCCTTAAGGACTGAGGGCGTACCTGTACGCCCTGAGTCCACTCCTGTTCTATAATGCGGTGCCACAGCATCCCCTTACATGCCTCCTGGTGTCCGATCACCTAATGACTGCTCAGTGCCTGAGATCCAGACATGAGCAGTCAAGCGACAGAAACATCGATTAATGGTTTCCTATGAGAAACCATTGATCAATGTAAAAGATCAGTTAATGCAGTGTTGTAGCCCCCAACATTGCAAAAAAAAAAGGGAAAAAAAGGAATAAAGATCATTTAACCCCTTCCCTAATAAAAGTTTGAATCACCCTCCCCCTTTTCCCATTTACAAAAAAAAACTGTGTAAATAAAAATAAACATATGTGGTATCGCCACGTGCGGAAATGTCCGAATTATAAAAATATATCGTTAATTAAACCACACAGTCAATGGCATACGTGCAAAAAAATTCAAAAATGCATATTTTTGGTAAAAAATTCATCAAAAGCAATCAAAAAGTCCAATCAATACAAAAATGGTACCTCTAAAAACTTCAGATCCCAGTGCAAAAAATGAGCCCTCATACCACCCCGCACACGGAAAAATAAAGTACACAGAATAGTTCCCCCACAATAGGTAGGCAGCATAGTTACCCCCACACTAGGTAGGCAGCATAGTTCCCCTAAACTAGGTAGGCAGCATAGTTCCCCTACACTAGGTAGTCAGCATAGTCCCCCCCCCCCCATTAGGTTGTCAGCATAGTTCCCCACACATTAGTTTGTCAGCATAGTTCCCCTTACATTAGGTTGTCAGCATAGTTCCTCCCACATTAGGTTGTCAGCATAGTTCCCCACATCAGGTTGGCAGTACAGTGACCCCCCGACCTACGATGGCCCCAACATACGATAATTTCAACATGCGATGGCCTCTCAGAGACCATCGCATGTTGAAGGCAGCATCAACATACGATGCTTTTGTATGTCGGGGCCATCGCATAAACGGCTATCCGGCAGCGCAGACTGCTTCAGCTGCTGCCGGATAGCCGTTTAAGGTGCCCCGTGTGGTCCGGTGGGTGTCACTCACCTGTCCCCGCCGCTCCAGACCGTCCTCTTCGGGATCCCCTGCATCGCCGACGCTCTCCATCGTCGTCATCGCGCACGCCGTCCCGTCATCCAATAGGAGCGGCGTGCGCAGTGACGTGATGACAGCGAAGAAGAGATGCAGCAGAGACGGTCCGGGAAGGCAGTGACAGCGATGGAGGGCGACATCCAGGGAAGCGGTGAGCGGCGGGGACAGGTGAGTACTGTATAACCTCCTATACCAGTGGTCTTCAACCTGCGGGCCTCCAGATGTTGCAAAACTACAACTCCCAGCATGCCCGGACTGACGTTGGGAGTTGTGGTTTTGCAACATCTGGAGGTCTGCAGGTTGGAGACCACTGTCCTATACTTTACATTGCACTGATCCCTCAACATTCGATGGTTTCAACAAACGATGGTTCATTTGGAACGAATTACCATCGTATGTTGAGGGACCACTGTAGAGTTCCACCACATTAGGTTGGCAGTATAGAAACATAGCAACATAGTTCATAAGGTTGAAAAAAGACCAGAGTCCATCAAGTTCAACCTATAACCCGAATAAGTCCCTACTGAGTTGATCCAGAGGAAGGCAAAAAACCCTCATCCTCCACAGTGTTCCCAGCTGTTGCGAAACTACAACATCCAGCATGCCCGGACAGCCAAAGGCTGTCCGGGCATGCTGGGAGTTGTAGTTTTGCAACAGCTGGAGGCACCCTGGTTGGGAAACACTGCCTTAGGCTCTCCTGCCACACAGCGCTGCGGAGTCTGTGACATCCTATTTGTGTTCCTGAGATCTAATCTTGTCGCAGTAATGTACAGTTTTATCTGTGTAACATATTGTATACTGGGACCTCGGAATTCAGTAGACTGTAGTAATCTATTAACCCCGAAATGATTTGCTTGCATTGTTTTAATACGGCTCCAGAATATAAATAAGCAATATTCATGAGAATAGTCAAATACATTTATTTAGTATAACCAAATAACCAGTATAGCACAGAATCCTGCAGAAAAAAAAAATAGATTAAATATTAAAGGGAAACTGATAAATGGATCAACCCCACTAACCTGAATATACAGGGGTCTAGTGTGAATGATTCTGAGTAATATGATGTATTTCTTACCCCAATCTATTCAGCCATTCCTGAGATATAGAACAATCTACCAATATGCAAATGAACTCTTATCTGCACTGGAGGCGGGTCTAAAGACTATCTGCACCTCTAAGGTCATCTCCCGAGTCCTGTTCATGCTTCCATGCTGATCAATATTAACCCCTTAAGGACTCAGCCCATTTGGACCTTAAGGACTCAGACAATTTAATTTTTACGTTTTATTTTTTTCCTCCTCGCCTTCAAAAAACCATAACTCTTTTATATTTTCATCCACAGACTAGTATGAGGGCTTGTTTTTTGTGCAACCAGTTGTCCGTTGTAATGCCATCACTCACTTTACCATAAAATGTATGGCGCAACCAAAAAAATACTATTTGTGTGGGGAAATTAAAAAGAAAACCGCAATTTAGCAAATTTTGGAAGGTTTCGTTTTCATGACGTACAATTTACGGTAAAAATGACGTGTGTTCTTTATTCTTTGAGTCAATACGATTAAAATCATACCCATGATAACATACTTTTCTATTACTGTTGCGCATTTTTTAAACTTTTTTTACTTTTATTTTTACACTTTAATAGTCCCCATAAGGGACTATTTATAGCAATCATTCGATTGCTCATACTGTTCAGTGCTATGCATAGGACACAGCACCGATCAGTATTATCGGTCATCTTCTGCTCTGGTCTGCTCGATCACAGACCAGAGCAGAAGACCCTGGGTGATGGCCGGAACCAGGTGAGGTTACTTCCGGCCGCAATGCCGGATGATCGGATCGCCACGACAGAGCTGCGGGCGATCCGATCATCCATTTAAAGTACCGCGATGCTGCAGATGCCGTGATCTGTATTGATCACGGCATCTGAGGGGTTAATGGCGGACATCTGCGCGATCGCAGATGTCGCCCATTACGGGCGTGTCCCTGGCTGCTATCAGCAGCCGGGACCTACCACACATGACGCGAGCATCACTCTGATGCTCTTGGTTATGCATAGGACGTAAATGTAAATCCTGGTGCGTTAAGTACCAGCTCACCAGGACGTACATTTGCATCTACGTCCTGCGTCGTTAATGGGTTAAAGGGGTACTCCGGTGGAATTTTTTTTTTTTTTTAATGAACTGGTGCCAGAAAGTTAAACAGGTTTGTAAATTACTTCTATTAAAAAATATTTATCTTTTCAGTACTTATTAGCAGCTGTATGCTACAGAGGAAACTCTTTTCTGTTAGAATTTCTTTTTTGTCTTGTGCACAGTGCTCTCTGCTGACACCTCTGTCCGTGTCAGGAACTGTCCAGAGCAGCATAGGTTTTGCTATGGGGATTTTCTCCTGCTCTGGACACTACCTGATATGGGCATCAGGTGTCAGCAGAGAGCACTGTGGACAAGACAAAAAAGAAATTAAAAAATCTTTACCCTTCCAGTACTTTTTAGCAGCTGTATGCTACAGAGGAAATTTTTCTTTTTGAATTTCTTTTTTGTCTTGTCCACAGTGCTCTCTGCTGCACCCGGCGTTCGTTTAGGGGGTCAGGTGCAGTGCCAGAGGCTCGTGACATCACAGCCACGCCACACTCGTGATGTCACCACCACACCCTCTCAATGCAAGTCTATGGGAGGGGGCGTGATGGCCATCACGCCCCCTCCCATAGACTTGTATTGAGGGGGTGTGGTTGTGACGTCACAAGTGGGGCGTGGCCGTGACATCAAGAGCCTCCACCCCGCATCGCCATCCATCCGGCATGGAGCGAAGTTCGCTCCGTGCACCGGATGTCTCGGGTGCCGCAGCCGAGATCTAGGGGCAGAGTACCCCTTTATCCCCTGCTAGGCCCCTACCTTATTTTACCTACCTATTATAAATGTACATATCATCAGTACACAGATCTGTTGCTTTATTGAGTATGACATTCCTCATATGATCTCTTCCTTGGTAGCCCACCCCTTACGTTCACCCAGCTAGGGGTCTACATTCCTGTATGGCAGGAAAGAGAGTTAAAGCAGAAGCAGGCAGCAGGGTGAATGCACCAACTACGCGAGACTGTCTCCATACAGACTAAATGAAGCAGGAATATTCATACCGCAATTATGCATGTATTTGCCAACCCTCGTATTTATGGCGTATTTTACAAAACACACTTAAATGAGCAAGATAAACATTCCCCGCATTGAAATGTACATTAGGGTGGAGGAGGCTCACATGGAAATTGTAATTGCAGCATCTTAATAAGGCAATTAGCACATAAATAGATCAGATACATATCCGCGAGCTCTTCTTCTGAGACGAGGGAAAGGAACGATTGGAGAGAAGTTTGGAGAACGGCTCAGTCTCTAGACAGAGGGGAAAAGGAGAATGAGAATTGGATTATACTTCCTATTCGTGGTCAGAGTACACCCGAGCCGGGGAGAATAATACGTTTACAATATAAAGGTATCTTGCTAAATGTGAAATAATAATCTGCTTGAGGAAATTGTCCTATCGATATGGTATGCCGGCACATTTCATTTTTGCGCTTGACCCTAGATGGAAGGGGGAGGGGGATTGTTTTGTTTTTACTGTATTTCTGTTTATGTTTTTATGAAAAAAGGTTTAATAAAAAGATTTATGATAGCCTGGGGGAGTAGGGTATAGGGAGTGTAGCTGTGCGGTGATTAAAGGGTGCTTGTTAACCCTTGCTATTCGTGATGCCAGGATGGGGGCTCCTCAGTAAAGCTTGTCCTACCGCCACCCTTCCCAAGAGCGATAGGGAGGTAGATAATAATAGAATGTCCACAACCGTAGAGTTTTCTGAAACAGGTATAACTTTTACTGAAGATTTTCTGCAAACTTCATAAACGGAACAGTCTCTATGCATACAACGGCTTTCTTTGGAGATTGACAAAGGTTGGGACTTTAGAAATCTAGAGTCTTTAGGTATTATGCGCTGTTCCACTGGATTTAGGGGATTTAGTTGCGGTCCAGTCACACTAGCTTTAGGGGGGGTAGTTTAGAACTCACAGTTTTAGTTCAGCTGAGGCCGGTTTTCAGGCCTAGCGTGTCTTTGCAAGTTGCGCAGATCTGCCCTGCTAGTCCGGCATCCACGAGAGCAGCAACCCAAGAGAGCGATAATTGTCTACAGCTCCCTTATATGGGCAGGGGCTGGACAAACTCTAATAGGTCCAAACTTGTGTCACTCACCATTACAAAGGATTGTGGGCAACATGCGACCCAAGGACCTCCAAAGGTCCTCCAACATACCATAGAGGATATTAACATGGTCACATGACCGAAGGTCCTGCGATGGTAAACAAGGTAAGTACTATACATTATCTTAAATATACATTATTATCAAATATATACAGGTATTAACATTAGAGAATTAGAGTAGAGAAAAGGCGACTAGGGGCTGTCCCACCTGGGGGACCCTACCTGAGCATAGTTACTCTGACTTTGGGGACCTCTACACTAGGTACGGTGTGCAATACAGTACCGGGATACCACAGATTTGATTAAAATAAAATAATTTGCTGTCTATCTTTCTATCTATCTTTCTTTTTTCCTTCTTTCTCTCTATCTTTCTTTCTTTCTATCTATCTATCCCTCAACATACAACACTAATTGGTTCCAACCATTGTATATTGAATCCATAACTCTTGGAAAAACAAGTAATTGGTCCCAAAGCCCTTGTAACGTCCACCCAAAACAAAAACAAAAAAAGAAAAACATGAAGATTGAAAACAAACAAGCATGAAAATAGTCCAAAAAAAACATATATGGAGGAGATTTCTCATAACCTGTGCAGAGAAAACATTGACCAGTTGCCCATAGAAACCAATCAGATCACGCCCCCTCCCATAGACTTGCATTGAGGGGCGTGACATCACACGGGAGCAGAGTCGTGACGTCACGATCTCACGTCACCGTGGTCGGGAGCTGTTAGGATGAGAGCCTCCAGCGCTGCCGGAAGCCGCAACAGGTGGGTGCTGCAGCCGAGATCCGGGTGGTCCCCAGCGGTGGGACCCCCGCAATCTGACTTCTTATACCCTATCCTTTCCATAAGATGTCTAGGGGCAGACAAGAATATGTATGCAATTTCTTTTTAGTGCTAAGATTTCCTTACAGGTAAGGTAAGCACTAAAAATCTCTAAATATATCCCGACGCTGCCACCAGTTGTCACGATCACACCCTATCGGTCCAGCCGAGACGCTAGAGAGAGTGTGATGGTGCAAGGGTTAAAGCCGCCAGACCTCTGGGTATCCACTACTAGTCCCAGCAAGTCACCAAATTAACCCTGAGATAAACGTGTTTCCACCAGAGCTGCCTTCAGAAAGGTGAGCTCATATATTTATAGATCAAAGACCAGAATTGATTAATTAAACATTTAATCTGATAAAAGGTATCACAGTGCTGACTATATAAAAATACAGAAACAAATGACATACAGGTATGAAAATATATAAAAGAGTTTTGCAAGACAAGTTCAGAAAACAAAAGATGAAGTTCTTACAGCATGATGATATAGCAGTTCCAAGAGAGTGAGTTTCAGCTGTTCTTAGGATGGTCTTGTCAGATTGTTGCACAGCATTGAACACCAAATTGAGTCCAGCATTTTAAGTCTTATCTGCTTCTTTGGAGGGAAACTCCATTCCCCCCCTCCCCTCTGATCCCACCAGGTGGGGCATCTCTCTTCCTGACCCCTTATCTCTTTGATTATATGATGAGACCAGTGTGTATGACTTCAAAGGAGATACAAACAGACAGCCAGACCCCCAATAAAATGCAATACACAAAAGGACACACCGTCCGAATGACCTCTCACCCATGTCCTGGACAATCCATCACACACAGTCATAACTTATAATACACATATAGGATTTTAATAATCAGGCCTTGGGCCTGACACCTCCCCCTTGAGATGGAGACAGAGAGATCTTGCCTATCCAGGCTAATAGATCTGTCTCCCTTAACCATCTATTTCTCTTCTTGACACCACAGGCCTTGCATTCCCAGGCAAAGATGGCACTGAAGGGGCCTAGTACCTGATTAAGCTGCCTCCTCCTTTCATCTGAGAGCTGTGGATTGATCTCCACATTCTGAAGGGATCCCTGGCTCTTAGCTTCCTCCACAAGTCAGTAGGGGATCACTACCCAGCCCTTCCTCTGGTGCACTGCATACACTGAGTACCACCTTCTCAGGGTCATAGTATGCCATATTAATGTGGTACTGTCTCTGCCTCTGACCTTTCTCATTAAGGGCTACTACATATGTGGTGGGTTCTAGGCGCTGCAGAATGGGGAAGGGACCCTCCCAGGCAGCCTGCAACTTATTCTGCCTGATGGGGTTCAGAACCATTACCTTCTGTCCCACTTCAAAGACCCGGTCCCTTGCATTGCGATCATACCAGTACTTCTGCCTGGACTGTGCTGCTGTGAGGTTGTCATTGTTACGGGACACTCTGTCCAACCAATGTAGAGGGTTGTGATCAGTTATGACAGTAAAATCCCTGCCATACATGTATGGCTGTAATTTTTGCAAAGCCCAGACCACAACTAGACATTCCTTCTCTATGACCGCATAGGCCACTCCCAAATGTCCTGCCAGGGGGGTCTCATGGGCCAACCTCAGCAGCTCTTTACTGTACGGCCTAGGAACCACTAACTGCCTTTCTTCCTCCTGGGCCCCTAGCATGCCTTTGGAAAGGGACTCCCAGTACAAGATATCATTTTCCCAATATACCCGATGCCCCTCTGTGTCAACACCTGTATATTCAGCACGTTGTCTCAGCCATTCAAGGGAAGGGTCACTGCGCAGAGGTTCCTGGAAATGCTCATTACCCTCCCCCATCTCGTGGTATCAGGGAGCACATTTCCCCCAGGTGAACTAGCATCTCCACCTTCCTCTGCTGGGGTTTGCATGTTACACAGCTTGCCCCTTGCATCACCATCCTCCCTTCCTGTTAAAGCTGCAGCCCTGGCATGCTGCTGATGCGTTACCACTGCAACCATTGGTGTGCCTCCCTGGGGTTTACCTTCCTCCCCCTCAGTTCCAGACATAACAATACAGGCATCATACACAGGGCTATCACTCCCTCCCTCCTCCTCCTTAGGCTCACAGGATTGGGACATATCACTGACTGCTGGTCCCTCATCCTTACATGTCACCAGGGGCACACCAACCCCCGCCCCCCCCCCCCCCCCCTTCCCCCTAGCCCATCTCCACTAGGTTTTGGCATTGGCAATGCATTGTCGCCACATTTTACAATAAACCCCATTTCACTTTTGGAAAACATTACTGGTTCAGTCACAGGTAACCAATTATCAATCCCCTGCACTCCCTCCCAGTTACCACAGTTCACAGTGTCTCCGAAAGTCTCGCACAGTACCTCAGAATGAACAGGGCTCTCTCCAAGCCCATCTGGTGTGCAGGTAGTGTCCTCTGGAGCATAATGACAGAGCATCCATCCCAAATCATTCCCCAGCAGAACATTAACAGGGATGTCCTCAGAGACCCCACCTCCCGTAAACCTTTGCCTGTACCCCAATCCAGGTACACACGGGCCATGGGCACAGCAGGTCGCACACCTCCAATTCCTTTTAAAGCCATGGTTCTTCCAGGGATGATGTCCTCTGTATCCACCACTTCAGGCCGCACCAAGGTAAAGGAGGCTCCAGAATCTCGCAAACCCACTGTCACCCGGTCACCCACAGTTACACTCTGCAGGTTATCCGCTCTTTTCTCCACCGCTCCGGACACCAGAAGAATGGCTGTGTGTCCTCCAGCTACTGGTGGAGAATTCTTTTTGTTGGGGCAAGTGGCACTCAGGTGCCCAATATTGTTGCATCTGTAACATGAGTGTCCCCCTGACCCAATGTGGCTCCTGTTGCTTTTGGGAATGATGGCAAGAGTTTCCCGGCTGACCTGGTGGTGCTTTGTGGTTGTGTGGCTCCCCTCCAGGTACTTGCTCCAGCTTGTGCAGATCCACGCTTTGCTGCTGGCGCCCGGTTGTTGGCAAAGTCATCTCCTAGTTCTGCTGTTTCCATGACTGTCTTGGGCTTGCGGTCCAATATCCACTCTCTGGCTTCAAAGCTCTGTGTTCAGAGAAACAGATCCAGGACCATTAAGTCCTCCAGGGCCTCATAGGTAGTGGCTTGTAGGCCCCCAGTCCATAGCCTGAATGCAGTCCTTAGCTGACCTGCATGTTGAGTGCAGCTTTCTGTGGCACTTTGTTGCAAAGTCCGAAACTTTTTCCGATAAGCCTCTGGAGTCAGATTAAAACTTTTTAGCAGGGCAGATTTTATTGCCTCATAGTCCTGGTCACTCTCAGAAGCAAACACATCCAGAGCTTTCCCTCGCAACCATGGGGTTAGATGTCGTTCCTACTGTTCCTTAGGTAGATGGAACTGCCGGCAAACCTTTTCAAATCCCCTCAGGAACACATCCAGATCACCATCTTTCTCCAACATGGGGAAATGTTCCAAGCAGGGTTTGTGGTCTCCTTGATCCTGCACATCACTGCGTGCGGATAAAGCATCCCCTCTCAGCCTCAGAACCTCCAATTTGTGCTTCCGCTGGGCCTCACTCTCTGTCGTCTCTCTCTCTCTGCAGCTCGTATCTGTGCCTCTCTCTCTGCAGTTTGGTACAGGAGAAGCAGTTGGAGTTTCATATTGGCATCCACATTCCCAAGGTGTTGTAAGGCAGACCGCATATAAGAGTCCAAGGCCTCATGTGGAGTACTGTCCTGATGGGGAGTAATGTTATATTCCCCAGGAGATATCAGTCCTTGGATGGCAGTTCCAGCTGTAGGACTTTGTCTCATGTCACTCAGCTCTTCTGCGAGGGCATCATACTCCACAAGATCAGCAATAAGTTGGTCCTTGTTCTTTCCTGCAGTAGGGATGTCCTTTTCTTGGCACATTAGCTCCAGTGCAGGCTTGGACTGCTTGCGATATGCCTCCATATTTCCGAGATGAGACAGAGGAGGTAAAACAGGAGATGGGGAGGACAGAACTGTCTTGCACTCTTTTTGTATGTCTTTTAAACCAGCACTGAGCTCTGTCTTTGGAATTTACACACAAGAATATGTATGCAATTTCTTTTTAGTGCTAAGATTTCCTTACAGGTAAGGTAAGCACTAAAAATCTCTAAATATATCCCGATGCTGCCACCAGTTGTCACGATCACACCCTATCGGTCCAGCCGAGACGCTAGAGAGAGTGTGATGGTGCAAGGGTTAAAGCCGCCAGACCTCTGGGTATCCACTACTAGTCCCAGCAAGTCACCAAATTAACCCTGAGATAAACGTGTTTCCACCAGAGCTTCCTTCAGAAAGGTGAGCTCATATATTTAGAGATCAAAGACCAGAGCTGATTAATTAAACATTTAATCTGATAAAAGGTATCACAGTGCTATATATATATATATATATATATATATATATATATATATATATATATATATATATATATAAAAATACAGGAACAAATTACATACAGGTATAACAATATATAAAAGAGTTTAACAAGGCAGGTTCAGAAAACAAAAGATGAAGTTCTTACAGCATGATGATATAGCAGTTCCAAGAGAGTGAGTTTCAGCTGTTCTTAGGATGGTCTTGTCAGATTGTTGCACAGCATTGAACACCAAATTGAGTCCAGCATTTTAAGTCTTATCTGCCTCTTTGGAGGGAAACTCCATTCCCCCCCTCCCCTCTGATCCAACCAGGTGGGGCATCTCTCTTCCTGACCCCTTATCTCTTTGATTATATGATGAGACCAGAGTGCATGACTTCAAAGGAGATACAAACAGACAGCCAGACCCCCAATAAAATGCAATACACAAAAGGACACACCGTCCGAATGACCTCTCACCCATGTCCTGGACAATCCATCACACACAGTCATAACTTATAATACACATATAGGATTTTAATAATCATGCCTTGGGCCTGACAGCAGAATACCCCTTTAAAGGTCTGCAGCAGTCATGGCATGCTAGGACTTGTAGTGTATATGGAAATAGTGTACAGAATAAATGCTTGCTGTAATTTAGACACTGAATTGTCTTGGTTGGACAAACTTCACTGCTGGGGCACATGTACAGTTACTGCACTGCCGCCAGAGGAGTCACAGGCTACAGGATGGCAGGATAGCCCTGCAGGTTACTCTGCTACTGGGATGGACGACCAAGGGAGGGGGAAACTGTACCAACAGAACCAGGTTGCAAAATTACAATTCCCAGCATGCCCGGACAGCCATATTATCAGTCTCTCAAGATGTATTTAAGCAGCAAATTGAGAGCAAGTCATCATTACAAGAGGTAAAGGGATAAGAAAAAAATAGCGCAGAGAAAGAGGTATTTTTCTCTGCTAATATATATAACAACATTTATTATATTTATTAGTATTATTGATTTATGCAAAGTCTGTTGAACGGACAGTGACCATTAAAATGATAAAATTCTAACTGACTGCAGACACCACTAGGGGGAGCTATTTGGCTATGTATTTATGCAGCGAGCATTCAACATACAGTATGAAGCTGTCTCCCCCTAGTGATGGTTGCCGGCAAATATTATCACTGATGGGAAGAAGTTCAGCGCTGAAGGAGGAGGGTTGGGGGGCTCTCATAGCAAGTGTTCTTTTTCTGCTTTTGCTACGTTGGCGCCGGTCTGTATTCAGAAGAAGTCTGTGATAAATACTACATACTGGAGTCCAAGCATTTTAAACAGAGACTGAAACAGAGCATATGGGGAGGAGAAACAAATAGGAGACAAGGGCAGAACAAGTCTGGATGATTTATTAGCATGCACGGTGAGGCAGAACCAATGCAGAACACTCCAATCGTCTGTAATGCCAGACAAAACATGCTGTGTTATGTTAGCGAAAGGGCAACAGACATGGGACTCAAGCTTTGCTCATGACCTATGCAAAAGTGGAGCAGGAAAGCTCCTGGCGAGATGCTGAAATACTTTGATTAGGACTGAACTCTCAATTACAAGGCCTGGAGAGGGGGAGAGAAGGAGAGGCTGAGTGCATTACTGCTGCATGAGGCCTATAGCCAAGTGAGTAAAGTATTCCAACAACTTTCCGTGCTTTATTATCCGTAACACAGGGTGCAATGGAAGGTTGTCATATAAAACTTCTATAGTCACACATTTATCACTACTCCTCCATTCTTATATACTGCATATTAAAACTACTTGCAAAGGTGTCTTTTAAATGTCTTAGCCCCAATGTAACAGGACCCCAATCCAAGTCCACCATCAGAAATTTTAAGGCCCCATGCAGCCGAAGCCTCTGTAGATGAATGCAGAATGCGGCCCCTGCAGGTGGAAAGTGGTTGCAGTAACAGGTCTACCTTTTGTAATTAAGTACATGCGGGCCCCTGATAGCAGTACTTCTCTGATGGTAGTGCGGCCCCCCATCTGTCACAGGACCTCATGATTGGATGAAGAGAAACAGCACTGCACAGCCTACTCAAGGAGGAAGTGAATACATGGTGAGTGAAGGTGGGCTCAGTGTTTACCTCAGACATAACCGTTCCTGAGAAGTGGATGTCAGAATGAGTGAGAAGCAGAACAGAGGGATTAGTGAGCCATAACCTAGACACATAAAAAAGACATATAAAGTATCTGCATGACCTAGTGGGTAACATATAGAAGTATTTTTTTTATTTTTATTTTTTTTGCTGTGATATGACATGTACGCTTTTAATGCTTTCAATGCGAGGCATTTTAAGTTTTAGGGCACATCATTGGTGGTTTAGGGCGTCAGATCAATCTGTCGTTATTGAAACCTCACAATGAACAGCGTAAATGGAAAAAAGAGGCCAAGTGCGAACATTTTTGTTTGTCACATCCCATGCCAGAAAAAAAAATGAATAAAAAGCAATCTGAGCCAAATTGGTACCAATAAAACCTTCAGATCATGGCCCATAAAAATTAGCCCGGCCTACATTTCCATAGGAGCAAAATTGAGAAAAGATATAGGGGTAAGACAATGTAATTTTAATAAGTATTTTGTTGGTTTTTATAAAAAAAACTAATAAAACATTTTAAAAAATTATACAAATTGGTCATCATTGTGATCTTCCTGACCTGCAGAATACAGAGAACATGCCGGTTTTACTGCATGATGACTGTGGAAGTAGGGAAACAAAAATTACCCTCTTATATTGGGAGCTTATATGATCCTCTTGTAAAATATCGGAGCCCGTATCCAGTTTGGCATGAACCATTTTATTGCAGCATAACATAAAGCGTTTCGAGGGATACATCCCTCTCGCTCAGAAAAGTATACAATTATAATGGAATCAACTTCTGAAAAAAACTACCGGATTTCAAGTCAATGGGATCTGTTGGGATCCGGTGGTGACTCAGTGGAGTAATTTGTGCCCATTTTGGGGCAAAAAAAAAAGAGTTGAACAGATCCAGAACTGAACAGAGCATAATGTGCACCTAGCCTAAGGTGTGTAAAAGTAATTGTCGCTTTATGAATAGAGCTGCATGTAGTCCTGAGCCTAGACAGTGACCCAGGACACGTTGCTAGAGAGTTGGGAACACTTGACCTCTTAGGATCACGTGATTGGCTTATAAAGATTCCACTGAAAACAACTGATATTTTTAGCAGTGACGAGCACAATCATTTTGGGGGGCACTCTTTTCATTATAAAAAAAAAAAAAAATTGTAAAAACCTTACATATGTTACTACAACACAATTCCTGAGATAAGGGACCGCCGGCAGTCATGTCAGCTGAATGAGACCCCATCACTCCATGGAGGTCAAATCAGTGATGGCATCATAGGGCAGGTGCATTAAAAGGGCAGGGGCTCAAGCCTCCTTTTGAGTCTATGGGGGGGGGGTATTTCTCAAAGGATTTATGTGTTTGTTTATTTTCACGTAACTTTGGCGCAATACTTTGGCGCAGTGTCTTTTTGCGCCACAGTTTGGCGCATCTTCTCCACTGTCATTTTTACAACTTTCTCAAAATCACACGGTCCTCTGTGTGATTTCAACTTTAGTCAGAAATTCATCATTTGCGCCAATTTTTTTAATCATTGGCGCAATTTTGGCGCAAATCCCCACCAAGAAATTTTGCACATGGAAAACACACTTAACAATGTCAGAAAATGTAAAGTCGTCAAAATACATTAAAAA
This sequence comes from Hyla sarda, assembly GCF_029499605.1. Classification (NCBI taxonomy): domain Eukaryota; kingdom Metazoa; phylum Chordata; class Amphibia; order Anura; family Hylidae; genus Hyla; species Hyla sarda. The sequence continues at coordinate 148,136,391 of NC_079197.1, forward strand.
AAAATTTTTTGTGAAAGCTGCGACGCTGCTCAATACTATCCTGCGACATAGTTGTCTCTGAGGGACCTTCACCCTCCGTTGAGCCAGCATTGGACATGGCCACACAGGTTCAGGAAAGGTAAGCACTAAAGCAGTGGTCTCCAACCTGCGGACCTCCAGATGTTGCAAAACTACAAATCCCAGCATGCCCGGACAGCCAACGGCTGTCCGGGCATGCTGGGAATTGTAGTTTTGCAACATCTGGAGGTCCGCAGGTTGAAGACCACTGCACTAAAGTAACAAAAAAACTAAAAAACTACCCAAGTTGGAAATAAAATCCATTTCACATGGCGGCTATAAACCCCACAAAAGAAAATAACTCATGTCGCTTTCTGATATACTGCAGGAGGGACTCCGAAATGGCTGCACAAGGGGTAAAATACGCGTCCTCTGTGGGGGTAAGTTCTGTGTGAAAGGCGCTGTGAACGGCTGATTTCTACATTTGTGCCAAAATTATTAACAACTTGCACCAAATGATAAATTTGGTGCATGTCCACGAAAACCAAAGTGAAAAAAAAAAGGGTAAAAAGAAACTGTCAATAGGCAAAATTGATAAATATAAATACCCCCCTATGTGTGCACGTCCCTGATGCTTAGAATGGGCCGCATGTGTTGTGGGTGTATCAGAATGACTACAACCAGTAGCATGCGTGCCTTGCTCTAGAAAAAGGGACTAAAACTGGGTAAGCATGATGGGCGTATTACAAGGATCACTCTAACAAGATACTGGAGATTAATCAATATGGTAGGTATGAATGGAGGCAATTGTATTATGAAGTATATTCTGCAAGAAAAGCAAAGGGACGTGATGAGTAACAAAATAATTACAGATTGCGAAAAATTATAAGAAATTAAATACATTACATATTCGGTGTAATTATTATTGTGATTGTTTTATAGCTGGAATATTTTATGTTGCATTTAAATGCGGTGGCCCAGTATGGTAGGTGTTACTCCGTACCCTTGCTGCCCTGTCAGGCAGCCTCCTGCAGTGTCCCCTGCCCCCCCCCCCCCCACATCTGTTTATTGTAATTGTATATAATCCCTATGTTATATATATAAGAGTGTTATACCTTTAAGACTGTCTACCATGTGATTTGTCATGTGATTGTTACCCAGGAGGTATCAGTGACCAGGTGACCTAGGGGTGACCAATGGGACCCCACCAGAGCCTCCCTAATATAAGCCCTGGGTGGAGCCTCTGCTCTCTTAGTCTTTGCTGAGGTCCAGTGCAGTTGTGCCTAAGTGTCCAGAGTCATAGGAGCCTCAAGTCCAGTCTGTAGCCACTAGCTACAAACCTGCAAGTAACCACAGTCACAGTCTTGTCAGTCACAAGTCAGTCAAGTCCCAGTCATCTGTCTAGTCAGCGTGGCCTGCACTAAATTGTCCACCTCTACTACAAGTACCAGTAAACTCTTAAGGTCTCTCCGTGGGCCTGGCTGAACTGTATAGACTTTTGCATCTGTCTACCCTCAGTAAAGCTACCGTTCTCCGTAACTTGGCGTCAGAGTCATTATTGCCCCCGTGCCTAGCCCAGGATGCAGCGGTATACCTTCAGGTGGTATTGAGGATAAACCACGCCCTGGCGTCACGAATATAAGGGGTTAATGCCATCTGGCCCTTGGGTAATTCCATCTTCCCTGCATCACACCCCATACCACATAATATATTCATTTACTCGGAGGGGAGACAGGGTTTTTAGTGTATAAATCCAGTAGTTCTGTTCTCTCTTCAGAACCTCGAAACGATTAGCGACATCAGTAGTAACTGTCTCTACGGCTGTAACGGTAAATTCTCAGAAGTTGATATCATGAAGCAATGCAGCGTCTTCTCTCTACGCTTTGTAAGATTTTATGTGTAATTCCTCCTTAGTTATATTGGAGCGCAAATTCTTTTTTTCCTTGCGCGATATTTTCACAACATTTGCAATTGATGTCGACATTTATAACACCCTATAGTATTTAAAAATCTTTGTAAATTCTGTAATTTTGCCTTTGGTTGTGTGGGAATGATGGGAGCTGTAGTTAAGCAACAGCAAGCCTCCAGTTTAGCAACAGCTGGAGGCTCGCTGTTGCTAAACTACTACTCCCATCATTTCCAGACAGCGATTGGCTGTCTAGGAATAATGGGGGTTGTAGTTTAACAACAGCTGGAAGTTCCTTATTTGGGAATGGACAGTTCACATTATACATTTATACATTTTTTACATGCCTTTTCAAAACAAAAAGACATACTAAAAAAAACACTGAACAGATGAACACTAACCAGCCTTGTTCTTGGTTAGTCAATCTTCTGTAGCCCCACCTCTAATGATGACGTTATAAAAGGCGGAGCTACAGAAGATCGATGGACCAAGAACATGGTTGGTAAGTGGATCTTCTCTTGTATACAGTACACAGCAAAGGCTGTCTACAAACCCCCAAAAGGGTTAACTAGCACTCAGTAGAGCTAACTAACCCTTTCATTGCTGGACTGGCGGACAGTGTTCAGCCCAGTATGGGAGGTGTTACCCCGCACCCTTGTTGCCCTGTCCGGCGGCCTCCCTTCAGTGTCCCCTGTGCTCCCTTGTACTTGTTTCCCCCGTGTACATATGTTCTGCATTGTAATGTATTATAAAATGTAATGTTGCTTTAAGAGTTATATCATGTGATATGTCATGTGATTGTTACCCAGAAGGTATCAGTGACCAGGTGATCCCAGGGGTGACCTATGGGCTCCCTGCTAGTCTCCCAAATATAAGCCCTGGGTGGAGCTTCTCTCTCTCTCTCTTTTGCTCTTTGGAGATAAGTCTTTGCTGAGGTCAGTCGAGCCTAGTGTTTGTGTTCAGAGTTTTGGAGGCCTCAAAGTCAGGTCCTGCAGCCACCATCAAGTCAAGTAAGCTACAGTCATAGCTTTATCTGTCTTCAGTCAAGTCAAGTCAGTACCTTTCATCTGTCAAGTCAGTGTGGACTGCATTACATTGTCCAGTCCTACTACAAGTCCCAGCAAGCCCTTAAAGTCTCTGCATCACTGGTCACCTCCTTGGGCCCTGGCTGAACTGTATAGACTTTACCATCTGTCTACCCTCAGTAAAGCTACTATTATCTGTAACTTGGCATCGGAGTCTTTATTGCCCCCGTGCCTAGCCCAGGATCAAGCGGTATTCCTTCGGGTGGTATCGAGGATAAACCATGCCCTGGTGTCACGAATACAAGGGGTTAATGCCATCTGCCCCTAGGGTAACAACATTTGCCCTCATCACACCCTTGTTACCACACCAGCAATAAAACAACTTTTGCCATGTCAGGCAGACATGTCAAAAGTTGTTTATCACATCGGGTCTCGATCCTGAAACCTGCTGTGATCCTTAAATACAGGTCAGGGAAGTGGGCGACATTGCTCAAAACAATGGCACTCACTTCCCCAGCCTGTATTTAAGGATCGCAGCGAGTCTCACGATCTGCAGTTGTGGTATGGGGTGTGATGCAAAGGGCAGATGGAATTACCCTAGGGTCATAGAGCATTAACCCCTTGTATTCGTGACGCCAGGGCGTGGATTATCCTCGATACCACCCGAAGGTATACCGCTGGATCCTGGGCTAGGCACGGGGGCAATAATGACTCCGATGCCAAGTTACAGACAACGGTAGCTTTACTGATGTTAGACAGGTGGAAAAGTCTATAAACAGATGCAGGGGGGTGCCCATGGGACACTGTAGGAGGCTGCCTGACAGGGCAGAAAGGGTACGGAGTAACACCTCCCGTACTGGGCCACCACACTGTGATCAAAATACCTTCTGACATGGCTGATTGACATAGCAAAAGCTGTTAGAATTGCAGTAGTCCTAACTCCTTGCATAGCACTAAGCCCAGCAAGGGGTCAAAGCATGAACTGTGTTCACAGCTGTCCACGGGCTCAGCCTAGATCAAACAGTGCCAGGTTCAGAAATTCTGCCCCCCCCCCCCCCCCCCCCGAAGTTCAGATCAAATCAGGATCTTGGGGGCACAGCTCTACTGACAAGAGTCTTTACAGGAGTGATCCATAGTGAATGTGTGCAAGGATGCTTTTCCACTTACATTTATGGATTTATGAGACATGACTCAGGTGATCCCCTTTTCTACCAGTTGCCTGGTCCTTATAGAGTACCTGTCATTACTTTGTTTGTTTAAGTTTAATAATCCTCCCAGTTCACTGCCCCATCATGATAATCCCCCCCCCCTGCCTTTATTTTTTTTATTATTTTTTAGTTTTCTACCTTGACATTGCTCTGTATTTCCTGCTCAGTCTCAGTCAGATTCAAAGACTGGGAAGGGGCGTTCCCCAGCAGGCGTGACATCATCTGAAGCCATACAGGGGGGGGGGGAACTTCCACCCTCACTCTACTAGACACAGCCCGAAGCAGTTCAGTGTGAGATGAGCTATGATTGGCTAAGGCTGCACCCCCCCCCCTCAGCACTCTGCATTTCCTGATTTTGGACTTCTGCCAGGCCAGCAGGAGTCCAAAGTTTGTGCAAGAGATGCGGGGAAAATGTGCTCTGGACAAGTAGGGAGACACCTAGTGGAAGTTTTTTAAAACACAAATTAAACTTCATTTTTTTAAACAAAGTGCATTAGAAAGATCTCTTATTTACCATAATGAGTGCAATAGCAAACATTTGTGTTAATGACTGTGCCCATTTAAGATAATGCACCAAGTTCTTCGTTGCAATGGTGCCCACAGAATTCATTTCTCCCAAATGCTCCAACTCTCTTTCACACTTGTAGCAGGACTTGCTAGGCAAGAAGCTTGTCATGGGATAGTGCTGGTGATGTTATGGCCTTTCTAAGTAAAGGTTGTCTGACCTGTGTATATAGTTGGATTTTTTTAGATTCTTTAGGTGCCAATAGCATTTTCAGTTCTGGCTAGAAAGTAGAACTAAATCAGATTTTGTGTTCCTCTGCTGGACTTTTTCTTTAAAGGAAACCCGTCTGGAAGGATAGAGCTGTCAATCAAGACGAGGTGCCCTGGTGACTCTTCTCTCTGTTTCTGTCTTGCTTTTAAACTATTTTTAACAGTAAAACATAACTGATTGAAACCTGTCTGCTTTTTTATGATGCTCATGGTTCGGGCAGCATGGGTCTACTGATAGGTTCCTTTTAAATTTCAGATGAAAGCTGGAAGCCGACGTTAGTTTTATGTATGTGCATTTAGATTCTCGGATGCTCTGTGATGTATGAATTCTAACATGCTAATACATTCTACTGTAATAATTTATTCTCTTTTAATATGAAATGGCATCACCTGAAAAGTAATAAAAGAAAAGTCTAAATTCAGAAATTCCTCTACAACCTGATGCAAAGTATTTCTATGCAGGTTCATGAAACGAATCATCCTAACTAGGGCTGCAACGATTAATTACTTCTGCAGGCGGCACTGCCCTCTGCCTGCTCCCCGGTGAATATGAAGTTACGGTTCTGTGATGTCATATTCCCCACCGGGAGCTCTGATTGGTTGGCACTGATTGACCAATCAGAGTTCCCGGCGGGGAATATGAAATCACCGCACAGTAACTTTATATTCCCCACTGGGAGCCAGCCAGCTGGGGGGCGGAGTGCAGTGCCGCCCTCATCTCCGTATGAGATACGGAGGTGGGCACCATCAGTTAGGGCATAGTGTGATCTAAGAGAAGGTTCTTTTTCTTTCTTTGCTGGTCCCACACGATTAACGTGCAGGGCTTCATGCTAAGAGCGGGTTAGGGCGGGATGGAGGCGTGCCGCTGCGAGAGTCGGTCTGACAGCATGAATATACCTTCACAAACTATTGACCAAGTAAGGAATCCGCGTTCACACAGATGGATCCGCAGTGTATTTTACGCTGCGGATCCGCCGATGATGGACCCTACAGTGTTGCTTCCATCTGTGCCTGCACAAAGTGGCAATCCGCCGCTACGAGCAGACACGCTGCGACGTGTGAGTTGCCGTGCGCATGCACAGTACACTCGTAAACATTGCGACTGCTCTTGGCCTAGCTCGGGGAGCGGTCACGATGTGTGCGAGTGTACTGCACAGCGGCGGATTGTCGCTATAGCAAGCACAGAGTGAGGCACCATATAGGGGGTCCATCGTCAGCGGATACGCAGCATAAAATACACTGCGGATCCGTCCATGTGAACGCGGCCTTAGATCGCATTATGCCCTGACTGATGGTGCCTGCACCTCCATACCTTGTATGAAGGTGACAGTTTCGCTTTAAATGCTAAGTCAGTGTTTCCCAACAAGTGAGCCTCCAACCGCTGCAAAACTACAACTCCTAGCATGCCCGGACAGCCTTTGGCTGTCCGGGCATGCTGGGAGTTTTAGTTTTGCAACGGCTGGAGGCACCCTTGTTGTAAAACACTGTGCCAAGTAATAAAAGGGGCACGGGTGAAACATAAAAAACCTTGTTCACTTGTTTGTATATGCCTACTGTACCTATTTTTTTTAAGTAAAGCCCCCCCCCCCCCCCCCAAAAAAAAAAAAAACATTTTTGGGCATTTTGCTGTTTTTCTCCGATTCATTGATTTATTTATAGGCAAAGTATCGGGCAACTATTGGGCAACTAATCGTTTGTTGCAGCCCTACTCCTTATGCTTCCCCGTACCTATGAAACGGTCCCCAAAGTACTTTGCTTTTTTTAGCGTAAGGTCATACATAGCGCATCGCTGCATATTTGACGCTGCAGATGCGTTATTGCCCGTCCCTAGAGTGTGCCTCCAGCTGTTTTCCCCCCTGTGTCCTGCTCGCAGCAGCAAACGAACAGACACAGAGGATGCTGTGAGTTGCGCGCATATACACAGTGTACTCCAGACATTGCGGCAGCTCTCGGCCTAGCTCAGGGAGCAGGGAAAGTATCCATGATGTCTGGAAAGCTGTGTGTCACGTGCGACTCACAGATCACTGTGTGTCTGCTTGTAATGGCGAATTGCTGCTGCGAGCAGGACATAGGGGAAAACAGCTGGAGGCACACTCTAGGGACGGGCAGTAGCGCATCCGCAGTGTCAAATACACTGCAGATGTGCTGCGCGAGACCCTAACAATGACTCAGATGACCCCATCCATCCACGACCAAATATGATGTTGATATTGAGCATTTGCATCTTTTCCGGTAATGAGTTGTTTCTTCTCATTAAGACGTAATGTGCGACAAACTAATTGCGAATGACTCAAACAGTTAAGGACAGTGAAGTTTTTAATTACATTTGTTCAGATAGATTCTCTTTTATTTATAATTCCTCCGGGTCCCTTATGAGACTATTATTGTGTTGTTTCCTATTAACTATTTCCGGCTAGGAGCTTGTGGCATGGCAATGGGAGCCCGGTTTGCCCAACTGTTTTATAGCTCATTTTTCTAGCTACCAAAATAAAATAAAAAAAATAAATACTAAAAAAAACATGAAAGATGCAACAGAGTGATAGAGTTATAAAATAGGGAATGAGGTTCCTGAGTTAATGATGCAGTTAATATCCCATCATGCTTAGGGGCAAGTAAAAATCTCAGAAGACCCAACTAAGCAATATTATGGATGCTGCATGTAAAATATATCATTTTCTCCAAGGTCCCTCTGCTGTGTTTAGAATCAAATTCCTGTAAAAGCAAGGAATATGATAGCGTGCTGCTGCGCATAAGGAACAGAGGATCAGATACTGCTGGTGGCATAGTAACATCAGGGCCTATGGGGTGTACTGGTTTAAGGACATACAGTGACCCCCCCCCCCCCCCCCCGACCTACGATGGCCCCGACATGCGATAATTTCATCATACGATCACTCTCAGAGGCCATTGCATGTTGAAGGCAGCATCAACATACGATACTTTTGTATGTCGGGGCCATCGCATAAACGGCTATCCGGCAGCACAGACTGCTTCAGCTGCCACCGGATAGCCGTTTATGGCCCCGACATCTACAACCTGCGGACCTCCAAATGTTGCAAAACTACAACACCCTACTACACTGGGAGTTGTAGTTTTGCAACATCTGGAGGTCCGCAGGTTGGAGACTACTGGTATTGGAGGTTGTACTCACGTGTCCCTGCCGCTCCGGACCGTCACCGCTCGTCACCGCTGTCCTGGATGTCGCCGTCCATCGCTGTCGCCGCGTCCTCGAGGTGTCCCCGACGCTCCGGCAAGGCCTCTGCTTCCCCGGCATCCTCGCTCTCTGTCGCCGCCATCACGTCGCTACGCACGTCGCTCCTATTGGATGACGGGACGGCGTGCGCAGCGACGTGATGACGACGATGGAGAGCGCCGACGATGCAGGGGATCCTTATGTGGACGCGCCGGAGCCCCGAGGACAGGTAAGTGATCGTCAGCGGACCACACGGGGCACCGTAAACGGCTATCCGGTGGTAGGTGAAGCAGTCTGCGCTGTTGGATAGCCGTTTATGCGATGGCCCCGACATACAAAAGCATCGTATGTTGATGCTGCCTTCAACATGCGATGACCTCTGAGAGTGATCGTATGCTGAAATGATCGTATGTCGGGGCCATCGTAGGTCGGGGGCGGGGGCGTCACTGTATTTGAAATGCATTGACTGGGCATAATGATGGGCATAATTTGTCTGTTTTCAAACTAGAAAAACTGACAGAAATACAAAAAAGAATTCCTGGAACAAAGAACCAATATTCTAGGATTGTCCCTGAAAATCAGGAACAGCTGGCAACTGTAGCCAAAGGAGCCCAGGTAAAGTGAACAGTGGCCATTTTATCTCTGTACGGTACCCGGCAGGTAGACGTACGGCACATGGCAGAATATTTGCATGTAAATTATAGGAACACAAATCACACATTTGATTGCTTATCGGAGAGTTAGCAGTCGGTGACAGCTGTAATGAGCAGCACGTCTCTCTCTATCCGCTCCGGCTATAATAAGATGGGATATGTTAATAGGAAGATTTGGCGTTCTCACTCTGCCTGTGATACACTTCTCCCCGCATACAGTCATTATTCATCTCAACTCCTTAATATAGAGCAGCTTCCCCCGGCTAACACAATGATTAGGAACACAAGCCTGTATGCGGGTGAGTGTGTGTGTTTTGCCAGCAGTTATACATCATCTGAATATTCTGATTCCCAGGCCTGCACGGGCGAGTGTAATAGAGATATAGTGCAGACCCACATTCATTTATCAAGATTGACTTGATTAAAAGCGATTTGCCTGTTATTGCCGCTCATTTCGTTCGCTTTACTGGAGATATGCTGCAATACAACACACTGTCTATAGACAAGAGTGGCGCTGTTTTTGGAAAAAGCTGAAACTTTTTTTTCTAAACTGATAACATGTAACCGGTCAATGATATTTTCATCATTAAAGGGGTACCCCGCCCCTAGACATCTTATCCCCTATCCAAAGGATAGGGGATAAGATGTCAGATCGCCGCGGTCCCGCTGCTGGGGACCCCGGGGATCGCTGCTGCGGCACCGCGCTATCATTACAGCACAGAGCGAGTTCGCTCTGTGCGTAATGACGAGCGATACGGGGGACGGAGCATCGTTACGTCACGGCTCAGCCCCTCGTGACATCACGGCCCCGCCCCTCGTGACATCACGGCCTGCCCCCGTCACGCCCCCTGCCATAGACTTGCATTAAGGGGACGGGCCGTGATGTAATGAGGGGCGGAGCCATGACGTCACGCTGCTCCGGCCCCTGTATTGCCCGTCATTACGCACAGAGCAAACTCGCTCTGTGCTGTAATGATAGCGGGGTGCTGCAGCGGCGATCCCGGGGGTCCCCAGCAGCGGATCCGCGGCGATCTAACATCTTATCCCCTATCCTTTGGATAGCGGATAAGATACCAGGGGCGGAGTACCCCTTTAAAGGGGTACTCCGCCCATAGACATTTATCCCCTATCCAAATCCTTATCTCCTTGCTGCAACCGGCAGCCGCTTAGAACGTCAGGTGCTGTACCGGAGGCTCGTAACATCACGGCCACACCCCGCTTTTGATTTCATGGCCGTGACGTCACAAGCCTCTGCCCCGCATTGTCAGTGATCCGACATGAAGCGAAGTTCACTCCGTGCACTGGATGTCTGGGGTGCCGCAGCCAAGATACTTTGGATAGAGATTAAAATGCCTAGGGGTGGAGTACCCCTACTCCACTGGAACACAATTTTTTTTTTTAAATCAACTGGTGCCAAAAAGTTAAACAGATTTGTAAATTACTTCTATTTAAAAATCTTAATCCTCCCAGTACCTATCAGCTGTTATTTGCTCCCCAGGAAGTTCTTTCTTTTTTGAATTTCCTTTCTGTCTGACCACAGTGCTCTCTGCTGACACCTCTGTCCATTTTAGGAACTGTCCAGAGTAGGAGCACATCTCCATAGCAAACCTCTCCTGCTCTGGACAGTTGCTAAAATGGACAGAGGTGTCAGCAGAGAGCACTGTGGTCAGACAGAAAGGAAATTCTAAACTTTTCCTGTGGAGCATATATAGCAGCTGATAAGTACTGTAAGGGTTAATATTTTTAAATAGAAGTAATTTACAAATCGGTTTATTTTTCTGGCACCAGTTGATTTAAAAAAAATGTTTCCAGTGGAGTACCCCTTTAAGCTTTCTCAACAAATATGCATTGTTTTTCTCACTGTTGTTCCTCATCAGTATGAGACCCCCACCGACTTTCAGAACATAGGTCAAATTTCCTGTGAATTTATTCTCTATTATGGACATTTATCAACGGGTTTAGTCAGGTTTTCTTTACTATAATTGTAGCAAAATTGTGGCAACTGCGACTACGCGATTTTTCGTGCGACATTTTGACTGGAAAGCGAGAAAAGCAAGTTTTCCAAAAATTAACTACGTAGTAATAATTTTAAAATGGACTACGGGTAGTCAGGTATTTATTAACTGCGACAGTCGCAACTGCGCAAAAAGTCGCAACAGGGTTAAAAATTTACTAAAATTTACTCCAGCTCAAACATGGAGCAGAAAAAGCTACTACCAAAGTAAAAAAGAAAAAATTGCTTACGTGAAAGAAAATTATCAACAGGGTGAAACCAGTTGATAAATAAGTCTACATAAGCAAAAAAAAAGTAAGGACAAAATTACTAAAAAAAAAAAGGGATACATAAGTAAACATTGATAAATGTCCCTCTATGTGATTTCCAAACATTGTTGAGCTCAACGATTGGCAATGCTGGGAAGACCCATAGAAAATTAATGGAGGGGCGGCCGTGCATGTGTCCTGCCATTCCATTTATTCAGAGGACATTTGACCTTGTTCTCAGTTATGTCCCCATAAATCAACTTATTATCTCCTATCCTGTGGCTTTGGGGTAAATTTTGATGAAGAGAATTCCTCTTTAACTACAAATCTACATTTATAGACCATATTAAAGGGGTTCTCCCATCTGCGAAAATCTCCTCCCTATGGTTAACATCCCCCACTTTCCACTGCAGAGGCCACTACAGTACAAATGTGGTATAACCTGGCACCTAGGGCTGGGCGGTATGCCCAAATGTGTGTATCACGGTATTTTTTAAACTTTTGGTGGTTCCACAGTATATAACGGTATTTCCTAGCCCCCCCATATTAATTATCAGCCCACATCCTCATTAGGGTAAATACTCACATATCACCCACAAGCGCTGCCCTCCTCGTCCTGTTTGTTGTGGCCGCTGGCGTTGACCTCTATACTGTGCGGTATTCCTATGCCCGGGCTGCAAAAGGTAAACAAAATAAACTTTAACGCACCTACGCCGGCCTTACGCTGGGGACGGGAATATCGGACAGCCGTCAGCCTATCACCAGCTGCAGCGATGTTCCTTCTCGGCCGGAGATAGGCTGAGCCCACTGTCATGTAAGAAACCCGGCTGGCTTCTTATATGACAGTGGGCTCAACCTATCACCGGCCGATGCGGAACGTCACTGTGGCTGGTGATAGGCTGACGGCTGTCCGGCATTCCTGCCCCCAGGAAACAAGTGAGGCCGGTACCGGACCAACGGGAGGTGAGTTAAGGTTTATTTTTTGCAGCCCGGGCATAGGGATACCGCCCAGTATAGAGCAGTGGTCTCCAACCTGCGGACAGCCAACGGGGGGCAGAACAGCGCTCGTGGGTCACATAGGATTAGTTCCCCGATGTGGGGACAGCGCAGCGCTGGGCTGATGATTCATTCCCGAGGGGGAGGGGCCAAACCGGTATTGCGGTATGGGTTAAAAATCATATCGTACAGCACAAAAATTTTGGCATTCGGTATGAACCGGTATACCGCCCAGCGCTACGGGCACCCATTCAAATAAAAGATCAATCATGTAATGCACGTACTGAGTCCTCCAGAACAGTCATTGTTTTTGGCAACCCTCCACCCAAGGGAGTATCTGAAACAGGGAACCCACTTCCTTAATAGAACATATGATTAGTGGTCACTTTAATAGCAAATAACTGAAAAGGGAATCAACCATACAATGTATTACTAAAAAGGCCGTACCTACTGATATAAGAGCAGCTACCAATACATGCAGAGAAGTATTACACAATATTATTTGGGGGGAGGTCGTGTACAGTGTGAGGCCCTGTTTACACTACAGAGTTTTCCGCTCACAATTTCGGATTCATGTTTTTAACATTGGTGTCAATAGCTTTTCCTTTGATCAGTTCACGCCAGGCCCGCCAAAAGACTGAACATGTTTGTTATTTTGGCAGAATTCCACGTGGACTGCATTGCCGTCAATGAGGAAGCCGCAGGTCATAGTGCCAATTCATTTTGCCGGTGGCTGTTGAGTAAACTAAATATCCTCCTGGAATTTCTGCAGATGGATATTTCATGGTGTGAACAGGGCCTAAGCCTTGAAACAGATGGACACAAGTTCTGTGTTTCAATCCGTCGACACAGTCACCTTGAAAAATCTAACTGTGGGGCCCCGCCTTCACCCCAGAGGATCTTAGAGGGGTACTCCGGTGGAAAAAAAAGTTTTTCTCAAATCAACTGGTGCAAGAAAGTTAAAGGGGTACTCCGGCGCTAAGACATCTTATCCCCTATCCACGCTCCCTCCATAGGCTTGCATTGAGGGGGCGGAGCGTGACGTCACACAGGGGCGGAGCCATGACATCACTATGCTCCGTCCCCGTGATCGCTAGTAATAAGACCCGGAGTGAGCACGCTCCGGGGGCTGATTCTAACGGGGTGCGACGTGGAAGATCACGGGGGTTCCCAGCGGCGGGACCCCCGCGATCAGGCATCTTATCCCCTATCCCCCGGAGTACCCCTTTAAACAGATTAGAAAATTACTTCTATTAAAAAATCTTAATCCATTTAGTACTAATCAGCTGCTTTATACTGAAGAGGAAGTTGTGTAGTTCTTTTCAGTCTGACCACAGTGCTCTCTGCTGACACCTCTGTCCATGTCAGGAACTGCCCAGAGTAGAAACAAATCCCCATAGCAAACCTCTCCTGCTCTGAACAGTTCCTGACATGGACAGGGGTGTCAGCAGAGAGCACTGTGTTCAGACAGAAAGGAACTACACAACTTCCTGTGGAGCATACAGCAGCTGATAAGTACTGGAAGATTTTTTAAAGGACATCTGTAGTGCAATATAACTTATCCCCTATCCTAAGGATAGGGGATACAGGTAAGTTATAGATCGCGGGTGGTCCGAGCGCTGCAGTAGCTGCAGCGCAGAAGTATTCTGGAAAGGGGGCGTTCTGTCCCCGCATGACGCGGCGGCCGACACTCCCCCTCCATGTACCCCGTAGAGATACATGGAGGGGGCTTGTCTGCCACGGCTTTCTGCTGGGGACGAAACTTCACTACATGCAGACTGCCGCGGCCCCGTCCAGGAGATCCCGGGGGCCCTAGTGCTCGGACCACCCGCGATCTATAACTAATCCCCTATCCTTTGGATAGGGGATAAGTTATTTTGCACTGGAATACTCCTTTAATAGAAGTAATTTACAAATCTGTTTAACTTTCTGGCACCAGTTGATTTGAAAAAAAAAATGTGTTTTCCACCGGAGTACCCCCTTTAAATATACATAATAAAGAGGAGGCGACTAGGGGCTGTCCCACCTGGGGGATCCTACCTGAACGTAGTAACTCTGACTTTGGGGACCACCATACAAGGTACGGTATGCAATACGGTACCGGGACACCAAATCAAGAATCTCTCGCTATGACGGATACTTTATTTTATATTCGTCTATATGTCTTTGTACAATAGGCTTCAAATACCATATGAATAGGACGCTATTCAGTAGACATGTACCCTGGGGGAAGAAGCTGGGGAACATTTAGGAGGTCATGGCTTCCTTTGCTGTTTGATTCCTCAGCACATTAAAAGGAGAATATTGAAGATTTGCTGACATCGGCAGCCGGAAGATTTCGTGTTTGTGATATTACTGGCAAACCTTCACAGTCGCCAGTATTATCTGATCTCTAAGAGAGTCTCCCAGGAGCCCACAAGACCTGTCATCATCATCTGCTTGTTGGATCTATACGGCCCAGGAGACATCGTAATAAGTCTTTTTGCTGTTGATGAAGACGAAGGGGAATTGGATACTTGACATTTCCTCTGACACCTATTGTTACACGCGTGCATTACGTAGGTGCAAGGGTGTTACATTTCACGCATAACTAGGGTCACCACCTGGCTGGTATTTTACTGGCACAGACGGTATTTTGTTTACCCTGCCGGTATTTTTTATATTAAATATACCGGCAATGCAATGGCCGGCATTTGTTCAACCAATCCTCCAATTCCTGTAATGTTGCACCATAACTTATACCAGTGTTTCCAAACTAGCGGGCCTCCAGCTGTTGCAAAACTATAAACGATTAGTTGCCCAATCGATTCTTTGCTGATAAAAAAAATCAATGAATCGGAGAAAAACTGCAAAATGACCACAAAAGTTTTTCCGGGGGGCTTTACTTTAAAATATATGTACAGTAGGCATATACAAACAAGTGAAGAAGGTTTTTTATGTTTCGCCCGTGCCCCGTTTATTACTTGGCACGGTGTTTTCCAACCTGGGTGCCTCCAGCCGTTGCAAAACTACAACTCCCAGCATGCCCGGACAGCCTTTGTCTGTCCGGGCATGCTGGGAGTTGTAGTTTTGCAACGGCTGGTGGCACCCCTGGTTGGGAAATACTGACCTATACTATATACTACTATATGGTCCAGCACGCTGGGAGTTGTATTGTAGTTTTGCAACTGCTGGAGGCACCCCTGGTTGGGAAATACTGACCTATACTATATACTACTATATGGTCCAGCATGCTGGGAGTTGTATTGTAGTTTTGCAACAGCTGGAGGCACCCCTGGTTGGGAAATACTGACCTATACTATATACTACTATATGGTCCA
Source organism: Hyla sarda (assembly GCF_029499605.1). NCBI lineage: Eukaryota > Metazoa > Chordata > Amphibia > Anura > Hylidae > Hyla > Hyla sarda. The sequence goes on from NC_079197.1 coordinate 148,151,725, forward strand.
GCATGCTGGGAGTTGTAGTTTTGCAACAGCTGGAGGCACCCCTGGTTGGGAAATACTGACATATACTATATACTATTATATGGTCCAGCATGCTGGGAGTTGTAGTTTTGCAACAGCTGGAGGCACCCCTGGTTGGGAAATACTGACCTATACTATATACTACTATATGGTCCAGCATGCTGGGAGTTGTAGTTTTGCAACAGCTGGAGGCACCCCTGGTTGGGAAATACTGACCTATACTATATACTATTATATGGTCCAGCATGCTGGGAGTTGTAGTTTTGCAACAGCTGGAGGCACCCCTGGTTGGGAAATACTGACCTATACTATATACTACTATATGGTCCAGCATGCTGGGAGTTGTAGTTTTGCAACAGCTGGAGGCACCCCTGGTTGGGCAATACTGACCTATACTATATACTATTATATGGTCCAGCATGCTGGGAGTTGTAGTTTTGCAACAGCTGGAGGCACCCCTGGTTGGGAAATACTGACCTATACTATATACTACTATATGGTCCAGCATGCTGGGAGTTGTATTGTAGTTTTGCAACAGCTGGAGGCACCCCTGGTTGGGAAATACTGACCTATACTATATACTACTATATGGTCCAGCATGCTGGGAGTTGTAGTTTTGCAACAGCTGGAGGCACCCCTGGTTGGGAAATACTGACCTATACTATATACTATTATATGGTCCAGCATGCTGGGAGTTGTAGTTTTGCAACCGCTGGAGGCACCCCTGGTTGGGAAACACTGACCGAAACTATTTACTATTATATAGTCCAACATGCTGGGAGTTGTAGTTTTGCAATGGCTGGAGGCACCCCTGGTTGGGAAACACTGACCTATACTATATACTACTATATAGTCCAACATGCTGAGAGTTGTAGTTTTTGTTTGGGGCAGCTGCTGAGCCGCAGGCTGTATCAGGGCATGCTGAGAGTTGTAGTTAGTAACTAAATGCAACTACTGAATTTAATTTAATTTAAAAGAGCGATCAAAATGTCCCATGAAAACCAAAATGATACTGTAAAAACTGCAGATCGGGCTAAAAAAAAAAATAAAATAAAATAAAAAAAATTACCCTCACACAGGCCCCGTATAAGGAGAAGTAAAAACAGTTGTAGGGGTCAAAATAGGATGAATTCCCCCCCCCCCCCCCCCCCCCACATACGTGTATCCTGTGATGTTACGCATATATAAGTAACTATGCAAATTAGCATGGCCGGTATTTTTTTTTTTTTTTTGCAATAAAGGTGGCAACACTACACATTACCCTTAGTGGGGCCATTTGACATTCATACAATATGTTATCAATGGGTCGTTTGGCTGCTGCCTACTTTCATATTTACATTAGCTTTTAGTGATGATGATGAGGATAAGAAGGTTGTGCGTGTGTATGATGTATAGAACAATCAAAGAGAAAACGTAGCCTGCACTCACCGCACAGTATGGGTATCACGGCCTCGGATTCCGGACCTCCTCGGTTTCGCGTTACAATCAACGCTTCTTCCGGCCCGGGGGGCCGGAAGAAGCATTGATTGTAACGCGAAACCGCCGGCTGTTGCCCATTTCCTGAGCGCTGTCAGCAGTGGCTGTTACTCCCACGTCACCGATGAGGTCTGGAATCCGAGGCCGTGATACCCGTACTGTGCGGTGAGTGCGGGCTACTAGAGATGAGCGAACTTACAGTAAATTCGATTCATCACGAACTTCTCGGCTCGGCAGTTGATGACTTATCCTGCATAAATTAGTTCAGCCTTCAGGTGCTCCGGTGGGCTGGAAAAGGTGGATACATTCCTAGGAAAGAGTCTCCTAGGACTGTATCCACCTTTTCCAGCCCACGGGAGCACCTGAAAGCTGAACTAATTTATGCAGGAAAAGTCATCAACTGCCGAGCCGAGAAGTTTGTGACGAATCGAATTTACTGTAAGTTCGCTCATCTCTACAGGCTACGTTTTCTCTTTGATTGTACTATGTATACTGAAGCCGATTCTCTTTCCTAGCACCGCCGCGGGTTTTTGAACAGAGACTCCCAGAGCTGTCCTTGGTCCATAATAGTGGATTTAGATACAAGTTGCTAGTGCCGCTGTTTTTTCTGTCCTCTTGAGAAGTGTGTGTATGATGTATGCATATGAGGGGAAATGCGTATTGGCAGCTTTAGATAAACACAATTGTAGGATTTCCTTCAGCAGATAATAAAGTTCCCAATTCACAATACCATTAAGATCTATAATGCACATTTGCTATTTAAAGATATTGAGAGGAATTCCCCAATGACTAGTTAATGATTTGATGTCTGGCTGCTAGGTCCCCTGGGATTGGCTGCTATAATAGGGGTAGTAGATGTTCAGTAAATCATCACTTTTGTTAAGCATTAGACATTTCCTTTCACTTCCAATGAGTAACCACGTATGACAGATACAAAGAGACACGCATGTTCTCTAACAGAAGACTTGTTCTAGGCAGCACCTCGAAGTTTTGGTCAGGGGTGAATCCTGAGGTTATGTAATAGGAGTGGGATATAAAAGATTATCCATGTGGGCCAATGGCGTAACCTGAAGGCCATTGTAAAGGTTTGTAGGGAGACGGGGGTGCGAGGATTCCTTATCCCTTCGTGACGCCTGGACACCGTTAGCCTATACACCGTCCGAGGTAGAGATGGCTTCTCCTGGGCCAGACACAGGGGGTAAAGAAACACACCAAGGTCAGGTTACAGATAACTGTCTTTTACTGAGCAGGGTGCAGTCCTTATTACACACAGTCTGGAGCAGAGTAGAAGGGATGCAGTGTAACCCTTTGGGAGCCATATTGCCTCGTTGGGACTTGTGGTGCTTTTCACCCACTTGATTAATACTGACTTGAGAATAGAGACTGTAGATTCTCCATGCCGGCTAGGGTTCTGACAAGGTCAAATTGCTTTCTCCGCCAAGGCTTCACTTTCCACTGTACGGGGGACACTTGCAGAATGGCTGGGTAGAATTGAGAAGAGATTTGTTCTTAGGCATCCATTAGAGTTTCTCCACACACAACTTCACCTTCTTTCCACACTTAAAGGGGTACTCCGGTGCCAAGACATTTTATCCCCTATCCAAAGAATAGGGGATAAGACTCCTGATCGCGGGGGTCCCACCGCTGGGGACCCCCCATGATCTTGCACGCGGCACCCCGTTACAATCAGTCCCCGGAGCGTGTTTGCTCCAGGTCTGATTACTGGCGATCACGGCCCCCACCCCTGTGTGACATCACGCTCCGCCCCCTCAATGCAAGCCTATGGGAGGGGGGCGTGACAGCCATGCTCTGATTATGAGAGAGAGATGCTAGATAAGAGATAGATAACGTTTCAACTGCCCAATTGCAGTCTCTATCAAGCTGGAGCTTAAGAAAGACTGCAATTGGGCAGTTGAAACGCTGTTCCTTGATGTTGGGTCAATAAATCTTTTTCACCTTCACACATTGGAGTGCTGCGGTCCCTGTTTTTGGGTGCGGATGTCTATAGGGCCCCTGACCCGGGACCTTTCCACCGCCTGCACCCAGTGTTTCTTCTAAGAGATTGTGCTGCTCTTTTTGCTCCTTTTAGATACAGTGACCCCCCCCGACCTACGATGGCCCCGACTTACGATTATTTCACCATACGATCACTCTCAGAGTCCATCACATGTTGAAGGCAGCATCAACATACGATGCTTTTGTATGTCGGGGCCATCGCATAAACGGCTATCTGGCAGCGCAGACTGCTTCAGCTGCCACCGGATAGCCGTTTACGGTGCCCCGTGTGGTCCGCTGACGATCACTTACCTGTCCTCGGGGCTCCGGCACGTTCTCTTCGGGATCCCCTGCATCGTCGCCGCTCTCCATCGTCATCATCACGTCGCTGCGCGCGCCGTCCTGTCATCCAATAGGAGCGGCGTGTGTAACAAGGTGATGGCGGCGATGGAGAGCGAGGATGCCGGGGAAGCAAAGGCCTTGCCAGAGCGTCGGGGACACCCCGGGGACGCGGCGACAGTGATGGACGGCGACATCCAGGGCAGCGGTGACGGTCCGGAGCGGCGGGGACAGGTGAGTACAACTTTCTCTAACAGTGGTCTTCAACCTGCGGACCTCCAGATGTTGCAAAACTACAACTCCCAGCATGCCCGGACAGCCGTTGGCTGTCCGGGCATGCTGGGTGTTGTAGTTTTGCAACATCTGGAGGTCCGCAGGTTGTAGACCACTGTCTTATACTTTACATTGCACGGATCCCTCAACATACGATGGTTTCAACAAACGATGGTCCATTTGGAACGGATTACCATCGTATGTTCAGGGACCACTGTATATAAATAGATGGATGTGGCGCATCGGTGTCTTCAAGTGCAGAAAGTTGTAAATTGACTTTTGCAGCTGATGTTTAATACAAAATGTAATATTCTTCTCTGACAGACTTGTCAAGATATGTGACACCGCCAATATGAATATCAAGGTAGAATCTTTGAATAAAAAAAAAAATCTCTATATTTTATTTATGCTGATAAGAAAGAAAAAGTAAGAAAGAGAAGACGGCTTTAAAACAGTCAAATAAAATAGTTTTCACCTTCATTTTAATGAGAAAGTTATAAATCAGGTCAGATTTCTAGACATGATCCTTTTACAATGTAGGATTATTATTTCCACTGATACCAGATATCCTTCTGCTATATACATGTATAGCGGGTAAGGGTGGCAAGAGACACTTTGGATGCAAGTAAGATGGGAGTGGTAGTCCTTAGTGCAGGGTGGTGCTGCTAACCCGGAGTTTCTTTGTGACCCCCCCACTTTGTGTCAGTGAAGCTGTTTCCATATACAAAGTGCAACCCAATAAAATACAGATCAATATAATACGATTTGGACTGTACAGCTTCTCAGCCAGAAGATCTGATATTTGGTCACTGTCCCTTTAATTGTTGCTTTCATAGCAGCTTTCTTAAAGGAAAACTGTTAGATATTTTCTCCCTCACTATCCACAGGTACTGATCGCTGATCAAAACTAGCCCTACCTTACCCGGATCCGCCTGGCCGTTCGCCCGCATTTGGAGCTTTATTCTATGTCTATATCTTGCTGTAACTGGCACGGGCGGGGCTTCTGCAGCTAACTGGCACTGATGTCAGCGCCGCTTATGAATATTCATCCCCCTCCCTGCAGTTCTCCCTCTCTTCGCCGCTCCTAACTGCAGGGAGGGGGGATGAATATTCATAAGCGGCACTGACGTCAGTGCCAGTTAACCTGCAGAAGCCCCGCCCGTGCCAGAGGAATATGCTGCTCTGGACAGTTCCTAAAATGGACAGCAAAGGTCAGCAGAGAGCACTGTGGTCGTGACAGAAGAGAAATCCAAAAAGAAAATCATTTCCTCTGTAGTATACAGCCCCTAATAAGTACTGGAAGGATTAAGATTTTTTTAATAGAAGTAATTTACAAATCTGTTTAACTTTCTGGCACCAGTTGATAAAATAAAAATAAAGTTTTCCACGGGAGTACCCCTTTAAGGCAGTGCTGGAAAATTATGAGGTCACAAAAAATATTGACATGTTGGGCCCAATGTGTACATTTCCCCTTAGGGGTGTACTCACTTTTGTTGCCAAGATTTAGACAGTATTGGCCGTGTGTTCAGTTATTTTGAGGGGACACAACATTAAACACTGTAAGGGTACATTCAGACGTGCAGATTTTCCCAGTGTATTTCGCTGCGGATCCGCCGCTGAAGGACCTCTGTATGCTGGCTTTACATGTGCCTGCTCAGAGCGCCAATACGCCGCTGCGAGCAGACACACTGCGATGTGTGAGTCGCCGTGCGCATGTGCAGTATACTCGCACATCGTGGCAGTTCTCGACCTAGCTCATTGAGCAGGGGGAGTGGCCACGATGTGTGCGAGTACACCACGCATGCGCGGCAGTGTGTCTGCATGTAACAGCGTATTGCCGCTCCGAGCAGGCACATGTAAAGGCAACATACAGAGGTTCTTTCAACGGCGGATCAGCAGCGAAAATCCGCTCGTCTGAACGTACCCTTGTACAGGATGTGCACTCATTACTTTACATTGTAGCAGAGGGTCATTTCTATAGTGTTGTTACTTTTCTAAGATACTGTATACCTATGAAGCCACTTTGAGGCTACAACTCCTAGCATGCACTGATAGATAAGGGTTCTTACTAGTGTTGCTCGCGAATATTGAGCCCTTCCTTCTTTAATGGTATTGGGAACTATGACTACGTGGTCTACGGGGAACTCACTGCAGGTGATACAGTAAGCAAAGCAGGACTGTCTCGGCAGCACAGTGGATGGGAGACCACCACAGGTTTGAGTCCCGGGGTGGGACAGAGTGTTACAGTGTTGTGGTTAAACTTTACTTTCCTGGAAAAGCTGCTGAGTTGCCCATAGCAACCAATCATATTGCTTCTTTTATTTTTCACAAGGCCTCTGCAAAATGAAAGAAGCGATCTGATTGGTTGCTATGGGCCACTCTGCAGCTTTTCCTGGAAAGTAAAGTTAACCTCTTAAGGACCATCGACGTGTATACACGTCCAATGGCCCTTAACCGGGTATGATGCGGGCTTCTGACTCAAGCCCGCGTCATACTGGCCGGCCCCCAGCTGATTCCTGCAGCTGGGGGCCGGCATTAATAGCCGACATGCGGCGATCGCCACGGGCGGCTATTAACCCTTTAGATCGCCGCTATCAAAATTGACAGCAGCGTCTAAAGGTGCCTGTATTCAGTCCCTGGTGGTCCAGTGGGGTGGATTCCCTGTCCCTGCAAAATAGAATTGGTGGCGCTAAAAATAAGCCATCATATGGATTTTTAGGTGCAAAATTGAAAGGGTTATGATTTTTAAAAGGTGAGGAGGAAAAAATGAAAGTGCAAAAACAGAAAAACCCATGGTCCTTAGGGGGTTAAACCACAGCACTGTAACACTCTGTCCCACCCCAGGACTCAAACCCTTGGTGGTCTCCCATCCACTGTGCTGCCAAGAAGGTCCTGCTCAGCTTACTGTTTCACATGCAGTGAGATCCCCATAGACCACAATGGGCCTATTTGTTTCAATGGGCAAAAAAATAGCATTATTTCACTATACCATTAAAGAAGGAAGGACTCAATATTCGCGAATATGCGCATATGCATCATCAAAACCAGTGTAGAGGGAGAGTTGTGCAGTTGCCCATAGCAACCAATCAGATTGCTTCTTTCATTTTTGAAAAGGCCTCTAAAAAATGAAAGAAGCGATCTGATTGGTTTCTATGGGCCACTCAGAAACTTTTCCTCTGGACAGGTTCTGATAAATCTCCCTCTATGGGGGAGATTTATCAAAATCAGTGTAGAGGAAGAGTTGTGCAGTTGCCCATAGCAACCAATCAGATTGCTTCTTTCATTTAGGAAAAGCTGCAGAGTAGCCCATAGCAACCAATCAGATCGCTTCTTTCATTTTGCAGAGGCCTTGTGAAAAATGAAAGAAGCAATCTGATTGGTTGCTATGGGCAACTCAGCCACTTTTCAGGGAAAGTAAAGTTTAACCACAACACTGTAACACTCTGTCCCACCCTGGTACTCAAACCCGTGGTGGTCTCCCATCCACTGTGCTGCCGAGACAGTCCATGTACTGTGTTACATGCCGGTAGGTCCCCATAGACCACAATGGGCCTATTTATTTCAATGGGCAAAAAATCATAGAGTTAATGAACTAGTCATAGTTCCCTATACCATTAAAGAAGGGAGGGCTCAATATTCGCGGATATGCGCATACATTTTCGCATATGCGCAAAATAACGAATATGAGAATTTCGCGAATATATGACAAATATTCGCGAAATATCACTAGTTCTTACCACTGGTACCCCCACTGATTCCAAGAAGAAGGGTGCCCACTGGCTTTTCTGACCAGAAGTGGCTGCAGCACATGTGCTGGTATTATCCATTACCATGGGTGGGGGATAAAGGAACCACTGAGACAAAACCCGCTTTCCATTAGAGCTCAATAGAGTGTGATTGCTCATGGACACCTCTTTTTCACCGAGAATGAAGACCGTGTCTCCCCAATCTAGAGATTGTAGGGGTCCCAGCAGTCAGCACTATAAAAGCAACCCCCGCCTTTAGTCATAGGACTAGAACCCTTGGGGCCATATGAGTCTGGCCCTTTAACCCCTTAAGGACGCAGGACGTAAATGTACGTCCTGGTGAGGTGGTACTTAACGCACCAGAACGTACATTTACGTCCTAAGCATAACCGCGGGCATCGGAGCGATGCCCGTGTCATGCGCGGCTGATCCCGGCTGCTAATCGCAGCCAGGGACCCGCCGGCAATGGCCGACGCCCGCGATCTCGCGGGCGTCCGCCATTAACCCCTCAGGTGCCGGGATCAATACAGATCCCGGCATCTGCGGCGGTTCGCGATTTAAATGAACGATCGGATCGCCCGCAGCGCTGCTGCGGGGATCCGATCATTCATAACGCCGCACGGAGGTCCCCTCTCCTTCCTCCGTGCGGCTCCCGGCGTTTCCTGCTCTGGTCTGTGATCGAGCAGACCAGAGCAGAAGATCGCCGATAATACTGATCTGTTCTATGTCCTATACATAGAACAGATCAGTATTAGCAATCATGGTATTGCTATGAATAGTCCCCTATGGGGACTATTCAAGTGTAAAAAAAATGTAAAAAAATGTAAAAGTAAAAGTAAAAAAAAAGTGAAAAATCCCCTCCCCCAATAAAAAAGTAAAACGTCCGTTTTTTCCTATTTTACCCCCAAAAAGCGTAAAAAACATTTTTTATAGACATATTTGGTATCGCCGCGTGCGTAAATGTCCGAACTATTAAAATAAAATGTTAATGATCCCGTACGGTGAACGGCGTGAACGAAAAAAAATAAAAAAAAGTCCAAAATTCCTACTTTTTTAATACATTTTATTAAAAAAAAATTATAAAAAATGTATTAAAAGTTTTTTATATGCAAATGTGGTATCAAAAAAAGTACAGATCATGGCGCAAAAAATGAGCCCCCATACCGCCACTTATACGGAAAAATAAAAAAGTTAGAGGTCATCAAAATAAAGGGATAATAAACGTACTAATTTGGTTAAAAAGTTTGTGATTTTTTTTAAGCGCAACAATAATCTAAAAGTATATAATAATGGGTATCATTTTAATCGTATTGACCCTCAGAATAAAGAACACATGTCACTTTTACCATAAATTGTACGGCGTGAAAAACAAAACCTTCCAAAATTAGCAAAATTGCGTTTTTCGTTTTAATTTCCCCACAAAAATAGTGTTTTTTGGTTGCGCCATACATTTTATGATATAATGAGTTATGTCATTACAAAGGACAACTGGTCGCGCAAAAAACAAGCCCTCATACTAGTCTGTGGATGAAAATATAAAAGAGTTATGATTTTTAGAAGGCGAGGAGGAAAAAATGAAAACGTAAAAATTAAATTGTATGAGTCCTTAAGGCCAAAATGGGCTGAGTCCTTAAGGGGTTAATCCAGTGGTCTTCAACCTGCGGACCTCGAGATGTTGCAAAACTACAACTCCCAGCATGCCCGGACAGCCAACGGCTGTCCGGGCATGCTGGGAGTTGTAGTTTTGCAACATCTCGAGGTCCGCAGGTTGAAGACCACTGCTTTAAGAAATGCATTTCCTCTGATGTCATGACCACAGTGCTCTCTGCTGACCTCTGATGTCCATTTTAGAAACTGTCCAGGGCAGGAGAAAATCCCCATAGCAAACATATGCTGCTCTGGACAGTTCCTAAAATAGACAGCAGAGGGCACTGTGGTCATGACATCAGAGGAAATGCATTTCTTTTTTTTTTTTTATTTCTCTTTAGTATACAGCCCCTAAAAAGTACTGGAAGGATTAAGAATTTTTTAATAGAAGTGATTTACAAATCTGTTTAACTTTCTGGCACCAGTTGATTAAAAAAAAAAAAAGTTTTCACGGGAGTACCCCTTTAATGCATTCAACAAATCATTACTGTTAGCTCCCCATGCAGTGTCTTGTTCTGACCCCATCGCCTCCTCTAATCCCCTCATACTCATTATTCCTCTCCCGTCCTAACTCTTTCCACTCCAATGAATTCTGCATTTGTGTCTCCTTGACACGGGAGAAAAATCCTTTAAAGTTTTTGCCATCTCATTTAAGCTTTTACGTTGTGTACTTTGTGTACAGTGTTAGACTTGCATCTTCCGGAATGTTCTTAAAATTCGGTTTTGCCGTGTTATTTGGCTCATCTTAGGAAGTCACATACGGTACCAATAATGAATTCGGCTTCTTTTAAATATATTCCTGAAGTTTATGCAAAACTGCAAACCTGGGCTGCAGTTTACATACAGTTCCTATCGCCACCGGAGACATAAAGGTCACCGAGCAACAGAGGATTAATGCTTGGAACATCATTTTAATCCACACGCTTGAGGTGTTTCAGCAGAAAAGATGCTTTATTAACCCCTTAAAGGGGTACTCCGGCCCCAAGACATCTTATCCGCCCCCTCCCATAGACTTGCATTGAGTGGGCGGGACGTGATGTCACATGGGGGCGGAGTCATGATGTCACGACACTCCGTTCCTGTGGTCGGGAGGCATAAGACTGAGAGGCTCCAGCGTTTCCGGCACTACTTACAGGTGGGTGCTGCATTCTAGAAGAAGGCTTAGGGGAGGCCTAATAACTATGTATAAATATATCAGGGGACCGTACAGAGATCTCTCCCATGATCTATTTATACCCAGGACTGTATCTATAACAAGGGGGCATCCTCTACGTCTAGAGGAAAGAAGGTTTCTACACCAGCACAGACGGGGGTTCTTTACTGTAAGAGCAGTGAGACTGTGGAATTCTCTCCCGGAGGAGATGGTCATGGTGAACTCTGTAAAAGAATATAAAAGGAACCTGGATGCATTTTTGGAGAGTAATAACATCGCTGGTTATATATACTAGATTTATAGGGACAGAAGGTTGATCCCGGTATTTATTCTGATGCCATATTTGGAGTCGGGAAGGAATTTTTACCTCTAGTATGAGGGTTTTTTGCCTTCCTCTGTATCAACTCAGTAAGGACTCATTAGGGATATAGGTTGATTTTGATGGACTTTGGTCTTTTTTCAACCTTATGAACTATGTTACTAGACAGTTGTGGGACCCCCGTGATCAGACATCTTATTCCCTATCCTTTGGATGGGGGATAAGATGTCTTGGGGCAGTGTACCCCTTTAAAGATCTGTGACTCAGTATATATCCATCACGGTCAAGTATGGCTTTGCTGAAACCCCTTAGGCTAAGTTTCCACTTGTTTCTTTTTCTGGCAGTTTTTGGTATACAGCCACTGCAGTTTTTGTGCCAAAGCCAGAAATGTATTCATAAGGAATAGGACATATATAGGAAGGACTTACACTTCTCCTACCCTATGGATCCACTTCTGACTTTGGCTCAAAAACTGCATTGGCAGATCTCCAAAAACTGCCAGAAAAAAACCAAGTGGAAACTTAGCCTTAGATGTCACAGTCAGTAGCATCTGCGGAAGATATTTTCCAGAAAAAGTTATTAGTTCACCATTAGTGTTACTCGCGAATATTCGCAATGCGAACTTTATTCGCGAATATCGCATATCCACGAATTGGCGAATATAGCACTATATATTCGCAATTACGAATATTCGTTTTTTTTTTTTCACAGTACACATCCCAGTGATCATCCCTCTCTTCTTCCAGCTTGTGTGGTGTAAAGAAGGCTCTAATACTACTGCGTGAGACTGGCGTACGATTTTTCGCATTTGCGAAAATTTGCGTATGCTACTTTTCGCATATGCAAATTTTCACGTATGCTAATTTTCGTATATGCGAAATAAAACGTGAATATTGCGAATATGCGAATTTAGCGAATATATGACGAATATACGTCCATATATTCGCGAAATATCGCGAATTCGAATATGGCCTATGCCCCTCAACACTATTCACCATAATAAAGCATCTGCAATCAATATACATACTACATAGATATACTACATTTGTCCAACAATCCAGAAGGATAAAAACTTCCATGGGACCCTGTGAAAAATAACTTATGCTCAAAACGGGCCACATGGATGTGTTTTTATATTTTTTTTATCATGTCTTAAAATGGAATATAGGTTATGTAAGGTTTCTACCACTGGATTGTGACTGCTGGACTTTCTCCCTACTTGGATAATGGCCGGTTGTCATATGCAGCCACCAGTGTTACAAAAGGGCAGGAGGAAAATGAATACACTCCTGGGACAGCGCTAGAAAACTTTACCTATACTATTGTTACATTGGTACCAGTGGCGTTGCTAGGGTTGGTGTCACCCGGTGCGGTAGAAAATGGTGTCACCCCCATACCTCCCCCCTCCCCCCAGTAAGTTTTTAGCCTGTTGTGACAGACACCCCTGTTGTAGCGCATTGTGAGAAATTCCAGTATAATAATCAGATATACCAGTTGCCACAGAATGGGAAAGTGTTAAAGAAGTTTTCACCATTTAAATATACAGCTCCCAGAATTACTTAAAGGGGTACTCCACTGGAAAACATTTACTTTTATATCAACTGGTGCCAGAAAGTTAAACAGATTTTTAAATTACTTCTATTTAAAATCTTAATACTTACAGTACTTATAAGCTGGTGTATGCTCCACAGGAAGTTGCGTAGTTCTTTCCAATCTGACCACAGTGCTATTTGCTGACACCTCTGTCCATGTCAGGAACTGTCCAGAGCAGGATAGGTTTGCTATGGGGATTTGCTCCTACTATGGACAGTTCTTGACATGGACAGAGGTGTCAGCAGAGAGCACTGTGGTCAGACAGAAAATAAATTAAAAAAGAAAATAACTTCCTGTGAATCGCTTATACAGCAGCTAATAAGTACTGGAAGGATTAAGATTTTTAAATAGAAGTAATTTACAAATCTGTTTAACTTTGTAGCACCAGTTGATTAAAAAAAATGTTTTCCAGTAGAGTACCCCTTTGAGCAGTGGTGAGGTTATGCTGGGAGTTGTAGTTTCACTGACCATAACTGTAGAACTGACAAGCGACTACAGCTCTGATAGGACATAGTGAGGAGAATGTACAATGATATCAGTGACTACAGGTGACGTCTTCTCTATAGTCAGGACAATACACAATGATATCAGTGACTACAGGTGACGTCTTCTCTATAGTGAGGAGAATGTACAATGATATCAGTGACTACAGGTGACGTCTTCTCTATAGTAAGGAGAATACACAATGATATCAGTGACTACAGGTGACGTCTTCTCTATAGTGAGGAGAATACACAATAATATCAGTGACTACAGGTGACGTCTTCTCTATAGTCTTCCCTTATCTAATTCAGATGGTACATACCGCCTGGTCCAGCTAAAACTTCTGTCTGTAGAATGTGACGCCCAGACGTCTCCTCACTATGTCAGCGCATTCTCATCCTCTATATGAAAACAATTATTATTATAAACCTGCCAGACACTGTATCCTCTAAATATAATACTACTATACACTATACTCTTTGATTATAAACCTTCCATACACCATACCCACTGAATATAATAATACCAAACACTGTACATTCTGAATATAATACCAACACATACTGTACACTCTGAATATAAATCTGCCACATACTGTACCCCTGAATATAATACTATCACATACTGTACCCTCTGAATATAATACTACCATATACTGTACCCTCTGAATATAAATCTGCCACATACTGTACCCCTGAATATAATACTATCACATACTGTACCCCTGAATATAATACTATCACATACTGTACCCTCTGAATATAATACCAACACATACTGTACACTCTGAATATATTACTACCACCCACTGCGCCCTCTGAATATAATACTTAGAGATCAGCAAACTACAGTAAATTCAACTCGTCACAAACTTCTCGGCTCGGCAGTTGATGGCTTTTCCTGCATAAATTAGTTCAGCTTTCAGGTGCTCCCGTGGGCTGGAAAAGGTGGATATTGTCCTAGGAGACTCTTTCCTAGAAATGTATCCACCTTTTCCAGCCCACCGGAGCACCTGAAGGCTGAACTAAGGATAAGTCATCAACTGCTGAGCCGACAAGTTCGTGACGAATCGAATTTACTATAAGTTCGCTCATCTCTAATAATACTACCACAAACTGCGCCCTCTGAATATAATACTACCACAAACTGCGCCCTCTGAATATAATACTACCACAAACTGCGCCCTCTGAATATAATACTACCACAAACTGCGCCCTCTGAATATAATACTACCACAAACTGCGCCCTCTGAATATAATACTACCACAAACTGCGCCCTCTGAATATAATACTACCACAAACTGCGCCCTCTGAATATAATACTACCACAAACTGCGCCCTCTGAATATAATACTACCACAAACTGCGCCCTCTGAATATAACGTTGCCATACAGTGCACCCTCTGAATATAATACCACAACCGCAGTAACACCCTCAACATCCGTTAGCTGATGCTATTACCACGGGAGGGGGGTATTGGTGGTGTTGCTAGTGGATGATCGGGGTGCTACTAGTGGGGGGGGGTGTTGCTGAAGGATGATGAGGGTGCTACTGGCCATCCCCCCTGGCAGTATCACCCCCATCATCCATCAGCAGGATCATCCTCCTGGCAGGAGCACCGCCATCATCCACCATCAGGATCTGCTGATGGAGGTGCTGATGGGGGGGGGGGTAGTTGCTGGCGGATGATGAGGGTGCTACTGCCAGGGGGGGGAGCATTAGGTAGGCAGCAGTTCCCCCACATTAGGTAGGTAGCAGTTTCCCCACATTAGGTAGCATCTTTTCCCCACATTAGGCAGCATAGATTCCCCACATTTGGTACCAGTTTCCCCACATTAGGTAGGTACCAGTTACCCCACATTAGGTAGCAATTTCCCCATATTAGGTAGCACAGAATCCCCACATTAGGTAGCAGTTTCCCCACATTCGGTAGCACAGATTCCCCACATTAGCTAGCATAGACTCCCCACATTAGGTAGCATAGACTCCGCACATTAGGTATCATAGACTCCGCACATTAGGTAGCATATACTCCGCACATTAGGTAGCATATACTCCGCACATTAGGTAGCATAGACTCCGCACATTAGGTAGCATAGACTCCGCACATTAGGTAGCATATACTCCGCACATTAGGTAGCATATACTCCGTACATTAGGTAGCATAGACTCCCCACATTAGGTAGCATAGACTCCCCACATTAGGCCGCAGGTTCCCTTGCAGGTTCCCCACAATGCGTCAAAGTCTCCCCACACACACACACACACAAAAAAAAAAAAACACATACAACACAGAGACACACACACAAACACACACAGTCAGAGAGACACACACTCACAGACAGACACACAGAGTCACACAGTCACACACAGAGTCACACACAGAGTCACACACACACACAGAGTCACACAAACACAGTCACACACACACACACAGAGTCACACAAACACAGTCACACACACACACACAGAGTCACACAAATACACAGTCACACACACACTCAGAGTCACACAAACACACACACAGTCACACACACACACACACACACACAGAGTCACACACACAAACATAGATAGAGACAGACACACACACTCACCCATCCAGCGCAGCGATCCTTCTCACCGGGCGCAATGCGAGTGACGTAACTGACGTCCCCCTGCGCGGCCATGCGGTGTGACGTCAGGCCGGCGCAGACGTGGGAGCGGAGGCCGGGCACAGTACTGGTGAAGGTGAGGGGGGGGGGTTGCTAACGGACGGGCGCACAGCACACACAGCACAGGGGGGGGGGGGGGGCGGTGCTGACGGATGGGAGGCCGGTCGGGCACATAGGGGGTGTAAGTGTAGCTGGGGAGGGGGTGTGGGTGCTGCGGAGTCTTGGTGTCACCCCATTAGGTTGGTGTCACCCGGTGCGGGCCGCACCCCCCGCACCCGGGTCGCAACGCCACTGATTGGTACCAACCTGTAGATTAAAGAGGCACTCCGGAGGAAAAAAGAGGTTTTTAAATCAACTGGTGCCAGAAAGTTATACAGATTTGTGAATTACTTCTATTTAAAATATTAATCCTTTCAGTACTTATCAGCTGCTGTATGCTCCAGAGGAAGTTGTGTAGTTCTTTTCAGTCTGACCACAGTGCTCTCTGCTGACACCTCCGTCTATGTCAGGAACTGTCCGGAGCAGGAACAAATCCCAATAGCAAACCTCTCCGGCTCTGGACAGTTCCTGATATGGACAGAGGTGGCAGCAGATAGCACTGTGTTCAGACTGGAAATAACTACACAACTTCCTCTGGAGCATACAGCAGCTGATAAGTACTGGAATGATTAAAATTTTTAAATCTGAATCTACATGTTGGTACAAATGTAGCAATAATATAAGAAACATTCTCTGACGCTGTATCTATTTTTCTCCTGCCCTTCTGTAACACTGGTGGCAGCAAATGACACCCGTCCATTATCCAAGTAGCAGTGACAATCCAGTGGGATAAAATGTACTTATCCTTTATTCCATCTCAAGACCCGACTATGTAAAAACAAAATCCATGTGACGCGTTTCGACCGAAAGATCTTTTTCACAGCGTCGCACAGCATTGCTCTATTTCAATAAAAAAAAATATGAAACTCAAAATGCAAAAATGTAAAATATAATGTTTTTGATCCAGGAAGGGGAACAGCATAAACGTAAATAAAAAAATTAAAAAAAAAAACGAAACACCAGAATTACTCATTTTTGGAAAGTAAAAAAAATGAATAAAAAGTGATCAAAAAGACCCATCACAACAAAAATGGTACTGATAAAAAAAATACAAACTAGGCACAAAAAATGATCCTCATGAATCTTATTTTAATTGTACAGACACAAAGAATAATGAGGACATGTAGGTTTTACCATAAAGTGCACAAGATAAAAAATTGCTAAATTGTCTCAACACTAACACATAAAAATATAAAAAAGATATGTATATTTTTTGTTTTGCCATACATTAAAGGGGTACTCCGGTGAAAAACTTTTTTTTTTTTTTTAAATCAACTGGTGCCAGAAAGTTAAACAGATTTGTAAATTACTTCTATTAAAAAATCTTAATCCTTCCTGTACTTATTAGCTGCTGAATACTACAGCGGAAATTCTTTTCTTTTTGAAACACAGAGCTCTCTGCTGACATCATGAGCACAATGCTCTCTGCTGACATCTCTGTCCATTTTAAGAACTGTCCAGAACAGCATATGATTGCTATGGGGATTTCCTTTTACTCTGGACAGTTCCTAAAATGGACAGAGATGTCAGCAGAGAGCACTGTGCTCATTATGTCAGCAGAGAGCTCCGTGTTCCAAAAAGAAAAGAATTTCCGCTGTAGTATTCAGCAGCTAATAAGTACAGGAAGAATTAAGATTGTTTTATAGAAGTAATTTACAAATCTGTTTAACTTTCTGGCACCAGTTGATTTAAAAAAAAAAAAAAAGTTTTTCACCGGAGTACCCCTTTAATGGTAAAATCAATACAAAGTACAATTGGTCCCACAAAAAACAAGCCCTCATATGGGTCTCTGGGTAAAAAAAAAAAAAATAAGTTTAGTTTAGATCTTAAAAGGCGAGGAGGAAAAAACAAAAACTCAAAAATGAAAATTGGCCTCAAAGCCCAATCAGGCTGTGCCCTTAAGGGGTTAAAGATTTTCCTGTCCTTTATAATCCTCCTCCTTAATTTTTGTTGTTGCTTTTTTCCTTCCACAAACAATCGCAAGTCATATATTTAGGAGTTTAGAGATAGAGTTAAAAAATCCCCAAGAAAATTTGCACTAAGGATGTTGATGCGGAATTAATGTGTTTCAAGACAAGAACATTAGCATTAATTCCTTGTGAGGAGTAAATGAAATGTCACTGTGTTCATGCTAGAGGGACAAAATGACACTGGAATTAATAGTGATGACAGCGCTGCGCAATTTCTGCAGCCATCTATCTCACAACTACATACAGGGGATTACTGCTGATTGAGTCGCATTATGACAATGGGATTGTTGATGGGCTAAAATGGCGAAACGTTTAAGTTGGAGTTAAAGTTACAGTGGCCGCCTTTTGAAAAGGCATTACAGGATTTGTTTTGTCTTATAAACTGCAGAATAGGCTATTTTTAGAGAATAATGTAGAGGTTCTTGTGCATGCCTTTTCTTACCTCTTTTTGCTGATGTGGCAGGCTTGGGATAGGCTCAATTTTGGTTTCCAAATGCACAACGATGTGGCTTCTGTAATGCAACCTACATTTACAATGAATCCTCTAGCTTTGGCTGGGGTGTTTGATCACTGCACCTGGTCATCTCATCAGGCTGCTAGTGCTGGAGATCACCAGGTGAACTTATTAGACTCATAAGTGGGTTGGTGTCTGTTCACACTGTGCAGTTCTGAAGCATTTTCTTACTCAAAGTGCTTTTTTTAGAGAACTATTACCATCTGAAACAGTGTTTCCCAACCA
Organism: Hyla sarda; assembly: GCF_029499605.1. Taxonomy (NCBI): domain Eukaryota; kingdom Metazoa; phylum Chordata; class Amphibia; order Anura; family Hylidae; genus Hyla; species Hyla sarda. The sequence goes on from NC_079197.1 coordinate 148,170,230, forward strand.
GTGTGCCTCCAACCAATGAGGCTCAGTAGTGTATGTGGCCTCCACGTTCCCGTATGACCTCCCTACAACGCCTGGGCATGATCCTGATGAGGTGGTGGATGGTCTCCTGAGGGATGTCCTCCCAGACCTGGACTAAAGCATCCGCCAACTCCTGGACAGTCTGTGGTGCAACGTGGAGTTGGTGGATGGAGAAAGACATGATGTCCCAGATGTGCTCAATTCATTCAGGTCTGGGGAACGGGCGGCCAGTCCATAGAATCAATGCCTTCCTCTTGCAGGAACTGCTGACACACTCCAGCCACATGAGGTCTAGCATTGTCTTGCATTAGGAGGAACCCAGGGCCAACCGCACCAGCATATGGTCTCACAAGGGGTCTGAGGATCTCATCTCGGTACCTAATGGCAGTCAGGCTACCTCTGGCAAGCACATGGAGGGCTGTGCGGCCCCACAAAGAAATGCCAAACCACACTATTACTGACGCACCGCTAAACCGGTAATGCTGGAGGATGTTTGCAGGCAACAGAACGTTCTCCACGGCGTCTCCAGACTCTGTCACGTCTGTCACATGTGCTCAGTGTGAACCTGCTTTCATCTGTGAAGAGCACAGGGTGCAAATGGAGAATTTGCCAATCTTGGTGTTCTCTGATAGTGAATATTAATTGCGAATTTTGCATATTCGCGAATATAGCACTATATATTCCCAATTACGAATATTCGTAATTTTTTTCCCACACAGAACACATCACAGTGATCTCAACCCTCCTTGCTTCCAGCTTGTGGTCTAAAAATGGCTCCTATACTATTTACTGTGTTAGACTGGAGAGCGAATTTTCGCAAATATGAGAATATGTGAATATGCAAATATGCGCATATGCGAATATTCACGAATATCCTCATATTCGCGAATATCATCACTAAAGAATATTAGGAGATAGATAGATGGATAGATAATATAGATAGGTAGATAGAGAGTGGAAATAGGGCGGCACTCCTCAGGAAAAGTTGCAGTGGGTGCACGCAGTAGTGTAGCCGGGTCCCAGGCACCAGGTAACTAGATATCAAGGAAGGCTGCAGCACACCAAAATGGATGGTGAAGAAACAAGGTGTTTATTCCATCACAACAGATGCAACGTTTCGGTCGCCCAATGCGGCCATTTTCAAGCCATTTATTCTTGAAAATGGCCGCATTGGGCGACCAAAATGTTGCATCTGCTGTGATGGAATAAACACCTTGTTTCTTCACCGTCCAGTTTGGTGTGCTGCAGCCTTCCTTGATATCTAGATAGGTAGATAGTTATATGCATGCGAAAATAACCACGAATATAGCGAATGTGCGAATTTCGCAAATATAGGATGAATGTTCGTCCATATATTCACAAAATATCACAAATTCAAATATGGCATATGCCGCTCATCACTATTCTCCGACAAATGCCAAATGTCCTGCTCGGTGTTGGGCTGTAAGCACAACCCCCACCTGTGGACGTCGGGCCCTCATACCACCCTCATGGAGTCTGTTTCTGACCGTTTGAGTGGACACATGCACATTTGTGGCCTGCTGGAGGTAATTTTGCAGGGCTCTGGCAGTGCTCCTCCTGCTCCTCCTTGCACAAAGGCGGAGGTAGCTGTCCTGCTGCTGTGTTGTTGCCCTCCTACATCCTCCTCCACGTCTCCTGATGTACTGGCCTGTCTCCTGGTAGCGCCTCCATGCTCTGGACACTACGCTGACCGACACAGCAAACTTTCTTGCCACAGCTCGCATTGATGTGCCATCCTGGATGAGCTGCACTACCTGAGCCACTTGTGTGGGTTGTAGACTCCGTCTCATGCTACCACTAGAGTGAAAGCACTGCCAGCATTCAAAGTGACCAAAACATCAGCCAGGAAGCATAGGAACTGAGATGTGGTCTGTGGTCACCACCTGCAGAACCACTCCTTCATTGGGGGTGTCTTGCTAATTGCCTATAATTTCCACCTGTTGTCTGTTCCATTTGCACAACAGCATGTGAAATTGATTGTCAATCAGTGTTGCTTCCTGAATGGACAGTGTGATATCACAGAAGTGTCATTGACTTGGAGTTACATTGTGTTGTTTAAGTGTTCCCTTAATGTTTTTTGAGCAGTGTATTTATCCTGATCCCATAGAGCAGCGGTCTTCAAACTGTGGCCCTCCAAATGTTGCAAAACTACAACTCCCAGCATACCCGGACAGCCAACGGCTGTCCGGGCATGCTGGGAATTGTAGTTTTTCAACATCTGGAGGGCCACAGTTTGAAGACCACTGCCATAGAGGTAGCAGCAGTGCTTAAGACATTTTTGGGCCCTTCTGTATTGCGGCTGCTGTATTATAGAGACCTTCCCCAACCTCGCAGTATTGACTCTAGGGGAGAATATCTCTGAAATACGGCACCATACGGAGCACCATGCCGTGGGAGAAGCGTGCTCGTCTGCTCTGTATTGCCCCTGCTGAGTAATGAACATTGTGTGCCATGACTAAGAACCGCACAGTTCGAAACGCGTCGGCATTTCCGCTTTGTTTTTAACCTCACGTGGATTTTTGTTGTTCCCTATTTTTAATATGGATTAATTAAATTTGGGACTTTTAAATAATAATTCTTTTTGGGAGCTGGAGCATCTGCACCTTTTCTTCATTTGATATTGAACATTGTATGAGCTACCAAAAGGATCTTACGAAGGAAACAGAGCTCCGAGCGTATCCCTGGCTTGTGGTCTGATGCGGTGTCCCAGTGTTTCATGGTACTGTATATTAGGCCTAGGGTTTAGGTGGATTTAGATCATAACCAAATAAAGCAGCTACTACTGTGCACATCATTTGGTGAAGGTGATAATGTAGGTGCGACCTTTCCCCTTGTATCCATATAAAATGTTAAAGGGCACCTCTCATCAAATAAACTTTTGATATATTTTAGATGAATGAATGTTGAATAACTTTCCAATAGCATGTTAATGAAAAATATGCTTCTTTCTATTGTATTTTTCCCGATCAGTCCTGTCAGCAAGCATTTTTGACTCATGCTGGAGTCCTAAACACTCAGAGCTGCCAGCCTGCTTTGTTCACAGCCAAACAGGCTGTGAACAAAGCAGGCTGGCAGCTCTGCGTGTTCTCCTTTGTGAACAAAGCAGACTGGCAGCTCGTAGTGTTTAGGACTCCAGCATGAGTCTGAAATGCTTGCTGCCAGGACTGGTAGGGAGACCCCTAGTGGTCATTTCTTCAAAGTGGTAAATTAAATAGAAAGAAGCATATTTTTTAATAACATGCAATTGTAAAGTTATTCTGCATACATTAATCTATAATATATCCAAAAAAAATTTGATGAGAGGTACCCTTTAAGTATGTTTTTCAGAAACTCTGTGTTATAGTTTAGTACAGATCTTATTATATTCAGCTCTGACTATGTATCTCCATATGTGCAATAGAGATAAAGGGGAGCAGGATCTCCTCCTCTGTGTGTTTGTGCAGTATACGGGAGACATCATGGAGGTTAGTCTCAATCCACTAGCTCAAGGATAACTGAAAATTAGTTAAAGAGCTTGTAGAGGGAAAGAATGGGGAAAATTCCATTAACAATTATATAATGGCCAGAAATAGTGTCTATGAACAATATCCAGAAGCATTGGCCGAAATGGGGGTAATTCAGCTATAGAAAACCAGAGCTAATTTCTTCCAAAAACAGCATCACCCCTGTCCTCAGGTTGAGTGTGATATTACAGCTTCATTCACTTCAATGGAAGTAAGCTGCAATACCACGCACACCCTGAGGACAGGTGTGGTGCTGTTTCTAATCAGCTCTGTTTTGATAATCCTGCATAATGCCTGTAAATTGTAGACAGAAATGAGTACATTGTATAATTAACACAACAAAATGTATAAGAAAAGCAGAGAGATATACATAGACATTCCCATTGATGTGAGTAAACAAATTATAGGCAATTATAGGATTCCTCCTTCCCTCACCCACCGGAGAAGAAGAAGAATTTATAGGTATAACTTGGGGCGATATCTGCGGACAGGCGAGTTCTGCGCCCATTTTATTATTGCTCATTAGGCAGAATACTGCGGATCGTGTTTGTATTCGGTGACAGGCAGTCGACATGTCTCTTGCATTTCAAGGGTCGTGTGACATCTGTACTGAATGCAATATGATTACTAGACCTTAATGGTTTATCTTTTAATAAAGCCGCTCTGTAAATAAAGATTATAGGGCAGCCCGTATTCTTGGGGGCGAGCTGCAACACATTATTATTCCTGTACATCAAAGCGCGCAGCAAATTCCTCTAATTACAGCCTGGGTGTTCCAAATTACAATGTAGTAGTGAGGATGCGATCTGCATACAGAGCACTCGCTCGTCTTCCTAGCCCAATGCCAGTGTCTCCCGGCCTACGTTATCTGACTGCTGCTATCTCCGCCAGGCCTGGGAAGCAATTACTGGTGCCCCCGACTAAGGCTGAAATTGACTCTGCGGTATTCGTTGTCTGTCAAAAACTTGGGACTCTTTTAGTATTCTATTCCAGAAGGTAATCTGTCTCCTTGAGGGCAGGGTGCCTCCAGCTGTTGCATAAGTACAACTCTCATGGTGCTGTGGTGACGGGGTGTGTCGTGCAGGGCAGATGTTGTTACCCTAGAAGTCTGTAGAAGCACACGAGTTGTATGAAACGGCATAACCTGTATTCACTGCATGAAGTTATACAGCTTCTGCCTTCTCCCGATTACAAGAAATGTCTGTCCCTTTTTGATGTTTCAAGAATAAAGAAATTTCTGTTTTGCATCCACCGGAGAGTTGCTGCTTGCTCTGTCTTCAACATTTCGTTACCCTATGGGTGGATGGCATGAACCCCTTGTATTCGTGACGCCAGGGCGTGGTTTAGCCTATAACCACCTGAAGGTATACTGGATCCTGGGCTAGGCACGGGGGCAATAATGACTCCGACGCTAAATTACAGACAGCAGTAGCTTTACTGAGGGTAGAGAGTTGGTAAAGTCTATACAGTTCAGCCAGGGCCCAAGGAGGTGACCAGTGATGCAGAGACCTTAAAGAGGCACTGTCATTGTTTAAAACTTTTCATATATTGCAGTACTCCTTATAATATGACATTTCACAATATACACCTGTTTAAAAAAATTTACATTTTCACCTGAAATTCAAGCTCAAAATAGCCACCACTAGGGGTCCCCTGTCTTTTAGCCGGACAGACTAGTCTAGATTTTACAGCATACTGGATACCGGCCGTAAAGCATACCGATATCCAGTATAGGAGATTTCTATTGTGTATGCAAAACTACAGATAAAAGATGTGTGGACATGCTGGGAGCTGTAGTTTTAAAACAGCTGGAGGCAACACTGCTCTAACACAGTTATTTACAAACATTGCAGCTTCAGTTGTTACTAAACTACAACTCCCAGTATGCTGAACTAGTCAGAGCTTTCTCGGACTCCTGAATGACAAAGAAGTTGATCAGACATTCAGGAGTCTGTGAAAGATGAATGACACACATAGTGACAGCTATGCTGATTAGCATCCAGCTTTACTAGGAGAAGATAAAACAGATAGAACATGTATTCATAAAAATGCTGTACTTTTATCTAAAAAATCCTTGCACTAATTTTATAAAGATCTATTCTTATATTTATACATTTTATCCTGTTATGAATTCACCATAATGTCTTCTGATTACTGAAGGCAAGCTCCAAGTCTTCCTCTGACACATGACACAGCATAAAACCAGAGAGGAAAGGGTTACAGAGTAGAGCGTACTGATTGGCTGACTGCTCAGGCTTGCTCCTGTGAGGGAGACAGACTGACACGCCCCCTCCAGCCTGCACAATGAAAAAGTAACTCACCAGCAGATAAATGCTTATATCTCTGGATCTATAGGTCCGAGACACATAAAAATTATATGCACATGATCAGGATTGGGTCCTGAGTAACATATCACTTTTTTCTTTTTTTTGCACTATGACAGGTACGCTTTAAGGGCTTTCTCGGACTTGTATTAAGACTGGACAATTGAATGAAGTTTTTTCCTGGATAACCCCTTTAATGTCATTATTATGTACACTAGAAAAATGACGGGATAAGAAGTTGTTTTTAATATTGGATCTGTGTTTGCACATATGTGATTGCACAGTTTGAATCGTGCGACCCACGTATTACAAACAACAGCTACAATACAACAGCTATACCGCGAATTGAGTATCACAACTCACCCTATGAATAATGGAATATGTTCGGTTAGTTTGAAAATAATCAAACAGTTTTGGGTGGACCAATCATGGGACAGCAGAAGCATCGTACCTTATTACAGGGATAACAACCCACCATTGTGTATTTAGAAGAAATTTGGATCTCATCAATGCTATTTTATAACCTATTCGGGGCTACTGAACTCTGCAAATTTCTGGATCGCCTAAATGTCACTCCAGGGGTCACAGGCACAATATCTTTTAAAATAGGGTCATTGCAAATAATAGGCCAATTACACCGCAAAATACTTCGAATTTCAATAGCTCTACAGTTATAATTGGTGATAAAATTATACTTACATTTATTTTGGTCTTAAATTTTATTTGTATTTTAATTTTTTTAATCAATTTTTATCATATTTTTCTCCTTTTGTTATGATGGTATTAATAGTGGTATTATTTAGATCTTAATTCTTATTCTTTTTTGGACTAACAAGCTCAGTCTGTTTAATGTTTTTTACCTTTTGATAAGCTCTATTAAGGAGGTTTTCTGGATATCCCTTGGCTGAGAAGTGGCCCCTAAGGATGGTCGTTTGATGGTAAAAGTCGTCATCTGAGGTACAGTTTTTTCGTTTCCTCAGGTATTGGTCGTAGGGGACGCTCCTCAACCAAGAAGGATAGTGGGCACTTAATTGAGAAAACTATTAACATCTACTGACTTAAAATAGTTTCTAGTAGAGATATGTCCTGCATGATTAAGGATCTCTAAATCCAAAAACTGAATAGATGCCGTGGAAAAATTTTGGGAGAACTGTAATCCCCATGTATTAGAATTTACATGCTCAACAAACGCCAGGTCTTGTTTATAGGTCCCTGTCCAAACAAAAAACAAATCATCAATAAAACTTCGGAAAAAAAAAACAATAAGGGTGTTATAGAGCAGGGACTGTGCTATGTGGAGCTCCTCAAACCTGCCCATAAAACAAAGTTCAGTAGCCCCGAATAGGTTAAAAAATAGCATTGATGAGATCCAAATTTCTTCTAAATCAACAATGGTGGGCTGTTACCCCTGTAATAAGGTACGATGCTTCTGCTGTCCCATGATTGGTCCACCCAATACTGTGTTTGATTCTTTTCAAACTAACCGAATATTTTCTATTATTAACCTGTTCAATGTTTCTGCAGATCCTGCTCGGCAATGCATTGCCGTCTATGCTGCATGTGCAAGCGGTCCTAGTGCTACTGAAACAAGCAAATGTGCAGAATGTCCACCGGCACATTTTACGCTATCTAACAGGCCACGCGTTGCACCCTAAGTTGGTCTCCACCAGAAGTAGCCTGACCTCTAGTGCCACCTATTGGAGGTAGCCTTCTTGTGAGTCAGTGTTATTATGCACAGAATCACTAGTGCAACTTTCTTCTTTTTTGGCCATGTTCACAAGATGGAATTTCCGCGTGGAATCTGGCGGAAAAATTCCAGTTGGAAATTCCTTTGCAGCAGGGTCACATTTTTTTCAGTGGGATTCTGCTGCACCATGCACACGGTGGAGACGGCGCGTTTCCGAGAGCAGACATACCCCCGGCATCTTCTACCGGCGCCCGTTTTTTGCGAACTGTCCGCCCATGTTTTTTCGGCCAGACATTCTGCTGGGACGTGATCTTGCTCCAGTCTTCCGGAACAAGAAGACCAGCTGGACATGTCTTCTGGATCCTCGGCCCCTGTCTGGGATGTCTGTGGCACCACAAGGCTCAGCCTACCCCAAAGCTGCCAATCCCCGATTAACATTTCTCTTGTGTCGCAACACGAGTCTTTTCCTTACTGCTTGTGTGTCAGTCTTTACTGTATACTGGAATTCAATTCTTGAAATATGTAGCATACGAGAGTGCTATAGGTGACCATTAAAAACTAAAGTGAATCTATGCTAGGCTTAGGTAGGTAAAAATAAGATGAATATACTTATTAGATTGCAATTATCATCTAGACTTATTGTCACATCCATGACTGTATTTTATGGGGCCTCATGAATGAATTCTTTAGCTGCAATTTTCCTCTATTGTTCTAGCATGTCTGATTATACATAGAATCTCATGCATAGACATTTTATGATAATTTTTCCTGTGTTCAGAAGTCTATGGGAGAAAAAAATACCAATATTGCTTGAAAAAAGACACTCGGTAATTCTGTTCAGTGAAGATACCCCAAAAAATGCCACAAAAGGGTGAAAATAACTGCAATAAAAAATGTCTTGTGGCTCTGGCGTTTCATACTTCCCTATTTTTTTTCCACTTGGAAAATACATTACAGCAGCCTCCCATTGTTCTCAATAGAGAATTCCTGCAGCAGAATCCTAGAACCCAGAGTCTATGGGAGAAAAAAATACCAATGTTGCTTGAAAAAAGACATCATACCCTCAACATGCTGCAATTTTGGACATCTAGACCTGAGCCTAAGGGTATGTTCCCAAGGCAGAATGTCTGACATTCCACAGACAGCAGAATATGCCGGCACTACTCCTGGCTCAGAAATCCATCATCTCCATTGACGCCAATGAATTTTCAAGTGGATTCTGCCAAAAGAATTGACATCGGTAATTCCACCATGTGCACAGTGCAGCAGAACCCATTGAAAGCAATTTGATTCTGCCGCAATGGGATTTCCAAGCAGAAGTCTACTGCTGAATTCCGCTCAGTAATTCTGTTTAATGAACATACCCAAAAAATGCTCCAAAAGGGTAAAAATAACTGCAATAAAAAATGCCATGTGGCTCTGGCGTTTCATACTTCCCTATTTTTTTTTCCACTTGGAAAATACATTACAGCAGCCTCCCATTGTTCTCAATAGAGAATTTCTGCAGCGGAATCCTTGACCCCAGAGTCCTCCCGAAAGAATGACATGTCCGTTCTTTCAGCGGAATCTACACTGAAATGCATTAAAGGGGTACTCCTCTGCTCAGCGTTTGGAACAAAATGTTCTGAACCATTAGAGCCGGCACCTCGTGATATCATGGCCCCACCCCCTTCTTACGTCACATCCTGCCCCCTCAATGCAAGTCTATGAGAGGGGCGTGATGGCCGTCACGCCCCTCTCATAGACTTGCATTGAGGGGGCGGGACGTGACGTCAAAAGGGGGTGGGTCCGTGAATTCACGAGCCCCCAGCGCCGGCTCTAATTGTTCAGAACATTTTCTTCCAAATGCTGAGCAGAGGAGTACCCCTTTAACATCTTTTAAGTCGTAGCATTTCCGATCGGTCCTAGCACTGACTTGTTTTGCCCTCACCCGCTATTGTATTCCCCGACAGAGGGGAGGGAGGGGGAGGAGAGGGGAAATGGGAAGAGGTGGGAATCAGATAATAGAGGTGAGCAAAAAAGAGAGATTAGACCATAGAGTAAAAATTATATGAATTTAATGAAAAAATTAGATAAAATACAAAAAGGGTAGATGTGAGCTGGAGGAGGGTAACGCAGGGCCCCATCACAGAGACCACATAGAAGTATCACACTTGAGTCATGATGTACAGCAATAAAGTTGCCGAATATTTTACCTTCATGACTCAAGTGCGATACTTCTGCTGGATATCCTAGCACCTGCTTGCAAGGTCTTCTTTACTCCACTTCATATTCAGGGGACCACAGGACACCGGCCGGCTGTTCCTGGACCTCTTGGGCTGCACAGGATCCACAACCTCTTCTATATTCCTATACGGAGTCATATGTGTATTTCCTATACGCTCAAGGTAAGCGGCCAGTCTATAGAGCCTGCACCTCCCTCTCTTTAGAGGATGCACACCTCCCCCTCTCCATTGTTATATTGGGGTAACGCACAAGGCGCCGTCCTTTGTTCTTTCTTTTCTTCTACTCCTCTACTTTTAGACCATGGGGTTATCTTCACAGCAGACTTAAGATTTCTACTTGTAAACAAAATGATTGTTTCTGCATTTGCTTATAGTAAGAACGCCTAGAATTACAAGCACTTTAGTGTGAGCGCCCAGCTGTATGAATTCAATTTCAATTTCATGTTTCCTATTTTAACATGAAGTTGCTCTGCTGATTTGCCTCAGGCAGCTCAACCTGGTGACCCCTTTTACAGGGAAAATGTCCTTGCATAGAGAAGTTAATTACTGGCATTTCAATGTATACAGTCAGCACATAGTGCGTAATGGAGAAAATAGGTAGAAATTACGATCACGAGGATCAAAGAGTGGACGGCACCATCGCGGCTCCAAACGTGATGAGCCAAACTAATATCAGAAGGACCTTCAGTAACTATCCCAAACAAACAAGGAAGAGAGAAGGAATGCCTTAAAGGGGTACTCCACTGCCACTTTCCATAGACATGAATGGAGGGGGAGTGGCATGACATCATGGGGGCTTAACCGTGACGTCACGATCACAGCCACCCACTCCAAGTGTTCTACACTAAATGTTCAGAACTCTGGGCCATGGGAGAACCCCTTTAAGGTATGTTCACATGTACATTATCTGTTGAGGAAATTTCACTGTGGATTATGCTGCTACCCATTGACTTCAAAGAGTCTGCAGCAAATCATCTGCAAACTTTCCACAGCGAAAAAATCCACAGCAGACTACTTTCGTGTGAATGTACCTTTGGGCTATGTTCGCACATAGTATTTTGCTCTGTATTTTCAACATTAGGAGTGGAACATGAAAAAAAAAGGAGCAATTCTTTCTATTATAGTTTTTCTCTTTGTTGGTTCCACTCCTGGTTTTGGTTAAAAATATAGAGCAAAACAATTATAACAATCCAACATAACTTTAGTGTCATACAGTAATGGACATGCTTACCAAGGATCTGTACTTGTGTTGGTGGTAAATGGCTGTGTCCTGTGTCCTGCTGGCTTGTTTTTGGGAACTGCCTACTTCCTGTTTTTGTGGCTTCCCTCAGACTACAAACCCCAGGATACTTTGTTTCAACATGGGAGGTGACTTATTTCTCTCCCACACATCGGTCAACCTACCCATTTTAGCACAGCCACACTTTCTTTGATCACATGACTGGCTCAACATGACCTGACACACAAGCTGTAGATCTGTGTGATTATCAATGTACTGCAGTAATGTCATCAGGGGACTGGCTTCACACACAAGAGACGAAGCAGCAAAGCCCCATTTTTTATCACCTGACTTGTGATGTATTGTCTTGAGCTGCACAGTAAGCTGGTAAAGGTCTGAGACAACAATTATTTTGTAGGCAGCAGAAAATTGTTAGGATTCGGCAGGCTGGATGTGGATCCTCTGTGTCAGCGAGGGATTGGTGTGGACCATACCGGTGGACCGGGTCTAAGCTGCTACTGGTATTCACCAGAGCCCGCCGCAAAGCGGGATGGTCTTGCTGCGGCGGTAGCAACCAGGTCATATCCACCGGTAATGGCTCCACCTCGCTGACTGCTGAGAAGTCGTGGGACAGAAGGACTAGAAAGAGGCGAGGTCAGACGTAGCAGAAGGTCAGGGCAGGCGGCAAGGTTCGTAGTCAATGGTAACGGCAGAAGGTCTGGTAACACTGGTAAGGCAATCACAGGAAACGCTTTCACTAGGCACAAGGGCAACAAGATCAGGCAATGCAGGGAAGGGGAAGTGAGGTTATAAAGGCGTGGAGCAGGTGGAAGCTAAATACACTGATTGGGCCAGGTACCAATTAGTGGTGCACTGGCCCTTTAAATCTTAGAGAGCCCTAGAGAGCAGAGCCGCGCGCGCCAGGACGTGACAGCCGGGGACCGGGACAGGTAATTGGATTGGGATGGGATCTGCGAGCGGGCGCGTCCCGCTATGCGAATCGCATCCCTGTCGGCAGTGTCAGTGCAGCGCTCCCGGTCAGCGGGTCTGACCGGGGCGCTGCAGAGAGGAGAACGTCGCGAGCGCTCCGGGGAGGAGCAGGGACCCAGAGCGCTCGGCGTAACAAAAATGAACTTCTTAGGAAAAGAAAGACAAATACATTTTATACTAAAAACAGGTAAGCGAAGTATAAAAGTAACTAGACTAACTTTGCTGCCCCTGCCTCACATTCAAAGAACCAAACAATTCTGGAATACCCCTCTAATGATTCTGTTATATTAAGTGACCCACAAAAGCAGAGCTGGCTTCAGCAATGTCAGTGTATTGTTATTATTACACCCCGGATAATCTCTTCCGGAGAACTTTTCCTTGGCATCCATCCAAACCCCCTCCATCGCATTTGTGTGTGACTAAGAGACTCTTTACCGTGCGTCTGTAGGAGGAGAGGCTGCATTTCAATGGCATTTAATTGCTCGGGACTGGGAGATAAAGCTGAGGGTTTTCACTGTTTTTCAGATGTTGTTTTTCAGATTTCGGATGAGTGTTTGATTCATTGCCATCTGATCAGCATATTTGTACATTCATTCAATTTTCATAACTGCCTGGCCTGGTGGTGCCTCTCAATTAGCCAAACAAAGCAATTAAATCCTCACTTACATGATTACAGATAAATACCATCCCAGGAAATGTCCTGCCTGGATTAAAGGCACTCCGGAGCAAGCCATGGTAACCGGCTCATCACTCCTGGGTGCTCAATTATTGCTTACGTTGCTCAGTGGGTAAAAATATATATCTAGGTACCAAGGAGAATGCTAATATATATGCAGTATCCTGGCATACTTTGCATTTTGGTGGTTGGTTGAGTGAAGGCCATGTGAATATACGCATAGAAGATGAGAGCGGAACCATAGTCACATCTGAGAACTAGACACATGGGGACTGGCTGTAGGAGGTAAGTGAGGATAAAGTCAACAGCCTGATCAAGTGGAGGTGCAGGGAGATCACAGCAAATTAAGATACAATATAACCATAGACAGAGAGAAATAGAAACTAGCCTCTCTAAAAAGTCACACACATCGTTATAAAGAAGTAATTCATGTCAGCATTGCAGAAGATCAATTTAGGTAACTATTCACATTAGACTATAGACCGAGACAAAGATCTCCAGCACTTACCACGTAAACGACACATGAGTTTCCTACATGGAGGAACCGGAGAACGGAAAGATTCGGACCAGCGTGGGGTGCTCAGAGGCGACTGCTGGCAGTTTTGTGCAGTGGTATGCGCTTCTTCCAACCTCTTGGAGGCTAGAGGAAGCGCATACCACTGTGCAAAACTGCTGGTAGTCACCTTGAAGGGCCCCACGCTGGTCCTGATCATCCCATTCCTCTATGTAGGAAACTCGTGTGCCGTATATGCGGTAATGTGTGTGATCACTTTTTATAGTGGTCAGAAGAAGCGGCCGGAGGGTCGTGAAGCGGCTGTACCCGCACCTGCTTCCATTTGTCCAGCGTCCTCGCTATCCTGTAATTGTGTGCACCAAAAATAAAGAAATTGAGAAAGGAAATGAATCAACTCAAAGTAAGTGCCTCTCTTCCTTCTATGTATATGCTCACATTTTATTGTGTTTTTATGTTAAACCATAGGCAAGAACCTTCTGGTAGGCAAAGAGTATGTCCAATAAAACTTTATCTAAAGTGTAATTCCAGCATGGCTCTCTCGCTCATTCTACAAAGTTCAGCAGGGAGAAATGCTCCACGGGCAGGGTGGTCGGGTATCCAAGGCATTCACACAACTCCCAGCGAGTTCCATGCACGAGTCCTTTTCTAATTAATGGAACTTGTGCACAGAACTCGCACTGCTTTGTACAGTACAGCAACCCGACTGCCCAGCGTGTGTAGCGTCTCTGTACGGGTGGAAGAGCAGTGCTGGTGCTATACTTTACAAACTTGTTAGCATTTTAAGGTGATTTTCCACCTAAGCAGACCTCAAAGATGTAGGTATAATGCAAATATAACGGAAAAGTTTAGTAATGTTCCCATAGATATTGACATGTTGGGAACTAATGGGGATCCGTATGGCACAAGGGTGTACATGGAAGGAGCAGGTTGGTTCAGTATTAGGGGCAAAGTAGGGTTTCTTTCTAGACGCCAGTTTTGGGAGATGCGGCAGTAATACAGTTCCTACACATAGGGAGAATGCTGTTTTGCTGGAACTATATACAGTAACCCCCCCGACATGCAATGGCCCCGACATATGATCAAATCGACATATGATGGCCTCTCAGAGGCCATCGCATGTCGATGTCAGCATCGACATACGATGCTTTTATATGTCGGGGCCATCGCATTAACTGCTATCCGACAGCGCAAAATGCTTAAAGGGGTATTCCAGGCAAAACCTTTTTATATATATATATATATATATATATATATATATATATATATATATATCAACTGGCTCTGGAAAGTTAAGCAGATTTGTAAATTACTTCTATTAAAAAATCTTATTCCTTCCAATAGTTATTAGCTTCTGAAGTTTTCTGTCTAACTGCTCAATGATGATGTCACGTCCCAGGAGCTGTGCACGATGGGAGAATATCCCCATAGGAACTGCACAGCTCCCGGTACGTGAGTCATCAGAGAGCAGTTAGACAGAAAACAACAACTCAACTTCAGAAGCTAATAACTATTGGAAGGATGAAACATTTTTAATAGAAGTAATTTAAAAATCTGTTTAACTTTCCGGAGCCAGTTGATATATAAAAAAAAGTTTTGGCCTGATATACCCCTTTAAGCTGCTGTCGGATAGCAGTTTAAGCATCCCGGACAGGTTCACTTACCTATCCCCGCTGCTCCGGGTCCACTTTGCGATCCTCCGGCGTCTTTTGTGTCTTCTCCAGGGTCCGGGCCTCGCTTTCCGGCGTCGTTATTACGTCGCTGCACACGCCATCCCGGCACCGCAACGTAATAATGTCACCAGAAAGCGAGGCCCAGACACCGGAGAAGATGCGGAAGACACCGGAGGATCCCGAAGAAGACGCCAGAGCAGCGGGACAGCATCAGGAGCCCCTGGGACAGCATCCGGAGCAGTGGGGACGCGGTCCGGAGCGGCGGGGACAGGTGAGTATAACTTCCTATACTTTACATTGCACGAATCCCTCAACATACGATGGATTCGACAAACGATGGGTGGTTTGGAACGAATTATCATTGTAGGTTGAGGGACCACTGTATAGATATTGTTTTTACTTACTTGTTATGACGCCCCCTGCTGTTCTTTTGATCTCCCTTCCGAACATCCAAGTCATGTGTCCAGTGCTGATGAGAAGAAGCTCATTCTAACTGCCCATGTAACTCACCGAGCTACTAAGAATGTGTAACCACCTGAACCGTACATTTTAGGTGGGCGTTCTGTGTAGGAATAAAAAGAACATCAGAAGGCACTGTAAAACACCTATATCTACACACAAGTGTATTTAAAAAAAATTATAGTTGGTATATTATCATCTAACAGAGTAAATGAGTGAAACATATATACAGTGGGGCAAAAAAGTATTTAGTCAGCCACCAATTGTGCAAGTTCTCCCACTTAAATAGATGAGAGGCTGTAATTTTCATCATAGGTTATAACCTCAACTATGAGAGACATAATGAAAAAAAATCCATAAAATCACATTGTTTGACTTTTAAAGAATTTATTTTCAAATTATGGTGGAAAGTAAAGTTTTTGGTCATCTACAAACAAGCAAGATTTCTGGCTCTCACAGACCTGTAACTTCTTCTTTAAGAGTCTCCTCTGTTCTCCACTCGTAACCTGTATTAATGGCTCCTGTTTGAACTTGTTATCAGTATAAAAGACACCTGTCCACAACCTCAAACAGTCACACTCCAAACTCGACTATGACCAAGACCAGAGAGCTGTCGAAGGACACCAGAAACAAAATTGTTGACCTGCACCAGGCTGGGAAGACTGAATCTACAATAGGCAAGCAGCCTGGTGTGAAAAAATCAACTGTGAGAGCAATTATTTGAAAATTGAATAAATACAAAACACAGATAATCTTCCTCGATCTGGGGCTCCACGCAAGATCTCACCCCATGATGTCAAAATGATCACAAGAACAGTAAGAAAAAATCCCAGAACCACATGAGGGGACCTAGTGAATGACTTGCAGAGAGCTGGGACCCAAGTAACAAAGGCTACCATCAGTAACACACTACGCTGCCAAGGACTCAAATCTTGCAGTGCCAGACGTGTCCCCCTGCATAAGCCAGTACATGTCTGGGCCCGTCTGAAGTTTGCTAGAGAGCATTTGTATTGGGAGAATGTAAGGCTGCATTCACACCTCGTTTTTTACATACGGGTGCCGGATCCGGCTGGGGGAGGGGAAAACCGGGCACTTCCGTACCCCAGACGGATCAGCCCGTGACTCCATTTACTATAATGAGCCAACCAGAGTCAAACGGTGACTCCAGTCAGCTTAGTTTTGACCCGTGTGCGGTTTCGGACCAGACCTAAAACCGTAGTATACTACGGTTTTAGGTCCGGTCAGGAAACCGCATACAGGTCAAAACTGAGCCGACCGGAGTCACCGTTTGACTCCCGTCGGCTCATTAAAGTAAATGGAGTCACAGGCTGATCCAGCTGGGGTATTGGAGCACCTGGTTTTCCCCTCCCCCAGCCAGATACGGCACCCGTATGTAAAAAACGAGGTGTGAATGTAGCCTAATATGGTCAGATGAAACCAAAGTAGAACTTTTTGGTAAAAACTCAACTTCTCGTGTTTGGAGGAGAAAGAATGCTGAGTTGCATCCAAAGAACATCATACCTACTGTGAAGCATGAGGGTGGAAACATCATGCTTTGGGGCTGTTTTTCTGCTAAGGGGCCAGGACGACTGATCTGTGAAAAGGAAAGAATGAATGGGGCCATGGATCATGAGATTGTGAGTGAAAACCTCCTTCCATCAGCAAGGGCATTGAAGATGAAACATGGCTGGGTAATTCAGCATGACGATGATCCCAAACACACCGCCCAGGCAATGAAGGAGTGGCTTTGTAAGAAGCATTTCAAGGTCCTGGAGTGGCCTAGCAAGTCTTCAGATCTCAACCCCATAGAAAACCTTTGGATGGAGTTGAAAGTTCGTGTTGCCCAGCGACAGCCCCAAAACATCACTGCTCTAGAGAGTTCTGCTTGGAGGAATGGGCTAAAATACCAGCAACAGTGTGTGAAAACCTTGTGAAGACTTACAGCAAACGTTTGACCTCTGTCATTGCCAACAAAGGGTATATAACAATGTAGCTAGCGCTCATAAAGAGAATAATTTCCATCATGTAGTCGACCTCTGAGAGAGGAAGGCCCCGGTATACTGACCTACTTCTAACCCACCTCCCACCATACAAGAGTGTACTAAAGACATTAAAGGGGTACTCCGGTGAAAAACCTTTTTTTTTTTCTTCTTTTTAAATCAACTGGTGCCAGAAAGTTAAACAGATTTGTAAATTACTTCTATTAAAAAATCTTAATCCTTCCTGTACTTATTAGCTGCTGAATACTACAGTGGAAATTCTTTTCCGTTTGAAACACAGAGCTCTCTGCTGACATCATGAGCACAGTGCTCTCTGCTGACATCTCTGTCCATTTTAGGAACTGTCCAGGGTAAAAGGAAATCCCCATAGCAAACATATGCTGTTCTTGACAGTTCATAAAATAGACAGAGATGTCAGCAGAGAGCACTGTGCTCGTGATGTCAGCAGACAGTTCTGTGTTTCAAAAAGAAAATAATTTCCGCTGTAGTATTCAGCAGCTAATAAGGACAGGAAGGATTAATATTTTTTAATAGAAGTCATTTACAAATCTGTTTAACTTTCTGGCACCAGTTGATTAAAAAAAAAAAAAAAGGTTTTCACCGGAGTACCCCTTTAACCCCTTAAGGACACATGACGTACTGGAACGTCATGTGTCCACTCCCGATCTATAACGCGGGGCCACGGCGTGGCCCCGCGTCATAGCGGTTCGGGCCCGGCCTCTAACAACGGCCGGGACCCGTGGCTAATAGCGCGCGGCATTGATCGCTGTGCCGCGCGCTATTAACCCTTTAGACGCGGCGTTCAAAGTTGAACGCCGCGTCTAAAGTGAAACCGAAAGCATGCCGGCTAGCTCAGTGGGCTGTTCGGGATAGCCGCGGTGAAATCGCGGCATCCCGAACAGCTGACAGGACAGCGGGAGGGCCCCTACCTGCCTCCTCGCTGTCCGATCGCCGAATGACTGCTCAGTGCCTGAGATCCAGGCATGAGCAGTCATGCGGCAGAATCATCGATCACTGGTTTCTTATGAGAAACCAGTGATCAATGTAAAAGATCAGTGTGTGCAGTGTTATAGGTCCCTATGGGACCTATAACACTGCAAAAAAAAAGTGCAAAAAAAAAGTGAATAAACATCATTTAACCCCTTCCCTATTAAAAGTTTGAATCACCCCCCTTTTCCCATAAAAGAAAAAACACAGTGTAAATAAAAATAAAAATAAACATAAATGGTATCGCCGCGTGCGGAAATGTCCGAATTATAAAAATATATCGTTAATTAAACCGCACGGTCAATGGCGTGCGCGCAAAAAAATTCCAAAGTCCAAAATAGTGCATTTTTGGTCACTTTCTATATCATGAAAAAATGAATAAAAAGCGATCAATAAGTCCTATCAATGCAAAAATGATACCGTTAAAAACTTCAGATCACGGCGCAAAAAATGAGCCCTCATACCGCCCCATACACGGAAAAATAAAAAAGTTATAGGGGTCAGAAGATGACAATTTTAAAAGTATACATTTTTCTGCATGAAGTTATGATTTTTTCCAGAAGTGCGACAAATTCAAACCTGTATAAGTAGGGTATCATTTTAATCGTATGGACCTACAGAATACATATGAGGTGTCATTTTTACCGAAAAATGTACTACGTAGAAACGGAAGCCCCCAAAAGTTACAAAATGGCGTTTTTTTTTTCAATTTTGTCTCACAATGATTTTTTTTACCGTTTCACCGTAGATTTTTGGGCACAATGACTGACGTCATTACAAAGTAGAATTGGTGGTGCAAAAAATAAGCCATCATATGGATTTTTAGGTGCAAAATTGAAAGAGTTATGATTTTTTAAAGGCAAGGAGCAAAAAACGAAAATGCAAAAACGGAAAAACCCCCGGTCCTTAAGGGGTTAAACAAAAAAAAAAAAAAGAAAAATAGATAAACTGCCCCCCATCAAACAAAATATCCAACAAAGCAACTATTGAAATAAAAGAAAATAAAGTATCCCCTAGCCACACTAGAGGACCATCCCTTTCAGAACTCATAAGGTCAGCCCGCAATAAACAGAGGGGGCAAAGGACTCCGAATATGGGATATAGAAAGATGGATAAAGGAAATAGGAGCCGACATAGAGAATACAGTAGACGCAAAAGCAAATAAAGAAGAGAAAAAGAGACAAGAACAAAAAGAAGAATAATCTGCTGTACCACCCCACACCACCGCCACTTAGAAGTAATCTGAACGTACACCTCCACCCGTAACCTCCCCAATGTACCCACCAGGGATTCCCTACAATATCAGGAAGAATGGCAAAAATCAGACATGAGTTTAGTAATTTCTTGGGGCGGGTAGGCAAATTCAAGAAATCTCCTCCAGTTCCTGAAAAACTTCCCGGCCCTAAGTTCTGTATTACGCAAGGTCTCTAGCCTATCAATAAATAGAAGACCTTTCATTAGTGTCAACAACTTGTGTCAGAGTGGGGACCTCCTCCTGTAAACAAAAATGCAATAAGCATTTAAAGGGGTTCTCCACCATAAGGTGATTTTAGTACGTACCTGGCAGACAGTAATGGAAATGCTTAGGAAGGATCTGCGCTTGTCTTGTGGCTAAATGGCTATGTTGTGAGATTACCATAACACTGTGGCTAGCTGTTTGTGAACTAGTATTTCCTTTTTGAGTTTTCTTCTTTGCCTACAAATCCCATAATTCCATTTTCTCCCTCTTACACATCAGTCACCGCAGCCATTGAAACAAATGAGCTGCAACCATTCAAAAGACCTGTGGTTTTCAATCAGGGTGCCTACAGCCGTTGCATTAGTTGCAGATTGCTCTCTCCACCCATTGAAGCAGACAGGCTCTCTGTCATCAGCTGACTAGTGAGTCAGGTCTCGGCTGCATTGCAACATGGGAAAAATCCGAGACAACAGTCATTTTGTATGCTGTTAAAAATAAATATTGGGGTTAAAATCACAGAAGAATTGTGAGAAAACCATCACACACAGGTACAGACACTATATTATGAACTACACGAACTTTATAGCCCCTGTAGCATAGTCAAATAAAAACAATTCCTGGAATACCCCTTTAACTGTAGATAACATCATGAGATTAACCCTTTTTACAGCAACTAAACTGTCCGCTGGAGATTGTGATCCCCTGGGTATGTAATGAGAGATCATACCCAGCGGGGTCAGAGGTCTTCGACCTGCCATACTTGAGTAATAAACCCCTCCACTTCTTTCCACATGGCCGATAGAGCTGGACACTCCGAGAGCACGTGTAGGATACCCGCCTTCTCTAAGTCACATTTAGGGCACCTCCGCAGGTAGTGTGCCGGACTCTCTCATCTTTTTAAGTGGGAGAACTGACTAAATATTTTTTTGCCCCACTTTTCATAATCAGGATTAGGTACTGAGTAACATATAATTTTTTTATGAGGGATTTAACAGGTACGCTTTAATGCTGCAATTCCATACACACCTGATGGAGAGTGGGGTGCTGTTTCTAGAATAACAAAAAGCCCCCTTTTCCAATGTCCTGCAAATTGAGCTGTTTCTAATGCAAGAAGCAGAGGCTGAGACAAACTGCACAGTGATTAAGAAAATTAATTTCCAGGAGTTCATTTGTCCGGACAGAACGTTTCTCTGCTGTCGCCTGATAGCTGTCGCGCCAGTGTCTAATTCTTCTTAGCTGCCAGCTACCGTTAATATTAGAGAATGTTTTTAGGCTTTAGGTTTCTACATCACAGCCTCCACTATAAATATGTCTCATATAGCATCTGACATGACTCTGCAGCGCCTCGGCTCAGAAACATTTGCGCCTTCAGCAAGCACTTCTAAAAGTCACCTAGCATTTTTTTTTTCCATTTTGCAGTATTCAAGACCAATCTAACTCATTTTTGCTGAAGGTCAATGACTTAAAGAGCATTTTCCTGAAAATAAAAACTACTTCGATACAAAAGTAACCAAGTTTTTCTTGGGCAAAGTTTTGAATGTTTTATACAGCAGTTTTTCTTCAGGTATCTTGGTCTCCTATATGGTAACAGATGCTTTTGACAAAAAGTTATTACAGCGCCCCCAGGGGGTTCTTTTTGAGATTTTAATTAATGCAAAAGGATGAAGATGTAAGGCCCGAAATTAGCTGTCCGAGGTTCCCAGCTTAATCTGTTTATTTAAAGGGGTTATCCAGGAAAAAAGTTTTTTTTTATATATATCAACTGGCTCCAGAAAGTTAAACAGATTTGTAAATTACTTCTATTAAAAAATCTTAATCCTTTCAGTACTTATGAGCTTCTGAAGTTTAGGTTGTTCTTTTCTGTCTAAGTAATCTCTGATGACACCTGTCTCGGGAACCGCCCAGTTTAGAAGAGGTTTGCTATGGGAATTTGCTTCTAAACTGGGCGGTTTCCGAGACACGTGTCATCAGAGATTACTTAGACAGAAAAGAACAACCTTAACTTCAGAAGCTCATAAGTACTCAAAGGATTAAGATTTTTTAATAGAAGTAATTTACAAATCTGTTTAACTTTCTGGAACCAGTTGATATATAAAAAAAAGTTTTTTCCTGGAATACCCCTTTAACTGTTTCTTTTAGGTACCATGATAAATCTGGTGTCATGAGATCCAGGCACCAGGTGTATGATGTAAAAGAGGTTTCCTACAATACAAAGGAATATAAACCTTTAACCCCTTAAGGACTCAGCCCATTTTTACCTTAAGGACAATTTTCGTTTTTTCCTCCTCACTTTCTAAAAATCATAACGCGTTCAATTTTGCATCTACAGACCCATATAAAGGGCTTGTTTTTTGTGTCACCAGTTGTACTTTGTAAAGACATTATTTATTTTATAACATAATCTGCGGCAAAAAATAAATAAAAAAATATTTGTGGGGTGAAATTTAAAAAAAACCCGCCATATTGCAAATTCTTAGGGCTTTCGTTTCTACGCAGTGCACTTTTCTGTGCAAATGACACCTTATCTTTATTCTGTAGGTCCATACAGTTACAGGGATTCCCAATTTATATAGGTTTTATTTATTTTACTTTAAAAATTATAACTACATGCACCAAAATTAGTACGTTGAAAATGATCATCTTCTGACCCCTATAACTTTTTTATTTTTCCGCGTACGGGGCTATATGAGGGCTAACTTTTTGTGCCATGGTCTGCAGTTTTTATGGCTTTTTCTTAATATTTTTATTGTATATGAAGTGACCAAAAATGCACAATTTTGCACTTTGGTATTTTTTTACTTGTAGCCATTGACCGAGTTCGGACATTTACGCACGCGGCGGTACCACATATGATTTTTTTTAAATTACATTATTTTATTTAACCCCTTAACGACCACGGACGTAAATGTACGTCCTGGTGCGGTGATACTTAGCGCACCAGGACGTACACTTACGTCATGTGTATGACCGCGAGCATCTGAGTGGTGCTCGCATCATATACTGCAGGTCCTGGCTGCTATCAGCAGCCAGGGACCCGCCGGTAATGGCCGACATCCACGATCACGTGGATGTCTGCCATTAACCCCTCAGATGCTGTGATCAATACAGATCACGGCATCTGCGACAATGCGCATGTTAAAATAAATGATCGGATCGCCCGCAGCGCTGCCGCGGGGATATGATCATCTGTAATGGCGGCTGGAGGTCCCCTCACCTGCCTTAGGATGTCTACCGGCATCTTCTGCTCTGGTCTGAGATCGAGCAGACCAGAGTAGAAGATCACCGATAACACTGATCAGTGTTATGCCCTGTGCATAGCACTGAACAGTATTAGCAATCAACTGATTGCTATACATAGTTCCCTATGGGGACATAAAAAGTGTTAAAAAAAAAGTTGAAAAATTTAAAAATAAAAGGTAAAAAAATGGGAAAAATCCCCTTCCCCAATAATTTTTTTTAATAAACATTTGGTATTGACGAGTGCGTAAATGTCCAAACTATCAAAATATAATGTTACTGATCCCGTACGGTGAATGCTGTAAACATAAAAAAAATTCCCAAAATGCTGCTTTTTTGTCACATTTTATTCCCCAAAAATTTATAAAAAGTGATCTAAAAGTTTTATATATGCAAATGTGGTATCAATAAGCCCCATTCCACCCCATATACGGAAAAATGACAGATTTTGTACAAAAAGTTTGAGATTTTTTTAAGCTGTACAAAATTAGAAAAGTATGTAGCCATGGGTATCATTTTAATCATGGCGTCGCTCCAGCGGACCTCCATATCTATTGTATGTTTATAATTAGGTATGTATGTGTTTATCCCTATATGAGTCTATTTCTTTAATATTTATGGGAGTAATCTATGGTCCCTGTGATTTATAGAACACATTTATATACATGGATACCTACCTGTTATGTATTGACTTTGATCAATGTAGGTCTGTACTGGAGTGACACTTATTTATTCTCCACTCAGTGAAATTTATTGTATTCCCCTTATATGCACAATTTTTAACATTATTTTAAAGTATATCAATAAAAATTATATTTTATATTTGTAATAAGTGTCTCCAATCTAATTTTTTTGTATATAATCATTTTAATCATATTGACCCACAGAATAAAGAACACATGTCATTTTTACCGTAAAGTGTACAGTGTGAAAACAAAACCCTCCAGTGCAAAATTGTGGTTATCATTAAAATTTCCTCCCTAAAAAATTTTTTCTTTGGGTTCACCATACATTTTTTGGTAAAATCAGAGGTTTCATTACAAAGTACAATTGGTAATGCAAAAAAACAAGCCCTTATATGTGTCTGTAGATGGAAATATAAAAGAGTTACAGATTTTACAAGGCAAGGAGAAAAAAACAAAAACGCAAAAATAAAATTGGCCTGGTCCTTAAGGTCAAAATGGGCTTGGTCCTTAATTAAGGGGTTTAAAAATAGGAAAATGGGGGTGATTCAAACTTTTATTTTTTTTTTGGGGGGGGGGGCTTATTTACATTTATTCTCTTTTTTTTTAGCCCCTAAACCATGCAATCTTTTGATTGCATACACTGATCAATGCTATGCCATCTCTGAAGTACTTCTGCTTGTAAGGGTCTCAAATGCCAAAGGGCCCAAGGTGCAGCCTCTTTTGATGATAATAGAAGACCGAGGTAGCGGATTAGAGTTCTGAGAGTGACCCTGATGTGGGGTGCTCAGATATAGAGATCCCTTCCTGATGCATTCTCTTCTATTGCGGGCAGCGCTCGGGCACCAGGCTAATGCTAGTGCTAGTGCTACAGCACTTCCTGGAGTCCCGGGCACGGACTGCCCATGTCGGCTTATACCGCCTATAGTCCTGCCAGCTTGCAAAGAAAAAAAAAAACAGCATGTTGGTTGCACTGTCCCGGAAGTGATGTGGAGAGACGTGGAGAGGTAGGTGCAGAGACCCGCGATATGTATTCGCGCATGCGCGCTAGGTAAAGAGGCTCAGGGAGCCATATTGCTTATCAGCAAACCAGATACTGCGTAATGCCGCACAATAAGTGACCCAGAAGTAGTAAAGGTGAGCGCATCGGTGTATGTGGCACGGCAGTGGCATGTCTGTCGCAATCAGAGTGCAGGGTCACAGCATATCTACATGCCGGTATGTTATTTAAAAAAGCCATGTGGTCCCTACTGTACTATCTTCCATTTATGTTAACCCATCTGCTCCATTGAGGTACTTTTTCCTATATGCACTGTACACTATTGTTCTCACTAAGATGTACACGGATATTTACACTGTTTGCTGTGCTACACCTGTTCTGTTACTGGTATCTGGCGCCCATAATTGTTTTGTATAGCAGATTAAGGATTCTGGCGAGACCAGATACAGTAACCATAATTCACCTATGTATATATTCAAGTCACATGTTGCATCAATTAAGTAATTGTGAGATGATGTCACCAATTGTTCACCCTATAAATTGTATTCACTTTGACTCATTTGTTGCTTGACAATGGCCGTGAGAGACGGCCAAAACGTTGCTCTGGCATTTTTTAGCTGAATAAAAGCTACATTTTTTGCCTAAGGAAGTGTTGCTGTTTTGCTTTGTGGATATCGTATGAGCTGTTGACCTAGGCTCTTACCGCTGGCACTCCTCCTTCATTCTCTCTACATTGGTGCTGCTGTTTTCTTTATATATATATATATATATATATATATACACAGGGTGGGCCATTTCTATGGATACACTTTAATAAAATGGGAATGGTTGGTGATATTAACTTCCTGTTTGTGGCACATTAGTATATGTGAGGGGGGAAACTTTTCAAGATGGGCGGTGACCATGGCGGCCATTTTGAATCCAACTTTAGTTTTTTTCAATAGGAAGAGGGTCATGTGACACATCAAACTTATTGGGAATTTCACAAGAAAAACAATGATGTGCTTGGTTTAAAGTTAACTTTATTCTTTCATGAGTTATTTACAAGTTTCTGACCACTTATAAAATGTGTTAGAAATATGCTGCCCATTGTGTTGGATTGTCAATGCAACCCTCTTCTCTATATACTGCTATATACTACTATATACACCGCAGGAGAAATGCTAGCACAGGTTTCCAGTATCCGTATACACTACTATATACTACTATATACACCGCAGGAGAAATGCTAGCACAGGCTTCCAGTATCCGTATACACTGCTATATACTACTATATACACCGCAGGAGAAATGCTAGCACAGGCTTCTAGTATCCGTATATACTGCTATATACTACTATATACACCGCAGGAGAAATGCTAGCACAGGCTTCCAGTATCTGTATACACTGCTATATACTACTATATACACCGCAGGAGAAATGGTAGAACAGGCTTCCAGTATCCATATACACTGCTATATACTACTATATACACCGCAGGAGAAATGCTAGCACAGGCTTCCAGTATCTGTATACACTGCTATATACTACTATATACACCGCAGGAGAAATGCTAGCACAGGCTTCCAGTATCCGTATACACTGCTATATACTACTATATACACCGCAGGAGAAATGCTAGCACAGGCTTCCAGTATCCGTATACACTGCTATATACTACTATATACACCGCAGGAGAAATGCTAGCACAGGCTTCCAGTATCTGTATACACTGCTATATACTACTATATACACCGCAGGAGAAATGCTAGCACAGGCTTCCAGTATCCGTATACACTGCTATATACTACTATATACACCGCAGGAGAAATGCTAGCACAGGCTTCCAGTATCCGTATACACTGCTATATACTACTAAATACACCACAGGAGAAATGCTAGCACAGGCTTCCAGTATCCGTAGTTTCAGGTGCTGCTCATCTCGTATCTTCACAGCATAGACAATTGCCTTCAGATGACACCAAAGATAAAAGTCTAAGGGGGTCAGATCAGGAGACCTTGGGGGCCATTCAACTGGCCCACGATGACCAATCCACTTTCCAGGAAACTGTTCATCTAGGAATGCTCGGACCTGACACCCATAATGTGGTGGTCACCATCTTGCTGGAAAAACTCAGGGAACGTGCCAGCTTCAGTGCATAAAGAGGGAAACACATCATCATGGAGCAATTTCACATATCCAGTGGCCTTGAGGTTTCCATTGATGAAGAATGGCCCCACTATCTTTGTACCCCATATACCACACCATACCATCAATTTTTGTGTTCCAACAGTCTTGGAGGGATCTATCCAATGTGGGTTAGTGTCAGACCAATAGCGGTGGTTTTGTTTGTTAACTTCACCATTCACATAAAAGTTTCCTCATCACTGAACAAAATCTTCTGCGTAAACTGAGGGTCCTGTTCCAATTTTTGTTTTGCCCATTCTGCAAATTCAGTGCGCCGATCTGGGTCATCCTCGTTGAGTTGCTGCAGTAGCTGGAGTTTGTAAGGGTGCCATTTGTGAGTAGCTCTTATCCACCGAAGGGATGTTCGACTAATGCCACTCTCCAGTGACATGCGGTGAGTGCTACGCTGTGGGCTCTTGCTGAATGAAGCGAGGACAGCCACTGATGTTTCTTCATTAGTGACAGATTTCATGCGTCCACATTTTGGCAAATCCAACACTGAACCAGTTTCACAAAACTTAGCAAGCAGTTAGCAAACTGTAGCATGGGAGATGGGTGGTCTTGTAGGGTGTCTTGCATTGAAATCTGCTGCAATGACCCGGTTACTGCGTTCACCAGACATCAACACAATTTCTATCCGCTCCTCACGTGTTAACCACGACGACATGTCAATGGCTGTAAACAAAGAGAAACGTGTAAATAACTCATGAAAGAATAAAATTATGTTAAAACCAAGCACACCAGTGTTTTTCTTGTGAAATTCACAATAAGTTTGATGTGTCACATGACCTATTGTGTCACATGACCTATTCCTATTGAAAAAACAAAAGTTGGATTCAAAATGGCCAACTTCAAAATGCCCACCATGGTCACCACCCATCTTAAAAAGTTTCCCCCCTCACATATACTAATGTGCCACAAACAGGAAGTTAATATCACCAACCATTCCCATTGTATTAAGGTGTATCCATAGAAATGGCCCACCCATTATATTCACTCAAAATTGCTCTATTTTTCTGTGAGAGCTCCTTTTCGCACTGTGATCTGTGGATTCCATCGATGCTATTTTACATAGTTACATATAGTTACATAATTCTTAGGGTTGAAAAAAAGACCAGAGTCCATCAAGTTTAACCTATTTTGGTTTAGATAAGACTTTTTTTTCTGATATATCATGTGACCAAAAACTAGCAATGTTGGCATTTGATAGTTTTCTTTCATTACTTATACAGTATTTCATTACTTTTAGATGATGGAAGAAGAAGAGTAGTCTTGTAGGATAACTCAGATAAGGTGCGGTCCGAGCATGCTGGGAGTTGTAGTTTTGTACTCGCTGGAGGCCCACCGGATGAGAAATACCGGTAAAGACTGAAAAAAATAACCTCAAGCAAAACACAACAAAAACTACAGCATGGGCCCTCTACTCTAGCAAAATCTAAAACTGCTTCCAGAAAGTTAATAAACATATAAGCAGAAAAAAAGATATGAGATGGCGGAAGAGTTTCTGCTGCCCCGCACTGGCAGCCCTATGTACCGTATTTTTCGCCGTATAAGACGCACTTTTTCTTCCCCAAAACTTGGGGAGAAAAGTTGGTGCATCTTATACGGCAAATACACATGAAAACCTGTCCTATCGCGGCGGTCCCTGCGGCCATCAACGGCCAGGACCCGCGGCTAATACAGGACATCACCAATCGCGGTGATGCCCTGTATTAACCCTTCAGACGCGGTGATCAAAGTGACACTAACCCGGCTGCTCAGTCGGGCTGTTCGGGACCGCCGCGGGGAAATCGCGGCATCCCAAACAGTTTACAGGACACCGGGAGGGACCTTACCTGCCTCCTCGGTGTCTGCTCCGTGCCGGGATCCCTGCATAGCCGTCGCTCTCCTTCGTCATCATCACGTCGTCGTGCATGCCGTCCCGTCATCCAATAGGAGCGGCGTGCGTAGTAGCGTGATGGTGGTGACGGAGAGTGAGGATACCCTGCAGCAGAGATGTTCCGTAGCGACGGGAACACCCTGGGGACGTGGCGACAGCGATGGAGGGAGTCATCCAGGGCAGCTGTGATGGGTCCAGAGCGGCGGGGACAGGTGAGTATAACTTCCTATACCAGTGGTCTTCAACCTGCGGACCCCCAGATGTTGCAAAACTACAACTCCTGGCATGCCCGGACAGCCAACGGCTGTCCGGGCATGCTGGGAGTTGTAGTTTTGCAACATCTGGAGGTCCGGAGGTTGAAGGTTCAGAATTTTTTTTTTCTAGATTTTCATGCTTTAACCCCTTAAGGACTCAGCCCATTTTGGCCTTAAGGACTCAGACAATTTAATTTTAACGTTTTCATTTTTTCCTCCTCGCCTTCTAAAAATCATAACTCTTTTATATTTTCATCCACAGACTAGTATGAGGGCTTGTTTTTTGCGCGACCAGTTGTTCTTTGTAATGACATAATTCATTGTGTCATAAAATGTATGGCGCAACCAAAAAACACTATTTTTGTGGGGAAATTAAAAAGAAAAACGCAATTTTGCTAATTTTGGAAGGTTTCGTTTTCACGTCGTACAATTTATGGTAAAAATTACGTGTGTTCTTTATTCTGAGGGTTAATACGATTAAAATTATACCCATTATTACATACTTTTATATTATTGTTGTGCTTAAAAAAAATCACAAACTTTTTAACCAAATTAGTACGTTTATAATCCCTTTATTTTGATGACCTATAACTTTTTTATTTTTCCGTATAAGCGGCGGTATGGGGGCTCATTTTTTGCGCCATGATCTGTACTTTTTTTTATACCACATTTGCATATAAAAAACTATTAATACATTTTTATAATTTTTTTTATAAAATGTATTAAAAAGTAGCAATTTTGGACTTTTTTTTTTTTTTACGTTCACGCCGTTCAACCGTACGGGATCATTAACATTTTATTTTAATAGTTCAGACATTTACGCACGCGGCGATACCAAATATGTCTATAAAATTTATTTTATACGCTTTTTGGGGGTAAAATAGGAAAAAACGGACGTTTTACTTTTTTATTGGGGGAGGGGATTTTTCACTTTTTTTTTACTTTTACTTTTAAATTTTTTACATTTTTTTTTACACTTGAATAGTCCCCATAGGGGACTATTCATAGCAATACCATGATTGCTAATACTGATCTGTTCTATGTATAGGACATAGAACAGATCAGTGTTATCGGCGATCTTCTGCTCTGGTCTGCTCGATCACAGACCAGAGCAGGAGACGTTGCGAGCCAGACAGAGGCAGGTGAGGGGACCTCCGTGCGGCGTTCCGAATGATCGGATCCCCACAGATCGTTCATTTACAGATCTGTATTGATCCCGGCACCTGAGGGGTTAATGGCGGACGCTCGCGAGATCGCGGGCGTCGGCCATTGCCGGCGGGTCCCTGGCTGCGATTAGCAGCCGGGATCAGCCGCGCATCACACGGGCACCGCTCCGATGCCCGCGGTTATGCACAGGACGTAAATGTACGTCCTGGTGCGTTAAGTACCACCGCACCAGGACGTACATTTACGTCCTGCGTCCTTAAAGGGTTAAAATTGGGTGCGTCTTATATGCCGGAGCGTCTTATATGGCGAAAAATACGGTAAATAAACCAGTATCATGATATCCTGATGATTTGTGTCCATTGACAAACTCAGCTTTACCTCATGTACATGCTTCCGGTGCTAAGTGGTCAGCAGCATTATTAAGCATTGATTTAACACGATGAAATAAAGTGATCTGATGACCATAAAGTGTCCAGTGGGATAAAAGGGA
This sequence comes from Hyla sarda, assembly GCF_029499605.1. Classification (NCBI taxonomy): domain Eukaryota; kingdom Metazoa; phylum Chordata; class Amphibia; order Anura; family Hylidae; genus Hyla; species Hyla sarda. Next base: position 148,200,860 of record NC_079197.1, read on the forward strand.
CGGTGCCCTAAATCTCTACCTGTTCCTTTGCCGCTGATCCTAAAAGTATTTATGGTTTTCATGTTCTTCCAGGTCCTTAATTTGCAGCCGTATACCCTGATCCTAGCTCCCAGTTGCATTGAGAATTATAGGGGACTGTCACTTTACGATATTGAATCTCCGCTCTCGTAATCCCCTCAACCTTCTAGAAGTCAGGCCCAAGGTCTGCTTAATCCGTCTTCCATGAGCCAAGTGGGGTCACAACTCTTGAGTGAAATTTCAGTAAATATCGGAAGATTAATCTGGTGCGCGGCTACACAGGCACGTGCCTTCCCGTCTCTTACTGTACTCTATGTCTTTGATCCCCTCCAAGAAGAATGCCAGACATGGAGTTGCTTATAGTCATTGCGAGGTAACATCACGTACATGTAGGTGTAATTTACATATAAATGACTCCATTAAATGTATGCATGTTATAGCATGCCTGAGCGGACAACATGCGCTCCCTATAGGATTTATAATTAATATAAATTAGAATTATATTGAGAAATGAAAATGTGTCTCCTTAAAATCACATAAAAGGTAAAAGATCACATGGGGAAAAAGTGCGCCCTACCAAAGCCAGATATCAGATCCGACTTTATTACATTAAAAGCTTTTCTATATTGAAACTACCTAAGAACAGTACACCTAAGGGTTCCCCTATTGTGTGGCTCTCCAGCTGTTGAAAAATTACAACTCCCATCATGCCACGGCAGCAGAGGGCTTTTAGGGCATGATGGGATATGTAGGTTGGAGTTGGAGAGCGGTGTTTAAAGAGGTACTCCGCCCCTAGACATCTTATCCCCTATCCAAAGGATAGGGGATAAGATATCTAGAGCGTTGGGTGCAGCGTGATGTCACGGCCACGCCCCGCTCATGACGTCACGGCCACACACCCTCACTACAAGTCTATGGGAGGGGGCATGGCGGCTGTCACGCCCCCTCCCATAGACTTACATTGAGGGGGTGTGGACGTGATGTCACGAGCGGGGTGTGACCGTGATATCACCAGCCACCTACTTGCAACGCCAGTCATTTGCCATGGAGCAAACTTCACTCCATGCGCCAGATGTCTGGGGTGCCGCAGCCGAGATCACGGGGGGTGCCAAGCGGCGGGACCCCCGCGATCAGACATCTTATCCCCTATCCTTTGGATAGGGGATAAGATGTCGAGAGATGGAGTACCCCTTTAAGGACTCTGTTGTAGAGCCTATCCATACAGACATTTTATGGGCACCATGAAAAATGATGGGCTTGTAAAGTACAATTCTGCTGTGTGCATTGGTATTTGATGTGGAGGCATACAGAACACATCATAGATTGAGAAGGTACAGTATAATGCCCTAAAAGCATGGCTTCTAGAGGGGAATATGATGTCTCACATAGGACCCAAAGTGCCTGCAGATCCGTCATACAGACCTGTAAGGTCTCCATGTGCCGCCTGCCATACAGGATCTACACAGCTCTACTAAGCAAACATTTGTTGTGCAATTAAAGGGGTGTTCCAGGATTTTTTGCATTTGACTATGCTACAGGGGCTGTAAAGTTAGTGAAGTTCATAATATAGTGTCTCTACCTGTGTTTTTGATAGTGGTCTTGCAATTCTTACATGATCTTTACCACAATGTTAACAGCAAACAAAATGACTGTCGTCTCAGGTTTTCCCAGGTTGCAGTGTGGCCCGAGACATTACGACACTAGTCAGGTGATGACAGGGAGCCTGTCTGTTTCAACTGGGTGGGAGGGAACTCATTCTGCAGTGAATTGTAGTTTTGCAACTGGAAGCATCCTGATTAGAAAACACTGGTCTACTGTTCACAGCAAAGCATGGAAGGCAGCTCAGGTGTGCTTCAATGGGTGGGGTGGCTGATGTGTTGGAGGGAGAAAAATGACCAGGGATTTCAAACAGGAAATAGCCATCTCACAAAAAGATAACCACAGGGTTATGCTGGACTCACAACATAGCCATTTAGCCCCAAGACAAGCGCATATCCTTCCTAAGCATGTCCATTACTGTCTCGCAGGTACATCCTTAAATCAACTTTTGGTGGATAATCCCTTTAAATGCACTCTATTGTTCTATTTTATCAGCCATTTTACATTTGGAGAAGGGCTGACTCTAGTGTTTAAAATCCCTGTCACCACGATCACTGCTTTATTACACATATCTCAAGTTCTGAGAACATGATCTGTGTGTGACTGATATTAGTGGAATTTGTAATATTGCTGAAATGAACCCCTCAAGGACACAGCCCAGAGGATACAGACAATTTTCATTCTTACGTTTTCATTTTTTTTCTCCTTGCCTTTTTAGAGACATAACGCTTTTATTTTCAAAGAGTCATATGAGCGCTTGGTTTTTCTTATGGCTTAGGAAAAAAGAATTGGACAGTCATCCTCCGTAAAAGTCCCTGCCAACTCCTTCTCTCAACCTGCCAGATAGGGTATTTTTCTGTGAAGCCAAACATTGTCATAACTTGGCACATTCTAATAATCACCTACTCGTATATGACCCCATAGTCACCAAATCATCAAAAGACAGAAGAGTGAGGAGCCATATATTACATGATGGAAAGTGAGAAAGGTAGGAGTTGAATGAGACAGAAATGAGGCCTTTCCCAAGGCCGAAGGAAACAACCAGTTACCAGAAGAAGAAAAGAAAGAATTAAGACAAGAAAAGAAGGACCTAAGAAGAAAGACAAGCAAGGTCTGAAAAAGGTACAAGGACAAATACATAAGCAAGTCATGGGCAAAAGCCAAGCATTTCTATGAGCTGGTAGGAAAAAGACCCTTAATGTTGGGGTTGCCTCATATCTCGTTCAATAAATGGTCCATACACAGAACATAAAGCATGGCGGACCAGAGACGTCTATGTCTTGTCCCCTTCCAAATGCAAACTTGGGAAGACAGGGACCCGTTCACTCTTATCTGAGCCCAAGGATTGGAATACAGAGAGGCTATTCTGTTTTGCATCACTTTGCTGATCCCTCTCTGTGCTAAAGTGCCATCTAGGAATCCCCAAATCCACTCGAACAAAAGCCTTTTTGGCATCTAGTGACAGAAGCATTATAGGTTCATTAGATGGCTGTGCGTAGGCGATAAAGCAAAAGTACACCCACACACACGCACACACACACATATATATATATATATATATATATATATATATATATATTCCTGTGCTTCTCTATGTGGGACAAAGCCCACCTGATCAAAGTGGATGAGGGATTCCAGATTACTCAAAAGATGGATAGATAGATAGTAATGATTAATCATTCCGCATCTGTGTTAAAGGGGTACTCCGCCCCTAGACATCTTATCCCCTATCCAAAGGCGGGAGCGACGCAATCTTGGCTGCGGCACACCAGATATCCAGTACACGGAGCGAACTTCACTCCGTGCTGGGTGACTGGTGATGCCAGACAGAGGCTCGTGATGTCATGGTCACGCCCCGCTCGTGAGGTGACGGGCATGCCTCCTCAATTGAAGTCTGTGGGAGGGGGTGTGATGGCCTTCACGATCTCTCCCATCGATTTGCATTGAGGGCGCGTGACGTCATGATCGGGGCACAACCGTGACATCACAAGCCTCTGGAGCTGCACCCGATGCTCTAAAAGAGTGCAGCAGGGAGATCATGTGAAGCCTGCAAACAGACATCTTATTCTTTGGATAGGGGATAAGATGTTTAGGATGGAGTGCCCCTTTAATCAACGAGATAGGGTGGTAGCTGGAGCAGAGATGCGGGTCCTTGCCTTCCATAGGGAGCACAACAATATGGCTGCCTAGAAAAGACTGAGGGAAAGGGACAGTGGGAGAGATATGATTGAAAGCCAATAAAAGTGGAGGGGAGACTTCAGAAAGAAGGGTTTTATATAACCTGGACCTGTAACTGCCTGATCCTGGACTTTTCACTGCTGAAAGGATAGAAACTGCAAACTCCAATTCCTTTGTTGTAAAAGGTTCCTTCCTATTGGTCACCACCTCGGAGGGCAAAATCGAAAGGGCAGTAGAAGCTATGTAGTGAGCCAGGGATGGTGAGTCCTCAGAGAGGGGTAAAGGCAAGGAAAGAGAAGGGAGATTACAAAGAGATGAATAATACAAATGGCCTCAAAAATCTCCTCCTTCCATCTGTGGCTTGAAGTAGAACATAAAGTCTTTTAACACGTAGGTGGGTCGTCAGCTGTCAAGAGTGACAATACCGAATATGAAATTTACAGAGGATAGAAGAGAGACTACAATGAGACAATGATGGATGCCCAGATGAAGTATAAAGAAGGGGTCGAAGAGAAGCGTTCAGATCCCCACTAAAAAAAAATGTCATGTACCAAAATAGGTGAGGGTGTCAAGAGTAGAAAGAAGAAACAAATTTTGGTTCCTATTTGAAGCATAAACAGATGCTATAGTCCGGGATTGACCTGCAATTTTACAGTAAACAAATAAAGAAAATAGGAAAATAGAGAAAAAAATAGACTAGGTTCCAACTTAGGAAGCTCCAGATGAAAAAAATTATTTTGAGTGTGGCTAGCGCCAACTAAAATTCAGTAGTGTGCCCTGTGCAGCTGAATCCCATTGCCAGCAATGGGATTCTGTTGCACCAGAATCTGTTGCACGTCACGTCACTCGTCATTGCGCCTCGCAGCGCATAGCAACGACACCACACCGGAGCCAGAAGCACCGCGGACCGGAGCCAGAAGCAGCACGGACCCGACCCCGGCAACAGGTAATCATAAAACCGGGGATGGGGGAGGCAATGGGGCAGCGGCGCCGATAGCCAGGGGGAGAGAAGTGGCGGCAGCAGGGCTCTCGACCCCGGGAAAGGCAGGGGGGGAGAAGCGGGCAGCGACTGCCTCTCTCCCCCTGCCCTTCCTGGGGGCTTCTGCGGGGTCAGAAAAACCGGGGGGGATGGGGGAGGTAATGGGGCAGTGGCGCCGGCAGTCTCTGGTCCCCAGGATAAGCAGGGGCAGAGAAGCCGGCAGCGACGACAGGTCTCGGGACCTGCAAAAGCCGCTGCAGTTCATTGATTTAAAGTGCCCGCTTTAAATCATTGAACTGCAGCGGCTTATCGGCATATAACACGCAGATAGACTTTAGGCCAAAAATTTTAGCCTAAAAAATGCATGTTATACGCCGATAAATACGGTACTTTAAATCGGTGCAATTACAGCGAAACCAAATTTGTATAGTGTCATCTTTTACTAATTAAAAAAAAATTCTAAACTGTTCCGAATTTTTTTTTTATTGCCATTTTCTGACCCTTATAACGTTTAAATTTTTTTGTATACTGGGCTGAATGAGGGATAATTTTTTGCACTGTAATCTGTTGTTTGTCTCAGTACCATTTTGGTATGGGTCAGACATTTTGATAGCTTTTTCCTGGGATATGCTGTTATAAAAAATGCAATTCTGGGGTTTGGCATTTTTTTCCATTTACTCCATTGACTGTATGGAATATGTGATGTGAACTTTTAATACGAAAGGGGCAAATGTGTGTTTTTTAGACTTTTATTATTTTTTTTTACCCTTCAAGAAGGACTCCTTAGATTCCTCATACAGATCAATGAAGTTCCATAGAACTCCCTTGATCTGTGTGATCTGTGTTCATTTGCTTGAGCCTGCTCCAGGCAGGCTCAACCAAATACAGATCCACGGCAGAAATGGAATATGAGGTAACCTCTACAGTGGAGGGTTAATAGCCAACCGCGGCCCCCAACTACTGAAATCCGCTGTGGGCTGTGTCACGATTCGGCTCACAGGTAGTGGATCCTCTGTGTCAGCGAGGGATTGGCGTGGACCGTGCTGGTGGACCGGTTCTAAGAGGCTACTGGTGTTCACCAGAGCCCGCCGCAAAGCGGGATGGTCTTGCTGCGGCAGTAGCAACCAGGTCGTATCCACTAGCAACGGCTCAACCTCGCTGACTGCTGAGAAGGTGTGGGACAGAAGGACTAGGCAGAGGCAAGGTCAGACGTAGCAGAAGGTCGGGGCAGGCGGCAAGGTTCGTAGTCAAGATGGATAGCAGGAGTTCAGGTAACACAGGCTTTGGACAACACTAAACGCTTTCACTGGCACAAGGCAACAAGATCCGGCAAGGGAGTGCAGGGGCAGTGAGCAGATATAGTCTGGGAGCAGATGGAAGCCAATTAAGCTAATTGGGCCAGGCACCAATCATTGGTGCACTGGCCCTTTAAGTCTCAGAGAGCTGGCGCGCGCGCGCCCTAGAGAGCGGAGCCGCGCGCGCCAGCACATGACAGCAGGGGCCCGGGACGGGTAAGTGACTTGGGATGCGATTCGCGAGCGGGCGCGTCCCGCTGTGCGAATCGCATCCCCGACGGCCATGTCAGTGCAGCGCTCCCGGTCAGCGGAAGAGACCGGGGCGCTGCAGGGAGAGAGACGCCGTGAGCGCTCCGGGGAGGAGCAGGGACCCGGAGCGCTCGGCATAACAGTACACCCCCCCCTTAGGTCTCCCCCTTTCTTTGTCCGACAACTGATTAACCTGGGACGAGGACACCGGGAGTGAATGGAGGGTTTCCTCAAAGGCAGGCAATACAGCAGGAGTGGGAATGGGGAGGGAGGGCAGAGGTTGAAGCTTGGCACGGGGCAGGGTAACACAAGGACGGGGGCCATGAGGAGGCACTGAGGCTTGCCTGACGGCACTGGGAGGGGGGGAGAGGCATCTCTTGTGGCAAGCAGAGTCCCAGTTCTTGATCTCCCCGGTGGTCCAGTCAAGGGTGGGAGAATGAAGCTGGAGCCATGGCAGACCGAGGAGGACCTCAGAGGTGCAGTTGGGGAGGACGAAAAATTCAATCCTTTCGTGGTGGGGTCCAATGCACATCAAGAGGGGTTCTGTGCGGTAACGCACGGTGCAATCCAATCTGACTCCGTTGACCGCGGAAATGTAGAGCGGCTTGACGAGACGGGTCACCGGGATGCGGAATTTATTCACAAAAGAATCCAGAATAAAATTCCCAGAGGCACCAGAGTCCAAGCAGGCCACGGCTGAGAGGGAGGAGTTGGCTGAAGAAGAAATCCGCACGGGCACCGTGAGACGTGGAGAAGCAGACTTTGAACCAAGAGACGCCACACCCACGTGAGCTGGGTGCGTGCGTGCGTTTCCCAGACGTGGAGGACGAATAGGGCAATCCACCAAGAAATGCTCGGTACTGGCACAGTACAGACAAAGATTTTCTTCCCTACGGCGATTCCTCTCTTCCTGGGTCAGGCGAGACCGATCCACTTGCATGGCCTCCTCGGCGGGAGGCCCAGGCGTTGATTGCAGCGGATACTGTGGGAGAGGTGCCCAGAGATCTAAGTCTTTTTCCTGGCGGAGCTCTTGATGTCTCTCAGAAAAACGCATGTCAATGCGGGTGGCCAAATGGATAAGTTCTTGCAGGTTGGCAGGAATCTCTCGTGCGGCCAGCACATCCTTGATGCGACTGGATAGGCCTTTTTTAAAGGTCGCGCAGAGAGCCTCGTTATTCCATGATAATTCGGAAGCAAGAGTACGAAATTGGATGGCGTACTCGCCCACTGAAGAATTACCCTGGACCAGGTTCAGCAGGGCAGTCTCGGCAGAAGAAGCTCGGGCTGGCTCCTCGAAGACACTACGGACTTCAGCGAAGAAGGACTGGACTGTGGCTGTGGCAGGATCATTGCGGTCCCAGAGCGGTGTGGCCCAAGACAAGGCCTTTCCTGAAAGAAGGCTCACTACGAACGCCACCTTAGACCGTTCTGTAGGAAACAAGTCCGACAACATCTCCATATGCAGGGAACACTGAGACAAAAATCCACGGCAGAGTCTAGAGTCCCCATCAAATTTGTCCGGCAGGGACAAGCGGAGGCTAGGAGCGGCCACTCGCTGCGGAGGAGGTGCAGGAGCTGGCGGAGGAGATGGTTGCTGCTGTAGCAGAGGCAGAAGTTGCTGTAACGTGGCGGTCAACTGCGACAGCTGCTGTCCTTGTTGGGCAATTTGCTGCGATTGCTGAGCGACCACCGTGGTAAGGTCAGCGAGACTTGGCAGCGGCACCTCAGCGGGATCCATGGCCGGATCTACTGTCACGATTCGGCTCACAGGTAGTGGATCCTCTGTGTCAGCGAGGGATTGGCGTGGACCGTGCTGGTGGACCAGTTCTAAGAGGCTACTGGTGTTCACCAGAGCCCGCCGCAAAGCGGGATGGTCTTGCTACGGCAGTAGCAACCAGGTCGTATCCACTAGCAACGGCTCAACCTCGCTGACTGCTGAGAAGGCGTGGGACAGAAGGACTAGGCAGAGGCAAGGTCAGACGTAGCAGAAGGTCGGGGGCAGGCGGCAAGGTTCGTAGTCAAGATGGATAGCAGGAGTTCAGGTAACACAGGCTTTGGACAACATTAAACGCTTTCACTGGCACAAGGCAACAATATCCGGCAAGGGAGTGCAGGGGCAGTGAGCAGATATAGTCTGGGAGCAGATGGAAGCCAATTAAGCTAATTGGGCCAGGCACCAATCATTGGTGCACTGGCCCTTTAAGTCTCAGAGAGCTGTCGCGCGCGCGCCCTAGAGAGCGGAGCCGCGCGCGCCAGCACATGACAGCAGGGGCCCGGGACGGGTAAGTGACTTGGGATGCGATTCGCGAGCGGGCGCGTCCCGCTGTGCGAATCGCATCCCCGACGGCCATGTCAGTGCAGCGCTCCCGGTCAGCGGGACTGACCGGGGCGCTGCAGGGAGAGAGACGCCGTGAGCGCTCCGGGGAGGAGCAGGGACCCGGAGCGCTCGGCGTAACAGGCTGCTTGGTATGGAGCAGACACGAGTCAGGGGCCCAATCCATTCACCCTGAGCGCGGTCCTGTTTTTTTTTTTTTTATCTTTTAATTAGAGGGGGTCTTCAGTGTGGCTCTGCATGCCCAATGCAGGGCTAAATGCTTAAAAAATTCACCCTGTGGCCAGAACTGCATGTCCCAGGCATCTGGAGATAGGATTTCCACATCCCTGAGCCAGCCAAGGCAAACTGTATGATTAAAGCCATTCTCAGACAGCACAGAGGAAGATAAGAGACCTCCGACCACCAACTTAGCTGACCAGGACACCATGATCGTGCTGCAGAGGTCCTGATCAGCCACCCTAAATGACTAACACAGTATTTTCCAGTTTTAGATGCCACGATCGAGTTTGATTGCTGCATCTAAAGGGTTAATGCTGGACATTCAGTATTAAGGCAGAGCATCTATAACTCACCAGCTTTAAAGTAAGTGCATCTCCTCAGCTTGACTTACAGTCCCCCAATGCAGGCAGAACATACAGGTAAGTCCATTTTCCTCTAGGGCAATGCTTTCCAACCAGGGTGTCTCCAGCTGTTGCTAAGCTATAACTTCCAACATGCTAGGAGTTGTAGTTTACAACCACTGGAGGCACCCTGGTTGGAAAACACTGCCCTAGGGGTTGGAAACAATGGTCAAAAAGGGAAGTTCTTTTAAAACATAAGTTTCACCCTCCTTACATGCTCTGAATGGATCTTTAGTGAGGAAGCAGCCCCAAAAAATCGGCAATATATGAATTCACCTTTAACAATATGTTCACATAGAGTCTAGAAATTTCTCTGGCTGTTCCATATATCTTAATGGGGTTTGTAAAACACTAAAAACAAATCCGTCCATAATAATAATAATAACCCATACATACATACATAATAATAACAACCTACACATACATAATAATGCAATGGCTGTGAAATCCGATTTTTCTGTGTAACCCTATTGTACGATAGCTGCCATGGGAAAGGGAATAAAATGTGTAGAACAATTGGCTGCGGACTTTACAGAACCCAGCCGCGTCCATTAAATGCTATGATTGAGGTGAGTGGTAGTTTGGTAGTTATTATTGGGTTATTGGGCAGGCGAGAATGACAGCTAGAGTGCTCTCTCTCCGAAATAAAGAAATCAGGTGTAAAATGTTGTTAAGCAGCAAAAATGTATATATTATAGTTTCTATTTTATAACATTCCCATTGTAAAGTAATACAGCACCCTATCTAAAGGGACGCCCATAATCACATGAATGGGGGTCCTGATGCAAGGTTACAGATCACTGGCTTGGTTTACTGAGGTTGGAAAGATGATACAATCTGTTACAGCTCAGATCAGCGGGAAGGAGATGCAGGGTGAACTTATCGGCCTGCTGGGACTTATACAGTGATCCCTCAACTTACAATGGCCTCAACATACAATAGTTTCAACAAACAATGGTCTTTTCTGGACCATTGTAACTTGAAACCAGACTCAACATACAATGTACATACAGTCTAGATCTGTGAAACGTGTCAATGGCCGGAAGAACTGACCAATCAGAATGGGCAATTTACTGGTAAAACCCCCTGTATTACTGAAGTGCATGCACTGACTGGTGTCTGGTAGCGCCCCCTACAGTACAGGGAGGTATTACAAGTTCTGTACTCTTTACCTGTATTACTGAAGTGTATGCACTGACTAGTGTCTGGTACCGCCCCCTACAGTACAGGGAGGTATTACATGTTCTGTACTCTTTACCTGTACCAGGGTTACCTGCTTTGGACACCAGGTGAGGGCGATTCCATGTTACTTTTTAAGGACATTGTGTACTGTACAGGACCCTGAAGAAGCTCCTATCCTCTACATAGACCAGTGTTTCCCAAGCAGGGTGCCCCAAGCGGTTGCAAAACTACAACTCCCAGCATGCCCGGACAGCCTTTGGCTGTCCGGGCATGCTGGGAGTTGTAGTTTTGCAACAGCTGGAGGCTCCCTGCTTGGGAAACCCTGACATAGATAGTGATTTACAGCTCCCAGCAGATCTTTATTACTTTTATATGTAAGGATTTGCTTTATCTATATTAGTTATCTACTTATTTTTCTTTAATTCTCACTTTTTCCTATTTTTGGATGACATTTTGGTGCCTTTAAAACCAATTACCAGGTTTCCATAGAGTTGTGGTCTCAACACACAATGGTTTCAACATACAATGGCCATCACAGAACCAATTAATATTGTAACTTGAGGGACCACTGTAGTTGATTGTGCTGTATATAATTGACTTGTATGCAACCCGCGCTAGATTGTAGTTACTTGGACTTGACAAACTTGACATGAATTGATCCCCGGACTGTAGAGCTTATCACCAGGCTTGCTGGACTAGGCCTCAGGCCTCCTTCAGAATCACCTCACAGACTCCACACTTCTCTCAACTGTACCTCAGCATAAGACTGAATTCTGGACTCTGGTTACACTATACAGTGGTCCCTCAACATACGATGGTAATCCGTTCCAAATGGACCATCGTTTGTTGAAACCATCGTATGTTGAGGGATCCGTGCAATGTAAAGTATAGGAAAGTGGTCTACAACCTGAGGTCCTCCAGATGTTGCAAAACTACAACTCCCAGCATGCCCGGACAGCCGTTGGCTGTTCGGGCATGCTGGGAGTCGTAGTTTTGCAACATCTGGAGGTCCGCAGGTTGAAGACCACTGGTATTGGAGGTTATACTCATGTGTCCCCGCCACTCCGGACCATCACCGCTCGTCACCGCTGCCCTGGATGTCGCCTTCCATCGCTGTTGCTGCGTCCCCGAGGTGTCCCCGACGCTCCGGCAAGGCCTCTGCTTCCCCGGCATCCTCGCTCTCCGTCGCCGCCATCACGTCGCTACTCACGCCGCTCCTATTGGATGACGGGACGGCGTGCGCAGCGACGTGATGATGACGATGGAGAGCGCCGACGATGCAGAGGATCCCGAAGAGGACGCGCCGGAGCCCCGAGGACAGGTAGTTGAGCAGCGATTGACAGTTGGTTGAGATCAGATAAGCTCAATTTAGCTTGTAAAAGATTCCGTAGCATAGATCCGCTGGATTTAGGGGTGCATTCAGGTCCAGTGATCTTGCGGAGAGTAGCGGGAAATTGTAATTGTACAACAGGCTTTGGCCTAGTAAAAGTACTTGTAAGTTGCGGAGGTCCTACCTCATTCAGTGACAGCAACCCAAGAGAGCGAACAATGGCCGCAGCTCCCTTATATGGGCAGGGGCTGAGCAGTTTTGGATTGGTCCATAACAACTGTCACTCACCATTACATGGCATTATGGGTGAACACGTGACACAGGGACCACCTAAGGTCCTTCAACATTCCATAGAGTTCTGAGTAACAGGTCACATGACCTAAGGTCCTGCGACGCCAAACAAGTGAGTAATGCAATATACATATTTACAATGATAATATTTATAAATATCAACTTACTAAGGGGTGATTAGGGGCTAACTAGGGAAGCGGACCCCCACAGTCCTAGGGACTCTGACTTTGGGGACCCCCCCACCAAGGCACAGTATGAAATACGGTGCCGGGACACCACATATACATAAGGAACATGGTCCATATTGTACACACATAGTCATCAACAATACACAACATATGTGATTACATCAAATGAAAACATGAGCAACATAAGGGCAAAATTGATACTGGAAATCACTGATATAGAGAATAACATGTCTGAAAATCATAATGAAATAAGGCTCAAATAGCTAATTTATGCCAAGGCTGCAAAAGTAATGCATGGTATACATGATATATGGGGTATAGTACAGTAGAGGACATAGCGCCATATTACAGAGTCCAAGAAAATGCTAATGTTATAGTAGAAAACATTACAGTGAAATATATCATGAATAATGTGGGCCCAAGACGTACATTGAAGCAGCATCTGCCACACAGGTTAGGCAGAAATACAGAAGGATACTTTATTCTGTACTGGGTCACCACATTCATGATGTCCTGGTCTGGATGGGGAAGAAAAGTGAATGAATCAGAGAAGATAACCAATGTGAATTACTACATGAAATTGTAAATTATCACCTATATGTTCTGCAGAGCCAGTGAAGTGCTGGCATCTAACTCTATATTGTCACCATATGGGGGAGGGGAATATTGCTTTGTATATAGTGGATTTTGTTCAATAACAGTATTCCGGTAGTATCCATTCACTATGTACAGTAATGATTTGGCAGTATTATATATCCCTTGCATACTGGTATAATTGTTTGGTCTCAGTATACTGGATTTTGTCAGTTACAGTAATATGATGATGGTAATATGTATGGTGATATTTGTTCCTCGTATGATGGTGTTATTTGGTAACTCTATAACTATTATAATTAAAGGGATACTCCGCCCTTATAAATGTTATCCCCTATAGTAAGGATATGGGATAACATGTCTGATCGTAGGGGGCCCGGCCACGGGGACCCCCCCGTGATCTCCAGGCTGGCACTGCGGCATCATGGTCACGGAAGCCTGGTGCTTCCTTGATCTTGACATCATGCCACGCCCCCTCCATTTATGTTTATGGGAGGGGGCGTGATGGCTAGTACACAGCTGTCACACCTCCGCCCATAGAAATGAATGGAGGGGGCGTGGCGGCTGTGTTCGCCAGTCATCTGGCACTACACAGAGTTCGCTCTGGGATAGAGGATAACACGTCTAGTAACGGAGTACCCCTTATAGTATACAGTATATATCATGTGTAGAATATTGTCCTACATATGCTAAATAAATAGATATTCCTCAGATATTCCCCTGATTAGTAGTGCATGGTGGGATTTCTGGTGGGGCACCTGGTGGTAAAGTATCAATACTGCTGTCTGGTGTGATATTCCAACAACATTAAGCAACACAACTGTCAGTACACAATTCCAACAATTGTCACAAAATGGCTAGATTAAAGGGGCAATTTTCAGAAATTACAAAAGTGAAAAACAGGGAGTCCCAAGTTCTCTACTCACAGATGATGAACCACAATGCCCATAATGGGATGCAGGCCCGGTGGATAATTTGCAAGTGACGCTTCTACAACGCAGTAACTTCTTTGCCCCAGATGGTCCCAGACAAAGTGTATGACTCTGGTCCTCTCTTGAAGGCTGCAGTGATGCTGGTCTTCTGGTACAGGAGCTGGACATGCCCTCTGTCACTTCATTCAACTCTATTGGCTGACTAAGGAAACCAAATACATCGTAAAAAATGTGTAATGTTTACAAGTCACCCAGCCAATTCTCTTTTACCCTAAACAGAAAGTGTACACAAAAACATTTCGAACCTTATTTCCCCTCCCCCTAATATTTTGCCTCAATGAAAGTTGGTGTAGTTGGTTTTATGTATCACTTGTATATGGCTATAATATAAATATATTTACTGTTTTGCAAATAGATAGATTATAAAGCAATTCTCATCTTGCCATAGTCTGTCAGGCCGTGCTGAGAGTTGTAGTTTTAGGACAGCCAGAGATCCACAGGTGGGTAGCCATTTATTTAGAGCAATGAAAATCATCAATCCTATTATACTCTATAAGAAGTACAAAGGAAAACCCGTTTGGTACTGCGACTTCAGAAATGCTGGAGGTGGGGGAATAGGGTATACAGTTGGTTGTTGCATCAAGGTGTAGGTGGTGTTCAGGCTACTTGCAATGATCAGTAGATGCGAATACAGAGGTCCCTCAACATACGATGGTAATCCGTTCCAAATGGACCATCGTTTGTTCAAACCATCGTATGTTGAGGGATCCGCGCAATGTAAAGTACAGGAAGTTATACTCACCTGTCCCTGACACTCCGGACCGACACCGCTGCCCTGGATGTCGCCCTCCATCGCTGTCTCCGCATCACCGTGGTGTCCCCGCCTCTCCAGACCGTCTCCGCTGCCCAGGATCGTCGTCCCTTATCGCCGCCATCACGTCGCTGGGCACGCCGCTCCTATTGGATGACGGGACGGCGTGCGCGGCGACATGATGACGATGATGAAGAACGACGGCGATGCAGGGGATCCTGAAGAGGACGGTCCGGAGCGCCGGGGACATGTAAGTGATCGTCACCGGACCAAACTGGGCACCGTAAACTGCTATCTGGTGGCAGCTGAAGCAGTCTGCGCTGCCGGATAGCCGTTTATGCGATGGCCCCGACATACAAAACAATCGTATGTTGATGCTGCCTTCAACATGCAATGGCCTCTGAGAGTATGTTGAAATGATCGTATGTCGGGGCCATCGTAGGTCGGGGGATCACTGTATACAAGTGTGGAGAAAGAAATGATAGCCGGCCACTCACCAGTATGTTCCTTCCTTCTTCAAGCCTTTATTGTATCGGCATAATACATAAACAGGAGGGTACAGAAAGGAAGAGCAGGGGGGCACAGGGGCAACAAGCTCCGTTTCGCACACTCAGGTGCTTCGGCCGGACGAAGCACCTGAGTGTGCAAAACGGAGCTTGGGAGCTTGTCGCCTCTGTGCCCTCCTGCTCTTCCTTTCTGTACACCCCCCCATTTCTGTGAGTATTATGCCGTTGCAATAAAGGCTTGAAGAAGGAACATACTGGTGAGTGGCCGACTACCTATTATACTCTATGCAGAAACCCAGTAGAAGGTTGTACAATACGGTGACAACCAACTCAATCCTCATCATTCTTTAGCTACAGAAGCTCCGATCAATAACATTGCATCACAGTCATGACATTTTATGACCGTCTAATAGCTTACAGCCCTATAAACCAGGCGAATGGCACTAATTTCATCATTTAAATGTAGATTTAAGAGTCATTGAGAGTTAAATGGAAGTCGTTTAATCCCTTGAATTGTCTGGATCCAACACAAGGTACCTATGAGTTCTGAAACCCTGCCAGGACTCTAAATTCTGTGACATTGCCTGTGGACATATTATGCCTGAAGCCTCGTCAATGTATTAGGAATAATTAACCAGTGTAAAGGTTCAGGTGACTCCTTAAACAAGTCAGTCCCATGAACTTTTATTACCCTCCAGTGATATACGAGAGTCTCCCGAGCATAGGAACCCAGTGAAGGAGTCATTTCTGTCTGTTGGGATAATGACAGCTAATGTTTCCCTCATCAAAGACTTTTATGAGCTGCGGTGCAATAAATATGGTAGATTGCACGGCTTACATGGCAGGGATCTGTCACCGGATGGTAACTGGACCCTCATAGCAGCATCAGTCCAATATTGCTATGAGTATGGGTTAAAGCATGCAACATGACGGACATCTTGTTGCATGCTATTTTTTTTTATAGAAAGAGATAAAGATGGTGTATATGGTTTTATTTGAGAACTTCCATGCTAGACTCATCTTCTTCATGTGTCTATTGCCAGGATGCTTCATTCCTTCTTAAAGGGGTATTCCGGGCAAAAACATTTTATCCCCTATCCAAAGGATAGGGGATAAGATGTCTGATCGCCGGGGGCCCGCTGCTGAGACCCCCCGCGATCTCCCTGCAGCACCCGCATTCTATGTGGAGACTGCGTCTCTAGTTTTGGAAACCTCCGGGTTTCCGGGACTGGGGACGTGACGTCACGCCACGCCCCCTTCCTTAGACATGAATGGAGGGGATGTGGCGTGACGTCACATCCCCAGTCCCGGAAACCTGGAGGTTTCCGAAACTGGAGATTCAGCAACCACATAGAATGCGGGTGCTGCAGGGAGATCGGGGGGGGGGGGGGGGTCTCAGCAGCGGGCACCCCGCGATCAGACTCCTTATCCCCTATCCTTTGGATAGGGGATAAAATATTTTTGCTCGGAATACCCCTTTAAAGGAGATCCCCGGCAAAAGTGAATTTATCTGCTATCCACAGGAGAAGCAGCTGATCGCACGGGGTCTGACCACTAGGATCTTCCGTGATTGACAGGATCGTGATTGACTGTCCCCTCAGCTGTTCAGAATACTGCAATTTCCCCCGCAGCAGTCCCTAACAGTTCTGCTGAGCTAACCGGCAGTATTTTCTCCCGGTTTAGACGCAATGATCAACTTTGATCGCGGTGTCTAAAGGGTTAATACCGGATCGGCGATGTCCGGTACTACCCGCGGGTCCTGGTTGCTGATAGCAACCGAGACTCAACAGGTACGAAGCGGGCTCAGCTCCTGAGCACGCTTCACACAACGGGAGCCGGCCACGGTCCTAAATATACACCCGTGGTCCTTAAGGGGTTAAGTACCAGGGCACAAGGACTATCTATCCAAGGGGTTAACGGATTAGTCCATCATAGTCTTATAACCGACTAAAAAGTAGAACTGTATGTTTTTAAGATTTGTTTTTGCTTCTTTAAAGGGGTTCTCCAGGGGAAACTATTTTTTTTTTAACCAAATGGTGCCAGAAAGTTAAACAGATTTGTAAATTACTTAATCCTTCCAGTACTTATCAGCTGCTGTATACTCCAGATGAAGTTCTTTTCTTTTTGAATTTCCTTTCTGTCTGACCACAGTGCTCTCTGCTGACACCTCTGTCCATGTAAGGAACTGTCCAGAGCAGGATAGGTTTGCTATGGGGATTTGCTCCTGCTCTGGACAGTTCCTGAAATGGACAGAGGTGTCAGCAGAGAGCACTGTGGTCAGACAGAAAATACATTCAAAAAGGAAAGAACTTCCTCTGGAGCATACAGCAGCTGATAAGTACCGGAAGGATTACGATTTTAAATATAAGTAATTTATAAATCTGTTTAACTTTCTGGCACCAGTTGATTTAAAAAAAAAAAAAAATGTTTTCCACCGGAGTACCCCTTTAAGTTTTATCGAGATAGATACCAGCACATGAATGTGAGCCCTTTAAATGCTTTTACAATACGGATGTAGCAGAGCTAAGTTTGTAAATTAAATATTTGGGCCTAGATTTTTGTGTTCATAAGGGGAAATAGAGACAAATAATACATTACATCCTGCTGCAACCGGATTCCCTTTATTCACTTCTACCCAAGCACTTCAACCTCTTATACCTGTCAGGAAGGAGATGGGAAAGAACTGTATATATTGGGCGTTTGACCTCTAGACATTCACCAGAAAGGTCTGTCACCTCCCGTCTATTACTCCTCTCACTTCTATGCCATATGGCAGCCCCTGTATCACCAGGCAACCTATTGACTCCAGCCATGTTCATTACGAATTACACACATACACAGAGGGGGGCGAGAAGCAGCAGGGTTCTTGTCTTTTTTTGTGTGTGTGTGTCATTATGTCATTTATGGTAATTACATACATTTATAAGGTATTTATTTCTTCCCTCCCCCACCTAACACTACACATGTTGTGCATAATGTATGAGAGATAAATGTGTGGATGAAGCTATGGCAGAGTAGCTGAATGTGCATATGTGCATTGAAATGTATTAATAAAAAATTCCAGGATTCCTATAGACCAGTGCTTCCCAATGTGCCTCCAGCTGTTGCAAAACTACAACTCCCAGCATGCCCGGACAGCCGAAGGCTGTCCGGGCATGCTGGGAGTTGTAGTTTTGCAACTGCTGTTGGCACACTGGCTGATAAACCCTTCTATAGGCATTAAAGGGGTATTCCAGGAAAAAACTTTTTTTTTTTTTATATATCAACTGGCTCGAGAAAGTTAAACAGATTTGTAAATTACTTCTATTAAAAAAAATCTTAATCCTTTCAGTACTTATGAGCTTCTGAAGTTAAGGTTGTTCTTTTCTGTCTAAGTGCTCTCTGATGACACGTGTCTCGGGAACCGCCCAGTTTAGAAGCAAATTCCCATAGCAAACCTCTTTTAAACTGGGCGGTTCCTGAGACACGTGTCATCATAGATTACTTAGACAGAAAAGAACAACCTAAACTTCAGAAGCTCATAAGTACTGAAAGGATTAAGATTTCTTAATAGAAGTAATTTACAAATCTGTTTAACTTTCTGGAGCCAGTTGATATATAAAAAAAAGTTTTTTCCTGGAATACCCCTTTAATTCAGGTATCAGACTGAACCATCTACAACACATTTGCGCACATAAATCACAATGGCGCCCACATGACAAAGCAGATTGGGCACTAGCTATGTTTGGGCTCTGTTCACATGACGTTATGTGAACATGCTCTGTAAAGGTTCCCGGTGCATGTAGTTATTCAGATAGATTCCCATTCAGCTAGTGGATGCCAATGATATACATGGTATGATTTTTATCTACTGTATAGGAAACAATTGCCAACTTTGGGAGCAAATGGATAGGTGGGGAACCCATAGCACAATGGCGGCTAGATGGGGGTTGTAGGGGTGACACCTCTTTTTTTTTGGCTAAGGATGATTGAGGTTTAGGTCAGGACAGTTGGAGGGTTAGGGTGCAAGTTAGTATGGAGGGGATACTGTCCCTTTAAGAAAGGCGGCCTGCAGTATGGGAAATGAAGGGGTTAAAGGAGTAGTCTGGCGAAAGATAACTTATCCCTTATTCACAGGATAGGGGATAAGTAGCTGATTGCAGGGGGTCTGACAGTTGGGGCCTCCCGCAATGCCAGTAGACGACACATGATCCATTCATTTCTATAGGAGTGCCGATGATGCCCGAGAGCTGTATTCTGGTCTTTTTGGCGCTCCCATAGGAATGAATGAAGCACATGCCGGCTGCAGCACATCCTCCTCACTGAGCGCCGGGTCCCGTCCCGGTGATTGCGGGGGGCCCAGTGATTGGATCCCTGCGATCAGCTACTTATCCCCTATCCTGTGGATAGAGGATAAGTTATTTTTCGTTGGAGATCTCCTTTAACACTAGAGGGATAGGTGTGGGCAGGACTCAAGTCCTGCAGGAACGCATGGGAACTGAGTTCCTGCACTTTTTTCCCAGCAGGAACACTATTCCCTTTAGCAGGAGTCCTGCAGGACCAGCCCTTGAGTGGAAATCTTGGATGAATTCCCTCACTTTTTTTTCCCAGGACTTGACCCCTGAGTGTGGGTGTTATATAATGGGGGATGGGGAAGGGGAGGAGACTCCAGATTGTGGAAAGAGAAGACGTAAAGGAAGAGGTCCCTCCCACTCTGCCTTTCTGTGGTTTTGAGAGTCTGTTGTGGTTCTGGGCAAGTGGAAGGGTCCTTGAAGGTACTAGTTTTTAAGACATGCTACTGTTAAAATGGGCCTCCTTGTGGTGGTTTTGGGCCCGAGGGGTTTGTCGGGAACGTGCCCAAGGTTACCTGGGTGCCCTTGGATCAGGGGGATGCGGCCAAGGGTAAGAGATTAGTGCATGAGGGTAGTCGGGAAATTGGGGTATTTGTATGGCGAGCCCCCCAGGGACCCTTCTGGTCGCTTGTGGTCATGTTATGTTCCTGTAAATTTGTTAGTAATGTTTATAATGTTATTTAAAGCGTTGTATTTATTCGTGTTAAATAAATGGGCCGGGTGGCCCATTTTTTACCACAATTTGGTGCCTGTGTTTTTATTTGAGAAGGGATTTAGGAAGTAAGTAAGGTTTAGGCATTAGGTTGTTTTAAAGGGGTAGCATATCTAAAATCTCTCCAGTCATGAATATCTATACGGAGAGGTATTTGTTTACTGTTTTATACTGTTTTTTATACAGGGGCGCCACTGCCCCATTGCCGACGCCGCTGCCCCATTACCTCTGCCATCCCCGGTTTTATGATTACCTGTTGCCGGGGTCGGATCCGCGCTGCTTCTGGCTCCGGTGTGGCGTATATGCGTCGTTGCTATGTGCTGCGAGGCGCAAGGACGAGTGACGTTGCGTTGAAGACGTGACTCGTCCTTGCGCCTCGCAGCGCATAGCAGCGACGCATAGACGCCACACCGGAGCCAGAAGCAGCGCGGATCCGACCCCGGCAACAGTTAATCATAAAACCGGGGATGGGGTAGGCAATGGGGGAGGCAATGGGGCAGCGGCGTCGGCAATGGGGCAGCGGGGCCAATAGCCAGGGGGAGAAAAGCGGCGGTAGCAGGGCTCTCGACCCCAGGAAAGGCCGGGGGAGAGAAGCGGGCAGCGATGGCCTCTCTCCCGCTGCCTTTCCTGGGGGCTTCTGCGGGGTCAGAAAGACCAGGGATGGGGGAGGCAATGGGGCAGCGGCGCCGGCAGTCTCTGGACCTCAGGATAGGCAGGGGCAGAGAATCGGGCAGTGACAGCTGGTCTCTGGACCTGCAAAAGCAGCTGCAGTTCAATGATTTAAAGCGCCCGCTTTAAATCATTGAACTGCAGTGGCTTATCGGCGTATAACACGCACATAGACTTCAGGCTAAAAATTTGACGCCAATAAATACAGTATATATGTCAGATAACACTCTCGATCATATCCCTCTCTCAACATAACACTCTGATATGAATAGAGCCTGTGATCCATTTTTCTTCCTAAGGACACTTTCAGGGCTGCTGTACATAAACAATATATTGGCCTAAAAAGTGTAGCGCTTTCTCTTTCATAAATTTGGCACGTTTTACGACGCTCTCTTTTTCTGAAGGTGTTAAAAGTGTCTAAAACGTATAAAGAGATTTGTCACAATTTCCAAAACAGTTTTTTTTTTTTGGCACGTTGTCAATTTCCCAATCTCACAGGTTTGCTGCTAATTTTCGTTTTTCCCAGTGGAACTCTTCACAGTGTGTGTCTGGGTATATTGGCCTGTAATGCACTGTATCTAACCAAACAAAAACCTCAGAGGTATAAAAGTCAAGTATACTAACAGAGAGAAACACAGCAAATATTGATGCTATTAAATATTCCAATGCAGTTCTACATGCCAACAACCCTGTCAATCACATCTATTTAAATGCTTGCTAACCTTTCAACAAATTATGTATAAATCAATAGTACAAGCAGAAAAATAATGTTCATTCATTACCTATCAGCCCTCCCCTCACAAACTCATCATTCACTCTTAAAAACTACTTAAAAACAGTGTTGCAGAAAAAAACAGAGGCAGACAGAAACACAGAAAATTTGATGTTTCACACCAGGGCTGCTTTCACAGCTTACACTGCTCAGTACTGCTCTACAATGTTCTTTATGCTACTACTGCTTCTGAGGGTATGCTATAGAGATATAGGAGAGTAAGATCCCCTTTTCTGTGTGTGTGTGTGTGGGTGGGTGTGTGTGTGCGCAATGTATGGGAGACATATTAGAGATTAGGGCCTACTCACTAGCTCAGAGACATGAAGCCTAAAGAGGGTAACATTTTTTGGGGGGAAAATGCCATAGACAAGTGAAATAATGAGCAGAATTATTGCTGCTCATCATGTATACACATGGGATGGCTTATCCTGAAAGGTTACCTAAAATGACAGGTATGTTTTAAAGTGCATCTGTCACATAAATCGATGGCATAAAACCACCACCATTTTTAAGAGTCGATCTTCTTATTCCAAACATACCTTTGTTATTAATAAGTCTTTATTCTTCCCAAAATGAATGATTCTTCCATGTTTAACAGTATCAGAGAGGCCTTGCCAGGTAACATCTCTCTGCCTGATGTCACAGGGCTCACCTACCAAAGTCAGTCCTGTATGTTTTGTCCCCAATGCGCTGCTGAAGAGGATAGCAGCGCAAAAGCGGGGAGTCTGTGACCCCACCAGACACATTGCTTGTGCATTAAAATCCCTAGAGGCTGAATGCTCACACCCTGCCTCTAGTGACAGGTCTCTCTCTCTCTCTGCCTCTAGGGATTTTGATGCACAGGGTCAGATGCACCATGCGAGCGTCTCTATCCTCATTGTCAGCGCATGTGTTGACAAAACACACAGGGCTGCTGCCAGTAGGTGATCCCTGTGCTTCAAACAAAGCGGCGTGACAGGGCGCCTCATGCAGAGAGGTATTGCAGTTCAGGGGCACAATGGACCCCTTGGCCACACCTCTCTGACACTGGTAAACACAAAATACATTTTATTTTTGGTAGAATAAATACAGTGGTGGTTTCATGCTATCAATTTATGTGACACATTAACCTTCTGCAGGATTTCTACAGACAAGTTAATAGAGTCTGTTTCAGGACCATGGTCAGCTCCTGATGAGTGTATTATACACAGTACCAAGGACAGCACCCTGTACCACTGCAGATTAGTGTTGCTCACGAATATTTGCAATTCGAATTTTAATCGCGAATATCGCATATTCGCGAATATAGCACTATATGTTCGCAATTACGAATATTCACTTTTTTTTTCACAGTACACATCACAGTGATCACTGCATCCCTCTCTGCTCTTCGCATATGTGCATATGCACAAATATTGAGCCCTCCCTTCTTTAATGATATAGGGAACTAATGGGCTAGTGCACTGGTCTCCAACCTGCGGTACTCCAGATGTTGCAAAACTACAACTCCAGCATGCTCGGACAGCCAATGGCTGTCCGAGCATGCTGGGAGTTGTAGTTTTGCAACAGTTGAGCCTTATATTTCTGGCTTCACTGAGCCATATGCCGAGACCGCATTCCCGCCTCTCCTGCCACTGCAGGATCATCTAGACTACTACACAGACGGCGCTAACTGGGTCCCCACATGTTAAAATCGGGCTGACTACTTCCCTGGATAAAAGGAAAAATATGTTGGGGGCAATTTAAGCCCATCTGCATCACATTCTATAGTATATGTTATATGTTATATACATCTACAACTGCATTAACAGGTTCCCCTGAGGACGTCCTTGTGCATCCTTACTGGCACACGGACAGAAACGCGTTGGGAACAATTGACATACCTTAAGGGAATACCTTTGGCTGTGTGTCATGCTAATTGTGATGTAATAAGTATTATGAGGGAGGAGTCTTATATATCCCTTATACTACTATAGGTTAGGTCCATTTTGATTATTCCCGTATATCCATAAGGGATAGATCTGGACTTAATATTGGGTTTCCCTACACGCCTTTTCCTGGGTATCACTTTTTTCATACTGGTGGTTTTTAAAGGAAAATAATAAATGTTACATTTTAGCGACACCCCTATATAAATTTTTTTTTTCTCTAAAATTGGATAACCTCACTGTCCTAGCTGTACTGGTGTACCTTTGGCTCTCCCATTGAGATGCATGGAGGGGGTGATCTGTGCACAGGGACATTCAGGCCCCATTCTAAAAATCACAGGCGGTCTGACCATTGAGACTTCATGCAATTTCCAAAATGGGGCACAAATATGGATGGTGTAAAATTTTGAAGTACCACTTTAACCTCTAACACCAAATACAGGGCAAACAAATGCATTTCCCAATACTTTTTTTTCTCCTAAATTTAGCGGTAAACACAGTAGTGCATAAAGCCCATAGTGTTTTCAGCATCATCTTCCACCATCTTCGTTATTATGTGTATTGGCTTGTGAAGATACCTATTTATTTAGCGGGGGGATTATAAAAAATTTATTTTGCTGTTTTTTGGGGTTAAGTGTTTGCATAGTGCACTTCTTGCAGGGGGCCTTACTGTAGTTGTTGGTCTGCTTATATTGGCTTTGGAAAGCAACAGGTCGGGAATGCTGCTGCTGTATATAGATGAATATGATAACATATCCCATACCATGTGACCACCAACCCATCGCAGCTGATTGGTACATGATCTTTCAGTTTATCCAGTCACAGCTCTGGGATTTTTTGCTATGGGGCTCCATTAATTATATCTACATCCCTGCTTAGAACTTTCTTATTTTTGGGGGATATATGGCTGTATAAGAGAACATTGATTCTGATTTGTTCGTATTTTTTTTTTTAAATAATTTTATTTGGTTTTTCACATTTTACATCAGAACTGGAAATAACACAAACTGGAAAGACAGGCATAGGAAATAATATTCAATATGGCATTCCAGTCACATGAGAAACCCAACCACTCCCC
Organism: Hyla sarda; assembly: GCF_029499605.1. NCBI lineage: Eukaryota > Metazoa > Chordata > Amphibia > Anura > Hylidae > Hyla > Hyla sarda. The sequence continues at coordinate 148,225,436 of NC_079197.1, forward strand.
CTCCCAAAAGAAACCTTTAAAACCCCCATCAACCATGTTATACCAGAAATCTAATAGTAAAACCCCCCACAAAAGAGAGCAGTGATCAGTGTCAGGCAGTGTCAGGCCCCTGACCAATTACCGTATTTTTCGCCATATAAGACGCACTTTTTCTTCCCCAAAACTGGGGGGGGGGAAGTTGGTGCGTCTTATACGGCGAATACACACCTATCGGGTCGGACCCTGCGGCCATCAATGGCCGGGACCCGCAGCTAATACAGGACATCACCGATCGCGATGATGCCCTGTATTAACCCTTCAGATGCGGCGAGCAAAGCTGACCGCCGCATCTGAAGCGAAAGTGACACTAACCCGGCTGCTCAGTCGGGCTGTTCGGGACCGCCGCGGTGAAATCGCGGCATCCCGAACAGCTTACAGGACACCGGGAGGGACCTTACCTGCCTCCTCGGTGTCTGCTCTGTGCCGGGATCCCCTGTATGGCCGGCGCTCTCCTTCGATGTCATCACGTCATCGCGCACGCCGTCCCGTCGTCCAATAGGAGCGGCGTGCGTAGCGACGTGATGACGGCGACGGAGAGCGTGGATCCCGGGGAAGAAGACATCCGGAGCGTCGGGAACACCCCAGGGACGCGGCGCCAGCGATGGAGCGACATCCAGGGCAGCGGTGATGGGTCTGGAGCGGCGGGGACACGTTAGTATTACCTCCTATCCAGTGGTCTTCAACCTGCAGACCTCCTGATGTTGCAAAACTACAACTCCCAGCATGCCTGGACAGCCAACGGCTGTCCGGGCATGCTGGGAGTTGTAGTTTTGCAACATCTGGAGGTCCGCAGGTATAAGATCACTGTTGGGTGCAGAATCTTTTTTTTTCTAGATTTTGCACCTTTAAAATTAGGTGCATCTTATATGCCGATGCGTCCTATAGGGTGAAAAATACGGTAACTTGGACTCCCCAGCACGAAAAGTCTAAACCTATCCCTGAGGAAGTTGCAAGTGACCCAGAGTACCACTTATAGCTCAGGTAAGATTCCAGGTGGTGTCTTTGAATGGAAGAACTATGTGGGCTATTTCTTAATCCAGTAGAAAGTTAACAATAAACATCTTCCACTTACGGAAGAAGACTTTAGCGGACTTTTCCTTCGTATGCCCATATTCAGCCAGGTCTAAAAATAAATAGCGGGTCATTTGCTGGTGGAAGGCATGTCACACACTAACCAGCGTGCCAATAGACAACGTTAAGCCACTAATATAAAGGCATGCACCAACAGCGGGACAACAATGTCGTCAGGAGCAACATGAAGCACTAATAGGGCAGGGTCAATGGGTATCCTCACTTGTAATTTGAGAAAAAGCAAGTTGGGTAATGAAATCCAAAAATGATGCACTCTCGGACAGGTGACCAGGCCATGTAGTAAATCCGTACCCCTCTCATCACAGTTTGGACAACATTCTATTCTATCGGGTCGTTCGGGGTCCTAGGCAAAGTAAAGCCATACAGGGCATGGTACATAATCTTAAACTGAGTTTCACGCCATGTTTCATTAAAAATAAACCTTACATTAATATCCTCCACCATACATGATATTTCACCACCATGAACCAAGCTATACGTATGTACTGAATCAACATCACTGCCTGCCACATTCACACTATATATAATATACTGAGTTTGCCTAAATATTGCATCTATAATAATCATAATGTCCACTGCTACTATTCTTATGTGCCTAGCCTGACTAAATATTGTGTACATAATAGTCACTGTCTGTAATATTCATAATGTCTGCTGCTATTACTTTGTCTCGCATATATATTCTGTTAAACGTCCTATACATAGTTTCTGGGCCATCTATTATCTCCTACTGACCAGTTCCACACCTCCCCACATTTTACCCCATACATGGACTATTATTTGACTTTATTTCTTAATATTTATTATATTTTATATGTATAAATGTTCTTGTCCTAAGAATTATATTGGGAAGACTTTTAGGCCATTTCGTAAACAGCTACAAGAGCACATTGGAGATATTGTAAACATAAGAGAAACACCAGTAGGCTTGCCCTTTGCAAGCCACCACCATAGTGAAGTCCAGTGTCGAGAGGCCCAAATAATAGAAGTAGTTCCACCACCAAAACGGGGAGGTAATTGGGATCGAATCCTCTTGCAGAGAGAGACATATTGGACATTCAAGTTGGAAGCTCTAAAACCTGGTGGATTGAATGATTTTATATCCTATGCGAGTTTCATCGAATGAAGTAGATGTGCACATGGAACTTAAAAGAAAACAAGGGGCACATAGACCACAAGTACCTAAGCAGTTAATATTCTGTGTCTAAGAAAGTTAAAAGAAAAAACAGTGTAATTTATAAGAAGCATAACTACAGCCTACGGGATAAATGCCGGCTATCCAAGTTAAAACTATAAGTTTCATATAAGAACTAATACATAAAAAAATAATAAAGGAATGGGAAACGAAGAGTTAACAACAAACAACACAAGAATGGGAAACAAAGAGTTAACCAAGGAAGAACAGAACACTTACCTGAAGGATACGTCAACCACTGACATTAATCCACATAGACGGAGCTCAGAACGAGGCGTGGTAACACGGAGCCCAGAACGAGGCATGAGATACCTGAGCTGACATGCCTACCCTTCCCCACACCTACCTGTGCCAGGAATATTGACTCCTGATAGGATAAGCAAGTTACGTAGGTACAGGAGGAGGAGTTTATACATATAAAAGCACGCGCGAAAATCAGTTTGAGTATGGCTGCCATCAGAGCCACATGTACGTAATGGCAAGACAAAGACAGCTCCCAAAGATCCCTGAAGAATCCTAATGGAGGAAACGCGTAGGATGGAGCGAGTCATGTGAACCATCACCAAGAGAAGTCATTATCATCCAGTGGACACTATCAGCTAAGTTATTATACATTAGTGTTGAGCGGCATAGGCCATATTCGAATTCGCGAATATTCGCGAATATATGGACGAATATTCGTCATATATTCGCGAATATTGGCATATTCGTAATATTCTCGTTTTATTTTCGCATATGCGAACATTCCCACATGCGAAAATTATTACATACAAAAGTAGCATACGCGAAAATTCGTATATGCGAAAATTAGCATATGCTAATTTTCGCATATGCGAATTTTCGTCCGGCAGTCTCACACAGTAGTATTAGAGCCTTCTTTACACCACACAAGCTGGAAGCAGAGAGGGGTGATCACTGTCATGTGTGCTGTGAAAAAAAAAAATAAATAAATAAACGAATATTCGTAATTACGAATATATAGCGCTATATTCGCGGAATTGACGAATATGCGATATTCGCGAATAATATTCGAATTGCGAATATTCGCGAGCAACACTATTATACATATGGGAATTGTGCAATAATAGCAGTACCACCGTATAAGTGCAATATTCAAATAAGTGCAATAATATCTAGTGCAATACTTCGTAACATGCAATAGAAGATGGACAGTGCAATATTGCAAAAATGCATGAATGTGATGTACTGTTAAGACAACTTTAATATTGCTGCAAGAACTAGTCACTTTAACAGGAGTTCACACTTAACCTGATATGAAGTATACAAGGAGTGTGGACTAATTTGCACATGACAACAGAACTTATATCTTCTTGGCTACCATTCACACACGGATAACCAAGTGTAGTGAAATAAATGGACTGCTAAAGCAGAGGATACTATGGGGGACATATACACTTAGCACATTCTATATTCACATTGGCTGAGTATCCTGGTGCATAGCTGGAGAGTCCTCCTTTATTGACACACATCAGTTCACTCTGAAGGATACATAAAACACAGCACGAGTGAAACAGAAAACTAACTGGGACGTATGTAAAGAAGTGACTATATGAAATAGAGACTTTGATGGTTCACAATAATAGAATATTTTTATCATATACACGTGCAGTTAATTTTTTAAAATAGTAACACAATAAAAGTTGAGTTTTAAAGGTTCCCATCCTCTGAATTACGTGGGAGACCTCTACTATATTGTTGGTTTGGAAAAAACGGTCAGTTGAATATATATATATATATATATATATATATATATATATATATATATATATGTATATACTATGCAACCATAGAGATACATATACAAATACTCCTCAATCTGAGTGTATTATAGCACTTTCAAATCTCGAACAAGGCATCTTTTTAACCTACACTTGATTTTAAATTCCTTTTATTTCTATCGAAGCTTGACCATATATAAGTATATATGTATACATTCCTATCCATGTATGTGTTTTTAGTACTGACAAATTGGACATGAGGAAGGCACCTTTGAGTGTTGTCCGTATTACCCAGGTTGTCCGTATTACGCCAATAAAAATATTTATTTATTTATAGTGAGCAACCTCGAGCAGCGCCTCCAAGACTGCCTTTTCCAAATAGTTGCATATAGTAAAAGAGAGAATGTGAAAAGAAAGGGCATGAGATTAGCATCAGAACAGCATTAAGCATGGGGCCAAGATAACAACACCACATAACTAGAGCTATACCACCACCAACTCTGCAGGACGGACAATTTTGCCTCCAGGACTTTTCCTTTTTTCCATACTGGAGAATCCACATAGTTGCCACCAGATTGACTACCACTCAAGATAGCCCACGGCCCTGCTCCCTGAACAAGCTAGACATCAGAAAGCATATGAAGAGTATATTAGGCACAGTGCTAATAGATAAGGCGAAAGAGAACTCCCACCCTTAGGAATACTAGGAATAATATTCAGAGGTATAACGATAAATCCCTGGCATCAGTATGCAATACTTCTCAAGAACCTTCTCTGAGATGTTTCTACACCTTGACTGGAGTCACCTGTGGTAAATTCAGTTCATTGGACATTTTAAAAGACTCAACCCTGTCTAGAAATCTCACAGATGACAATGCATATCAGAGCAAAAACCAATCCATGTGGGGAAAGTAACCACCTGTATACCTCAGAAACAGGTTGTCTTGAAGGCACAGATCTGGAGAAGAGTACAAAATAATTCTGCTATACTAACATTTTCCAAGAGCACAATGGCCTCTATATTCTCTCAACAGAAACAGTTCGGAACAACCAGGGCTCTTCCTAAACTGGTTGCTCACCAAACTAAGTAATTGCGGGAGAAGGGCCTTGGTAAGTAAAGTGACCAAGAACCCAATGGTCACTCTGCGTGAACTCCAAAGATCCTGTATACAGAGTGGGAAAACTTCCAATAGGTCAACCATCACTGCAGTACTTCAAAATTTGGGATTTTTGGAGTGGCCAGAAAAAGCCTCTCCTCTGTAAGAGACACATAAAAGGACTATTAGATTGTGAGAAACACGATTTTCTTGTCTGATGAAACCAAGATAAAAATTTCTGGTCTTAATTCTAAGTATTGTGTCTGGAGGAAACCAGGCAGTGCCCCTTACCTGCCAGATACCGGGGGAGATTTATCAAAACCTGTGCAGAGGAAAAGTTGCCCAGTTGCCCATAGCAGCCAATCATATCTCTTCTTTTATTTTTCACAAGGCAACTGCAAAATGAAAGTAGCGATCTGATTGGTTGCTATGGGCAACTAGACGACTTTTCCTTTGCACAGTTTTTGATAAATCTCCCCCGGTGCCATCTCTACAGTGAACCATAGTGAATGTCCTTGAGTGGCTCAGCCAGAGTTACCGTATTTTTCGCCGTATAAGATGCACTTTTTCTTCCCCAAAACCGGGGGTAAAAAGTCGGTGCGTCTTAAACGGCGAATACACCCCTATCGCGGCGGTCCCTGCGGCCATCAACGGCCGGGACCCGCGGCTAATACAGGACATCACCGATCGCGGTGATGCCCTGTATTAACCCTTCAGACGCGGCGATCAAAGTTGACCGCCGCATCTGAAGGAAAAGTGACACTACCCCGGCTGCTCAGTCGGGCTGTTCGGGACCGCCGCGATTTCACCGCGGCGGTCCCGAACAGCCCGACTGAATAGCCGGGTTAGTGCTTAAAGGACACCGGGAGGGACCTTACCTGCCTCCTCGGTGTCTTCTCCTTTCAGGGATCCCCTGTATGGCCAGCGCTCTCCTTCCTTGTCATCACGTCATCGCGTCCGTGCGTCGGCGTGCGTAACGACGTGATGGCGGTGACGGAGAGCGAGGATACCCGGCCGGCAGCAGAGACGTTCCGGAGCGACGGGGACACGGGGACAGCGATGGAGCGACATCCAGGGCAGCGGTGACGGGTCCGGAGCGGCGGGGACACGTGAGTATTACCTCCTATGCAGTGGTCTTCAATCTGCGGACCTCCAAATGTTGCAAAACTACAACTCCCAGCATGCCCGGACAGCCAACGGCTGTCCGGGCATGATGGGAGTTGTAGTTTTGCAACATCTGGAGGTCCGCAGGTTGAAGACCACTATTGGGGTAAAAATCTTTATTTTTTAAGATTTTGCCCCTAAAAATTGGGTGCGTCTTATACGCCGGTGCGTCCTATAGGACGAAAAATACGGTAATACTTAAACCCAGTTAGACATGTCTGAAGACACCTTAAAATGGCTGTTTACTGATGGTCCTCATCCTATCTGACAGAGCTTGAGAAGAATGGCAGAAAATCCCCAAATAACTAATAAAGATTTCTTACATTTTGTTAGCTTTTACTTTGTCGTTATAGGGGAATTAAGTGCAGAATGATGGGGGAAACTTGATTTTCTGTTTTCATTTTAGCATAAGAACAAAAAATGTTAAAGGGTCTGAAGTCTTTTGGAATGCATTGTACATTGTTAATATATCTATTTGGGAACTCATACATCTGAATACAGTTTCTATTGGTTCTAATCCTCATTGAAGTGACCCAGTGGTGTATGGAGACTTATTTTCAGGTAACGCTTTATTGAGGAAAAAGTATGCTAGTTAGGTTTCCTCTAAAAGGAAGAAAACCATCTCATACTAGCCCAAAGGGATGAGACACCCCTCTGTAGACAGTTGTTTTGGGGTTCTTGCACTCACTATTACAAACGGGGTACCGGCTGGCTAGGGACATGACATAGACGAAACTCAGGGGAAACTCATTGTTTTTCTTTCTTCTGCATGAAAGGTCATTTGCACAATTTTAGTTGTAAAACTTTCAGTAAGAATTTAATCTGATTTAAGATAACCGTCCCTGTTGTGTGTTATAGAAATAAGATTATAAGCCCCCAACAAAGAGAAAGACTGTGACACCGAATAATGGCAAAGAACTATGAAGTCGAAGTCTTTATCAGGAGCAGATTAAGAGTGATCTGGACCCCTGAGCATTTTAAGGCCATGGTTGGTCTCTATCAAACTATTTTAGCCATAAATGCCTTGATTGGTTTGGTAAAATAAATTGTATTAAGGGAGTAGTTATCACATACATTATTGGTGGTTTTTAGGGTGCTAGGGTAGGGCTAGGGCCTAACCACATAAGTCTACCACTTGTCTAGATAATTAAGAGTAAAACAAGGAAGCATGACAATTACCCCTATAAGATATGATAAGACATTAAAGGGGTACTCCACCCCTAGACATCTTATCCTCTATCCAAAGAATAGGGGATAAGAAGTCTGATTGCAGGGGGTCCCGCCGCTGGGGACCAAAGCATTCTACCTGCTGCACCCAGCATTCGTTTAGACCGTCGGGTGCAGCGCTGGAGGCTTGTGACGGCACGGTCATGCCCCCTCAATGCAAGTCTATGGGAGGGGGCGTGACGGCCGTCACGCCCCCTCCCATAGACTTGCATTGAGGGGGCGTGGCCGTGACATCACGAGCAGGCATGACTGTGACGCCACGAGCCTCCGCCCTTCATCGCCAGTCATCCACCACGGAGCGAAGTTCACTCCGTGCACCGGATGTCTGGGGTGCTGCAGCCGAGATCCTTTGGATAGGGGATAAGATGTCTGCGTGCGGCGTACCCTTTAAAGGAACAGTCCAGATAAAACCTGTAAAATATGTTGTACCTAACGCCTGAGCAGGTAAGAGAATTAGAGCTCATATACCTTCCCTTCAGTCCCTGGACTAGACATAGCATGGGGCATCAACAAATGGAGTGTTCTCTTAATAAATCCATCAGAAAAGCTCCCACCACATTACTGAGATGAATTCTTATTGACCAGCATACATTTGCATACGATCCATGGAAGGTCTACGGATTTAGATAGAATGTGTGATTTTGGCTTCATCAAGAACTTCCCTTCTACACAACCTAAGAGATAAAAGCAGCTCCCGAGACAGCTTGCGCCTTTTCTATAGATTGGCTTTTTCACTTAATCCATAGATTGAGTGTCTTGTTTCCTTTGGTGCCAAGGTCTTATTTCAGACCTGGTTTGCACAGACAGGCTGCAATTCTTTTATACTTTTTAAGTATACTTGACAACAGCCTGCCTTCTGACAAGGAGGCAGCCAGTACTTTCTTTCTTTCTTACGTTAAGTGCCTTAAAGAAATGGTTCCTTTCTGGAACAGGAATTCAGGACATAAGTGTCTTTCATCATTGGACATTTCACCCCGGTAGAGTGTCAGATTTATGTAATTCTATAGTTGCCACTATAACATATTGTATGTTGTCAATTCAATTTAATGTACAGAGACGAGGGGTGTGGGTTTTATAACATGCACTCTGCAATACTGGTATAGACAGAAATGTCATATAGTAAATATTTTCTGTTTGATTTATGCTTTTAGCACAGCATTTCTTTATTCCATGTGAGAGACAGTAGGAAATTAAGCCTATTTATGGCAAGGCAATTACTGGTTTTCCCATTTATTTCCAACAAACACAAAATTACATGACCTACATTGATAATGGGTAGAAAGTCTAGCCAAAAAGTCAATAAATCCAATGCATTAACTAAAATCAAATAGGTCAGTGGTTTTCAACCCATAGTGTCACAGATTACAGAGCTAGTTCAATAGCTTGACACTGTGGGACCACAGCTGGTCATGGATTTGGTGGACACGAAGACTTCCACTAGAACTCTCCCACTCTCTTTTTTTTATTTTTTTTGTGTGTGACTTTTGTGTCAGCAATGAAGTAATGGCAAAACTTCCAAACACCAATACGTATGGCTTTTTTCATTTTCAACTTGCAGTGGTCACGAAATTATCAACATGCAACTTTCGCAAAAAAAAGTTGCACAAGCAAAATCACATCTGAAACATACACCAGCAATTAGCTGTCTTGGAAAATAAACTTCAGTGGTGATTTCCATCACTTTGCCATACATACAACAAATTTATTAACACTGTGGGATCTTTTAATAAATTTGTTGCACGTAAGGCAAAACAGAGAGCGAAAAGAAACCCTGAAATAAGCATACCAAAGACTTAGCTTGATGAATCGCCCCCAATGTCTCTAGGCCCAACCTAAGGACTTTGAAGGTCCTTGTTATGCTTTGTGGCTCCTCTACCAAAAGTCTCTGTATAATCCTCTGAATCTTCTCTCTGATATTACCTAAGGTTGGTTTTGGTGTGGAACTCCAGGATAAGTAGCTCAATGCTTGCAGGAGTTTAGGTACCCCAGATGGCCCAATGTAGTGAGACTGAACTAAGGGAAGGTCGGAGATAAGGCACATCTTGCCCACTGTCATTCTAAGATAGTCTAGACAGTATTTTCTTTCTCTGAGGAGGCTACTCTTCCTACACACCGCAATGCTCTTAAATACAGTGTAATATAATAGTGTCAGTGTATTAACTACCTCCCTCACAGCCAGATAACAATGGTATATACGGAATACAACAATATATGACAGTATAACACAGTGCACATACACCTAAGTGACAACAGTAAAGCACATTAAATATGGCAGATATCCTACAACCAGCGCTCTCAATTTATAGGACCTTATAGTGAGACACTGCAGAACTATAAGGATAAAGTCAAATATGATGGAAAAAGCTTATGTAAATTCCTTAGCATACGCAATTGGATCCACGTGAATCTCTAAATGAGCAACATTATTATTCTGTTGTAGACTAATCACAGATTTTCACCAAGGATTTTACCTTTTTCAATATAGCAGAGGTGAAGAACACAGTAAATCTGCAGCAAAATATCTAGAAAAATACACATGTAATACACACAAGTTGACCCAGCATTAGAGGTGAGCGAACGTTTGATAAATTTGATTCGGCATATCCACCGAATGTTTCGAAAAAATTTGGTTCGCTCTGAATTTATTCGCAGTGAATCTATATTAAAAACGGCTATTTCTGGACTACAGAGAGCCACAATAGGGGTGTAGAACATTTGCTGTGTTCTAACATGCATATGGAGTGTGCTGGGGTAGTGAAATAATACTGTTATTCAGAATAACATGCAGATTACAGGCATCGCTTTTAGAATCACTGACAAAGAGTGGCACAATGACACAGCGTGGAGGTTTTGGCAGCATGAGGAGACCATATAGTGGCTGAATGACATAGTGTGGTGGTGTTGGCAGCATGAGAAGACCATATAGTGGCTGAATAACATAGTGTGGAGGTGTTGTCAGCATGAGGAGACCATGTAGTGGCTGAATGACATAGCGTGGAGGTGTTGGCAGCATGAGGATACCATATAGTGGCTGAATGACACAGCGTGGAGGTGTTGGCAGCATGAGGAGACCATATAGTGGCTGAATGACACAACTTGGATGTGGCTGAAGCATGAGGAGACCATTTAGTGGCTGAATGACACAGCGTGGTGTTGGCAGCATGAGGAGACCATATAGTGGCTGAATGACACAGCTTGGATGAGGCTGAAGCATGAGGAAACCATATAGAGGCTGAATTACACAGCATGGAGGTGTTAGCAGCATGAGGAGACCATATAGTGGCTGAATGACACAGCATGGAGCTGGCAGCAGCATGAGAAGACACTATGGCTTCACAATAAAAGATGAATTTTGAAATTTAAATTGAAGATTTATGGTAGCTAGTGCTACCATAAAATTTTTTAGGCCCGGGCAAGGCCCAGCTGCATCAGTAAACCATATATTGGCTGAATGACACAGCCTGGAGGTGGCTGAAGCATGAGTAAACCATATATTGGCTGAATGACACAGTCTGGAGTTGGCTGATACATGAGGAGACCATATAGTGTCTGAATGGGACAGCCTGGAGTTGGCAGAAGCATGAGGAGACCATTGAAATTTAAGATTTTGAAATAGTAATTTTAGATTTTGAAATTGAAATTGAGGATTTTGAAATTGAAATTCTCCCAAGTTTTAGTGTCCCAGGCCCCGGCGTGTGGGTACAAAGGACAGCATGGGGAGACCATATAGTGTCTGAATGGCACAGCCTGGAGTTGGCTGGAGCATGAGGAGACCATATAGTGTCTGCATGGCTCAACAGCATGAGTAGACACTAGGGCTTCACAATCCCTAAGATTAAAAGATGAATTTTGAAGATTTATGGTAGCTAGTGCCCAGCAGCATTAGTAAACAATATATTGGCTGAATGGCACAGCCTGGAGTTGGCTGAAGCATGAGGAGACCATATAGTGGCTAAATGGCACAGCCTGAAGGTGGCTGAAGCATGAGGAGACCATGTAGTGTCTGAATGACACAGCCTGGAGTTTGCGGCAGCATGAAGAGACCATATAGTGGCTGAATGGCACAGCATGGAGGTGGCTGAAGCATGAGGAGACCATTTAGTGGCTGAATGAGACAGCCTGGAGGTGGCAGCAGCCGCATCAGGAGTCTTGAAAGTGACCCGGTGACAGAGTGGTGTGGTGGGTGGCAATACCAGTACCCGGTGACGAAATTGGGTGAAGAAAGGTCTGATGAGGAGGAATGGGGAGCAGCGCCTTAAATCTGTTTGGCACTATCCATATTTGTGAAGTGTTGATGTGGCACCATGGTCAATCTACTCTGATGCATCAGGCATTGGTGGTTGGAAATCCTGGCTGATCCATGCCTGATTCATCTTCACAAAGGTCAGTCTCATTGTTCGTGTGGTCCACATTTTTTGTGTGGAGAGAGTTCTCCTTGGTGTGACTATGGCCCCCGCCGCACCAAACACCTGTACTGATGGCACACTACTGGTTGGGCAGGACAGCATTTCCACGACAAACTCTGCTAGTTGTGGCCACAAATGAAGTTTGGCTGCCCAGATGTCCAGCGGATCTTCAAGGTTTGTTGGCATAGGCATGTCAAGGTATGCCACCACCTGCTGGTCCTGCTCCATGTCTACCTGCTTCTGATGCGTTGCTTCACTACGTGGGTGAAGAAAGCTACTCATCAGCGACTGTAGACTTAAGCTGCTGCTGATGGAGCTGGTACTGCTCCTGCCACCCCTCCCCAGCAGCCATGGCAGTGTAAAGTGAGCGCAGGGGGGCCCCCGATTCAAACCTGCAAGAGGATGGACAATGGTGCCGATAGGCATCGGCCAACTGACTACATAGGATGCCTCTGTAGTAGGTCAGTTTGTCCTCCCTCTCAGTGGATGTAAAAAAGGCCCCTATTTTGTGGCGGTAGCGAGGTTCCAATAAGGTGGAGATCCAGAAGTCATCCCGCTGCCGAATGGTGACAATTCGGCTGTCACTAACCCAGCAAGTGAGCATACATCGTGCCATTTGTGCAAGTGACTCGGAGGGTCTCCCTACTTCCATCTCCACTGCATACTGCCACAGTGTGTCTGAGTCCTCTGTCTCACCTTCCTCATAACCCTCTAGCTCCTCTGGCTGCTCCTGCTCCTCCACTGATGTCAGATTACTAGAAAACCCCCATTTGGTGAAACCTAAACTGTGCTCCACTGTACCCCTCCTCCTCTTCCTCCAGTTCAGCCCCCACAGGACCCATGTGGCCATGAGATGTAGATGCCATGTCTCCAGTGCCCTGACCAGCCATCGTTTCCAACACGTGTTGTAAGAAATGAAGCAGTGGAATGACATCGTTCATCTTGACGGCTTGCAAATAATGTGGCTTCCTCAAAGGGCCTGAGCAAACAGCAGGTGTCACGTATGAGCTGCCACTGGTTCACATTGAAGTTACACAGGGGAGTACCCCTATCCGCTTGGATCATAAAGAAATCGTGATGGCTTTGCTCTGTTCGTACAGTCGGTCCAACATATGGAGGGTGGAACTCCAACGTGTGGCAACATCACAAATCAGACTATGTTGGGGGATACCGTTCTGAAGCTGCAGCTCAAGGAGGGTGTGCTTTGCGGTGTACAAGTGGCTGAAGTGCATGCAAAGTTTCATTGCCATTATTGGATGTCTTGAAAATGGGGGGAACAGGAATTGCTTGACAACCAGATTGAACACGTGTGCCATGCAGGGCGCATGGCTCAGCCTTCCCAGTCGCAGCGCATGCAAAATGTTCTTCCTGTTGTCAGTCACCATGGTTTCCATTTCCAGCTTTCGTGGAGTAAGCCATGCTCTGATTTCTTTATAAATGACTTTTAGCAGTTCCTCCCCTGTGTGACTCCGTTCGCCAAGGCAAACCATGTGAAAAACAGTGCGACACACATGGTATGCTGAAGGGCCACTGAGACTTGTCTGGGCAGTGGAGGCTGAGGACACGGTGGAGGATGAGGAGGCGGAGTCGCACACTGTCACAGGACCAACAGCCTGAGAGCATGGAGGAGGAAGCGGTGTGACCTGTCCAAGTTGGTATTGTGGCTGTGCGGAACCACATTCCCCCAGTGAGCCATAAAGGACATGTATTTTCCCTGACCATAGTTACTGCTTCAGACGTTGGCGCTGACATGCTCTTTGGTACACACCGACAGGCTCGAGGACTGGCCCACCTTCTCTTCCACAAAATTGTGCAGGGCTGGCACTGCCTTCTTTGCAAAGAAATGACGGCTTGGTACTCTCCACCTCGGCTCGGCACAAGCCATCAGTTCTCTGAAAGGTGAAGAGTCCACCACTTGAAAATGGAGGGACTGCAGCACCAGCAACTTGGACAGGAGCACATTCAGCTTCTCCGCCATTGGATCAGTGGGCGCATACTGGTGTCTCTTGGACATGGCTTCGCCGATGGATTGTTTCTGGAATGGCTGACTAAAAGTAGGAGGAGCAGGAGCATCTGGAGCAACAGAAGGAGGGTATGATGCACAGCTCCCTTCGGCTGAGGTGGTAAAGCCTTGGCTGGCTGAAAGAGGGAGTAGCGTGCCACTGGGGGAGGCAGCAAGCTTGACCACTACATCGAAGCCATTGATCTCCCAGGCCGCTTTATGGTGGTGAACCATATGTTGACGCAGGGCCATGGTGCCAACATTGGGACCCTGGCCATGCTTCACCTTCTGCCGACATATCTTGCATGTGGCTATGTGAACCTCCTCCGGATGCTTGATGAAAAACGAGTAGCTGATTTTCTCACCAACAGTCCACACTAATTGAATGCTACTGCCACCGTCTCCAGGAATCCCTGTTCCACTACCTCCCAGAAAGGTAGGCTGCCGCAAAGCAGGTGGTCTCCCCCGGGCACGTTTCGCCCAAGAATTTCCACTTCTGTCACCATGCTGACTCCCAACCATGCTACCACCTTGCAGGCTCAGCTGCTGCCTCATGGGCAACCTGCAACCCTCTTCTCCTGATGATAATGAAGCCCCTTCTGCACCCGGCTCCTAATTGCAATCGGCTTCATCATCATCAACAAGTGTCTGCACGTCACTGATGTCCTCCTCAGGTTCCCCAACAGTGTCTGCTTAAGGACCCTGAAGCCTGGCAACACCGCCTCCCACGTAACTCTCCTCATCACTACTTGCCCGCCTAAAGGAGGAAGCGGCGCATGTCTCCTCCACTTGTTGGCTGGGCAGTAGCTGCTGACTGTCCTCTATTACATCGTCCTCAGTGAATAGTGGAGCTGAACCCACAGCATAAGATACTTCTGTAGGGGAGGGAACAGCATAGGACAGAGGCAATGGGAGGACAGGGACTGCTCCCGAGCCATGACAACTGAGGGTTGTGTCTGAGGAACCCACTGACTGTTGACTGGGGGTATCAGATGTCACTTGTGATGTAGTGGATGACCCTGTTAATCAATCGATAACAGCAGATGAGTTGCTGGTCGAGACACGACCACTAGCTGATACCGGGAGCTCAGGCCTCTCGCTGCGACTCCTGCTGCCTCTCGCCCCTAGTCTGCTGTGACCTCTGCTTGATGAATTTAGGCCTCTGCCACTTCTCTGTGCACGTCCTGGCACTTCCCTGCCTGACATACTTAGTGCGTATATGAGGGGAATACAATACGCTTCTCTACGCTTAAAACAGTATTTGTCTAGAACGGCAGCAGGTGTGTACTTTTGCCTGGATTTTCACAGTATGTAGGCCCTTGACAGATTAACAGGTACAAAATAGTACACTACTTAAATGTAGGTATGTGGTATGCACTTATGAGGGCAGAAGAATGTGCTACAGTACGCTTAATAAATGTATTGCAGTAAAACACCAGCCAGTGATTACTTTTGGCTGTCCTTTCACAGTATGTAGGCCGTTCACAGATTAACAGGGACAAAATAGTACACTACTTAGATGTAGGTATGTGGTATGCACTTATGAGGGCAGAAAAATGCAGTAAACTTATTTTTGCATAACACCAGCAGTACACAACAGTGCTGCAGCACAAAAAAGCTGTGTACTAAACACAAAATAGCACTCTGTCAAAGACTATTAGGAATGGACTGCTGGGTATTATACCGTCTACAGACTAGTATAACCAGTAGATGATTTTTTGTGGAACAAAGACACAGAATTGGGCTGAAAAATTATTCCTGCCTCCTCTGCTAAGGTTTATGAAGTTGAAACAGCTTGTTGAAATGTACCACCACACAGCTATCTGCCCCTCTCTGTAATACTATTCTGAAGAAAGTGACTGAGAGGTTAATGCCTGCAGCTGCAGTAAAAATCCTTTTCAGTGGAAAAAACACTGCTCTCTGTCCACCAGAACGTTGATGTGACTAGGATGTGAAACGCTGCTGGAATGAGCTTTTCTGTGTAACAAACACACAGCGGTGTCCGTCCTATCTCTATGCAAGGTAATGAATGATATAACGAGCCGCAAAATGGCTGCCGAATATATAGGGCTTTGACATCACAGGGGAGACTGGCTGCTGATAGGCTGCATCCTGCATGTGATTCAGGGTCATCCCGCCTACTTCCCTTCCCGCCTTGCCTTCCTACCTTACCAGCGTTCCATGCCCCATGTACTGACATGTGGATCCGCCATTTTAGATGCCCTGGAGCCTGGAACGCAGTAAATGGAGTTTAATGAAGCGATTCCCGCGATAGAATCGCGGCGATATTCGCATTCATTGCAAATTGAATATTTCATGAAATTCGTAACGAATTCGGGTTCGTCAACTTCAATTCGCTCATCTCTACCCAGCATCATTGGAATTTATTTATGAAAATGCATAGGGCAGTGAATAGGCCTCCTTACTTGTATGTATTTTATAATGCAGACAATTGCTGGTAAGGTCCCGTGATACATCCTAACAACAAATTATCCCAATTCCTAAAAATAAAGTAAAAAAGAGGAATTCTTATCTATGGAAGGATGCCATGTATGTCACTGCCATTAATCTTTAACAATAGATTCACCAAAGGTGGTTTTAGTACTTACCTGCCAGACAGTAATGGACATGCTTTGGAAGAATCCATGCTTGTCCTGGGGCCAAGTGTTGTGAGTCCACTATAACACTGCTGCTTTATTTTGTGAAATGGCTACTTCCTGTTGTAGTTGGAAGTCACAGGACCCTTGTCTGTAACTGTTAGGAAACTTTTCTTCCTCCCACACACAAGCCATCCCACCCATTGCAGCACACCTGTGATGCCTCGCATGCTGTGCTGTAAACTACAATTCCCTGCAGCCCTTTGGAGAATGATCTCACTTCCATCCAGCAGTCACACCACCCATTGAAGCACAGACAGGCTCCCTTTCATCATCTGACTAGTGATGTAATGACTTGGGCCACATTGGAACCTGGGAAAAGCTGAGATAATTCTGTATGCTGCTAAAAATGAACCTCAGGGCAAAGATCACATAAGAATAGCGAGCCTACCATGAAACACAGGTACAAACACATAGGCCCTTATTTACTAAGAGTGCTGTGTAGGTTTCTTTATGGGCTTTAATTCCCTACAATTTATTTTCCGCGGTATTTGCTAAGGTTTCCCTACATTTTCCACTTTCCATACATTTTGCTTTTTTTACACCTGCTCTGATCTGTGGGGTTTTCCTCAGCTCAAATCCACCACATTTTATGTGGAAACCTTAGTAAATATGATGGGCTTTTGTGAAAATGTCTGGAACACGCCCCTTTTCGGAGACCACGCCCTCTTTTCCCGGCAGCCACACCCCTTTTCCGGGATTTCTTAGCAAAATGGAGAGTTAGGCGGGTTTTTTTTCAATTCTGGTGCAAATTCTGGTGCAAATTCTGGCACAGACAGAATGTCTGATGCAATGCGACAGAATCTGGCGCACAACCCGACAAAACATGTCGGGTTTGCAATAGCAAATGAAGGCCTATATTTTGAACTACACTAACTTTACAGCCCCTATAGCATAATCAAATAAAAAAAAATCCTGGAATACCCCTTTAACTTGAGTTAATAAATCAGTTGATTTAATCTTTATCTGATTCCAGTGTTTATCAATAAAAGAAATAACACATTATTATCTGAGCATTTCCAGTGAAGTTTAGTTTTTCATAATACCTTTAGTTTCAATTAAAATTCAGCCTGATTATACGGATGTGTTAGACTTTGCAGGAATAACTGTAATAATACAGTACATATACCTGAGAAACTAGAAATCTATTCTTCCATAATAATGTGGCGGGGACTTTATACATAACTTTTATTCTAAAACATTTCCGAAGATGTTATTTTAATACAACAGGTCCTGTGAATGTCTACGTTTTATGAAATTAATAAAAAGTTGTACACCAAACTTCATCCCACTCCCGTGTCATCCCGCCGCCGGTGTAGCGCTCCAAGTGCCGTAACCTTGCCTGCTGGAAGAAACGGAATCCCTGCCAGGATTCCCATCTCCCAGATCTGTATCCCTGATGACTAACAACGACACATTTTGTGGGCTTTACAAAAGAAGACTGACATTGAGTAGAACTTTCTTAACTATAAAAATGCACGTCAATTTACGATATCGACAACAAGGATGAGCCAAAGCTAATTATTTCAGAATGTTTAGCGCTTCACAATCGCTGAGCCCTTGCGTGTAATAGGAAGGTTCTGTCTTCCCGTTTTGTTGTTGCGATCAGTTATTCTTGATCAGGCAGGAGGTCAGAATAATGAGCGGGAAGATTTATGTCAACAGATAAACGTTTCCGGGCTTTGAGTCGGTGCTGTGTGATGATGGAACGCATCATTAGAGGAAAATTTGTGAGTAATTACTTTTATTAGGTGACATTTCTGCATGCATAACCAAGTTAATTTTATGATTAAGAAGCTAAGATTTGTCCTATTGAACTTGCAGTTAATACGGCCGCGTTCATTAGATACATTACACATAGAAGCCCCCTGATTAATAGGAAGGGAGAAGGTAATTAGAAAATGTGTTCTGCCTGGACATATACATATCTATACATATTTACTATTGGTACTGTCTATAGCAAGCACAAGCCAGCAAGCAGAGAAGGGGCCAAGTGTCATTAACTGAGTGAATGAAGGTGGTGACCTAATAAATGAGACACATTCAATGGGTTAAGTCCTGGAATTTAATGTCAAAGATATGTTTTACAAATAAAATGGGTGGTCATGCGCATTCGCTGTAACAATACTAGCTGGTTTCTAGGCAGCAGAACTAGAATTTACCTGTTGCAGCCCCCTTCTCATGGTACTAATAATGACTCCCTGTGCTCAGTTGCCCCCAGGGCTTAATGGTAGAGCAGGAAAGCATCCACCAGTAATTGCAAACTTGTATCAAGTCAGAAAGTCAGTAACTACTACCAAGAGAGCTGCAGCAGAATGGGAGTCACAGTATCTGCAAGACAATTAAGCAGCCACTTATAGATGGCGATTGTAGTAGTCAGAAGTAGAAACGTTCTGTATGAGTGAAGGACTATTAAAGGAGTAGTGCAGTGAAAAATAACTTATCCCCTAACCAAAGGGTAGGGGATGAGTTATAGATCGGGGAGGTCCGACCACTCGGACCACCCACGATCTACTGAACTGAGCCCCTTCAGTGTGCCGGAAGTGGCCGTTCCGACCCCCGCAGGAAGCCGCAGCCGACACGCCCTTTCCATGTATCTCTATTGGATACATGGAGGGG
Source organism: Hyla sarda (assembly GCF_029499605.1). Lineage (NCBI taxonomy): Eukaryota > Metazoa > Chordata > Amphibia > Anura > Hylidae > Hyla > Hyla sarda. Next base: position 148,244,673 of record NC_079197.1, read on the forward strand.
GCCTGTCAGCCGCTGCTCCATACGGGGGTCTGCACACCCCCTTCCAGCAGACTGCCAGTGCCCCGTTCAGGAGATCGCGGGGGTCCCATCAGTCGGACCCCCGCCATCTATAACTTATCCCCTATCCTTTGGAGTTATCTTTCACTGCACTACTCCTTTAACTCGGAATGACTGTAAATGATAGGAGTAGTACTTGCAAACTGATTTATGAAAACCACAGGCAAGGACTACATATGCTGGCTGACTCAAATATACAGAAAGCACTCAGAAAAGACAGAGGCAAAGGCAAGCTAGCAATAGACCAAGAGAGACAAACTAGGTGCTGGCTACACACCACACAAAAGAGAGATCTCGGAGACACTCAATGGCAAATGCAATATCACCAGCAGGTGCAAAGTGCAAAATGGTCCCTTAAAGAGGCAATCCACTATGAGTACAGAGCTCATGCACAGGGAGAACAGGGCCCTGTTCTACAGATCGCAGCAGGTCCCAGAGGTCAGACTCTCCCCAGTTCAGTTTAGTTACATTATTCTGACATTTAGTTGCTAGGTAAGGAGTTCGAAAATCTTGCAGAAAGTTCTAGAGAAAGGGAGGAGTTGGGAAAATACTTATCTTAGTTAAAATTAGTTATTAACGCTGGAGTCAGAGTTAATAATAATATTTCATTTTTTATATAGTGCCAGCATATTTCCGAAGCGCTTTAAACAGCAACTCACAATCTAAATTCCAAACCAGGAAACTGAGGTACCCAGAAAAAAACCCATGCTAATAGAAGGGGAACATATAAACTCCACCCAGATGTTGTCCTTAGAATTTGAACCCAGGACTCCAGTTCTGCATGGGTACAGTGGATACAGCATCCATTGTTTGTGTGAACTGAAAATAAAAGTAATCACTTCAAAATTGTCTGGCCGATCCCTTTTTACATGTTTTCTTTAATCACTTAATCTGCAAGTGTAGGTTGAGATTACCAGCTCGTTCACATTGCTGTTGTGCTCCTTTATTCAGGACAAGCAGGTCTCTGTACACTGAGGACAAGCAGGGCTCTGTACACTAAGGACAAGCAGAGCTCTGTACACTGAGGACAATCAGGGCTCTGTACACTGAGGACAAGCAGGGCTCTGTACACTGAGGACATGCATGGCTCTGTACACTGAGGACAAGCAGGGCTCTGTACACTGAGGACAAGCAGGGCTCTGTACACTGAGGACAAGCAGGGCTCTGTACACTGAGGACAAGCAGGGCTCTGTGCACTGAGGACAAGCAGGGCTCTGTACACTGAGGACAAGCAGGGCTCTGTACACTGAGGACAAGCAGGGCTCTGTACACTTAGGACAAGCAGGGCTCTGTACACTGAGGACAAGCAGGGCTCTGTACACTGAGGACAAGCAGGGCTCTGTACACTGAGGACAAGCAGGACTCTGAACACTGAGGACAAGCAGGGCTCTGTACACTGAGGACAAGTGCGGCTCTGTACACTGAGGACAAGCAGGGCTCTGTACACTGAGGACAAGTGGGGCTCTGTACACTGAGGACAAGTGGGGCTCTGTGCAGAAAGGACAAGCAGGGCTCTGCAAATGAGGGCTCACTCTCAACCACCCCAAGACCCCCACCCCACCCCCTGCTCTCCTCGTCGAAGTGAGGGCAGAAGCAGTCCCCTCAGCAGGCTTCAGTGATGGAGCGCCTGCTGGGGAACGCCCACATCCTCCTGCCAGCAGTTCACACTATGTGAGCAAGAAGAGAGGTAAGATACAGAGGTAAAAAATTAAGGGCAGGGGGAGTGTTAGGAGTAGTTAGGGAACATTGCCTAAGTTAGTTTATAAAAGTATATTTAGTGGCAGGTACTCTTTAAGCCATCACCCTGGCTTAAAGGGGTACTCCGCTGCTCAGAGTTGGGAACAAAGTGTTCCGAACGCTGGAGCCGGCTCTGGGAGCTCATGACATCATAGCCCCCCTCATGACGTCAGTCTACGCACGTGTTCTTCTGTACTCCTGCCCATCCTGTGTGGCAGATGCTGCTTCAATATCCGTCTTGGGCCCACTCTCCTCAGGACTCTCTATATTTCACAATATTATACAAAGCTATGCAATAGTTAATGTATTGTTTTTTTCTATGCACTTGTTACTTTAAGAAATCTATTGTCACGAACCTTGTTGTTAGGGGAGTATGCAAAGTTGAACCAGGTTACTTATCTGGCCAATGGGATCTCTCTAAATTGCTCCCATATATAGTCAGGTCAGAGTTCAGTTCAGTAGAGTTGCTGAGGTACAGTTAAGAGAAGTGTGGAGTCTGTGAGGTGATCGTGAAGGAGGCCTGAGGCCTAGTCCAGCAACCACGCATCTACTACCAGCTAACCCCATTACCCAGGCAAAACCTCAGAAAAGTAAAGCCAGTTATCCGTAACCTTGCGTCAGAGTAATTATTTGCCTGGTCCCTGGGACAGGAGAAGCTGGTCTATCTCGGGTCACCACACCTCTATGTGAGCCTTTTGCATTCAGGTTCTTCCCAAAACTAATACTTGTAGTCCAAAACTCCCCTGGATTATTAAAATAAAAAAGACTGATGGTAACTTTATTGCAACGTTTGTATCCAACAAACTAGTGTACTTTCCTGTTGTTACCATATAACCAATATATATAAAACTCAATAATATAAAAGTATATTAATAATAAGAATACCTTTGGGACACATATTGGATTCCCCTCATTGGTACTGTTATAAAGACATGTTGTGTTTTATCCTCGATTTAAATTTTTGTTACATTGTATTTATGTTGAATTGTATTTATCTATACAAAGATATAATGTCCTTTTCCTGTAAATGGTGACCGTTTTCTGTTTTTAAACATTGTGTATATTTGAGCACTCTGAACGGGCAATATGAACCGGCAATGTGAACAGGATGCAAACCCTTTGACCTTCGTGATGTCATGACAGAGTCCATTTCCTGGGTGTGTTTGAATCCATGTCACTATAAATAAGATGTTGTACATGTGTATCACTATGACTTGATAAAGGGAGCTGGAACTCCTGAAACACGTCGTCCTATTAATAAAATGACCCGTTATTTGTTTTACCCATGGTGTCCGCGATTACCTCCGGGACCCCTGCCGTGTGCACCCCAATAGACCCCTTTTCTTTGCAGCGCTCTGGACATCCAGATAGGCTAATACAGCTTCTACGAAGGACCTTTATCTGATGGTTCCGGGTCGGTGGCAGCCACGGCACATCTTTTGTAAACGCAATCATAGATGTTCAGCTCTTAGCCCAATATCATCAGGCAAGTGATTTTTCATCTTTATTTTTTAATTATTGGGATAACAGCACCAGGCAGCACCTTTTTGTTCGGTGTTTGTCTCCTCTCTTCAAATATGTTGAGGACACGGCACCTTTTATAGTGATCAGACATACTGTACAACCGATACTATTGTTAACCCCAAGTTTACAAGCATTAAAAGAGTCTAATGTAATCCATATGTGTATGGAATATAAAATAGTATTACCAGTGTCAGAACTGACCATCAGAATAACGTCAAGTACTATAGGTCAGTGCTCTAAAATGATAATGAACGTCATCAATAGCTATGGTTTATCATATTTGTAAGCATTTTGATATTATGTGGCCTCTATAGATGAAAGATAGGACCTCAAAATCATTTCCTTTGGTTATGACACCGTGAAGCAATATGTACATGTCATAAATTGACCAAAATATGTGCAGTAATAATGGATGAACCCAATAGAAGGATCTTATGATAACACCATATTGCTCTGTTAGATAGTAGTTCAGTCATCTTAATCTCTCCGAGCACTGAAGTCACTCACACATTACTGAGTAATGGGAACTTCATGTGAATTGTTATCTCTCAGACACTTGAGTTGTGTGGGCGACAATAATACCGTCTGGAATGGAATGCATCTTTTTTTTTTTTTTTCTTTCCCCATAACAGAAGAGTATTGTATAAACTGCAGAGCAAAATCAAAGTAAAGGTTACGGAATCGGTGTGAACAAAAAGAAACAAAAGTTTTTCTTGAAAAGGTTTTTATGAAATATTTACAAGAGGAATGGGCTGAATAGAAGGACGGGGGGGAGGGGGAGTAAAAGGACAAAAAGAGACTACGGAGGGAAAAAGAAGCAAGGGGGTGGTGTTCAAAGAAGAGGAGGATGAAAACGGAGAAAAAGCACAAGAGTGGGTCTCATACCTACAGGTAGGATTCAGTTCTAATACTTCACACAATGTTTTTGTGTGCAGTGTCAACCCTTATCAATGTAAAGGGAAAATGAAAAAGTAAAACAATCTTGGATGTAGTTGGAAGTTTAGAAAAGGAATAACAATATAACTTTATTGTAATTCTGCCTCGATATTTTCTACTGGATACACTAGAGAATTATTTAGATTTCGGCAGTTGAGATTTTTAATTGAAAACAAAAATAGGAAAGAGCTCCTTGTTGGGAATTGCTGGGAATACCTGACATACATTTATCAGGTGACATTGAGACCAATTACTGGGCCCAGCAGTCATGTGCAATTCATGCCAGAAGAGACCACTGAGTAATTGGAAGGCCGAACAGGGAACACCGGAGCAGTGTTGGTGCTGGAGCTATGGCAAATTTAGGGATGAGCAAGTTTTTTTTTTTTTTTTAGTTCTATCAGTCACAAGGTAAAGGGTGCGGACCTGTTATGCTACTCAATCGGTTTGGATTTGAACTACGCTCAATAGCGAGGTCTATGTACCTTCTAGTTTTCAATTGTTATCCCACTTGTAGAAACTGGACTTAGCTGCTAGAGGGTACCAGGTCACTCCCCAAGAATGGGTATGATGTGGGTAGCAGCTGGCCCGTTGCACCAGAAGACACTGGTGAGAGGCACCAGACGATCAAGTAAGGCAAATTGGGGTGCAGGCATAGATCATGGGCAGGTGGCAACACAGATTAGTCAGGTATAGGCAGAGGCACAGGCACCACAGGTTTGAACCACACATGGAATATTGTGTCCAGTTTTGAACACCTAAATATAAGAAGGACATGACTAGATTGGAGCTGGTACAGAGGAGGGAGAATCGGTAGATTACACAGAGAGAAAGGGTGATTTTTTATACCTATCCCACTAAGCATGAAATCTACTTCTATAGGAAAGAAGGTTTCACCATCATCACAGACAGGGATTCTTTACTGTAAGAGCAGTTAGACTATGGAACTCTCTGCCATGTGATGTTGCGATTACTGACTCAATAAAAATGTTCAAGGAAGTTTTTCTGGAAAAATATATTTCAAGTTACAGATACTAGATTTATGGGGATATAATATCGATCCAGGGATTTATTCTGATGCCGTATTGGAGTTGGGAAGGAATTTTTCCCTTCGTATGGGGACATTGGCATCAGCCTCATGGGGAGGGGGGGGGTGGTTGTATTTTTCTAGATCAATACAGTAGGGACACAGTAGTGATATAGGTTGAACTTGAATGACTTTTCAACCTTATGAAATGTGTAACTATGTAACGGTCCTGGCCATGCACAGAAGAGACAATATAGTATGCAAGGGTCAGGCAGAAGTGTAGTCAGGAGAAAAAGGTGCTGGTCATACAAGAATGTAAGGTTCAGAAAAAACACACCTTTACTTTGGGTGCTGGGAATTAAACTATTTTGCTCATGCACAGGATGTTGGGCATGCCTGAGCGTGGTTGGGTGGGGGAAGGAATAGGGATGCATGTACTGGCCCTTTATATCACCGAAAACAAGAACTAACACACCCTATGGAACAGACCGGGAAGTGCAAAGGGAGCATGGCACAGACTGGGAGCAGTACTCTAAAAGAAGAAGGGTGTCTGCATTACACCAGCCCGTACTCAATTTATAACACTCCCATAAGGCACCTTTCATAACCATTAGTATTTTCCTACAAAGGTATAAAATGTATTTCTAAATGTATCTTGTAAGTAAATCCTCATGTAGCATATTTGCAGAATGGAAAAATGGAAAATCCCATACAGAGAACAATATAACACAAAAAAGGCATGATAGAATCAATGGAGGAGGTTCAAATACTAGAATATACTTGTACTATACCACCAAATCAAATTGTAGCACTCGCTAGGTAACCGTACATACAGGATTACGCTTCTATAATTGTGAACTAGGGGGTTCGGGATTTAAACAAATGTTATTTTATACACCTTTCCACATACTTGGTTTTACAAAAAACACTTCATGGGCCTTCCATTACCATGTATTAGTGTTCCCATATACTAGCACAGATTGAATTGTACTCAGATGATGCGGAGGACATGCTTTCATAGCCCCGTTCCATGGCTCATGCATTTCTCAAAGGATCATGTATCAAGTTTTTTTTTTTTTTTCTTCAGGCAAAAACATAGTAATAATTTTCTCAACAAACCTATTTCTGCCTTGTTTGTAAAAAGGTTAAATGAGGACCGGCGCGCTCCAGGGAGGGATTACCACCAGATTGCTAATTAAAGCTGTATTTGCTCATGGATTTGGGAGTTTTATAGGAAGTGTTAAATCCTAAATGTGCATTCATTACCGACCTACTTGCTTAACTACGGTCTTAGCAATCCATAAAACTGCTACGGGCTCCGCAGTGATGGGAGCCTAATATATAGACATACAAAGCGTACTTCAGAAGGTTGTTATCGGAACTATTACTGAAAGAAAAGAGGCGTATGTTTATATGACTGCAATGTGTCAAATATGGTGCTTCTGAAGATTCTGAACCCTACAGTGATTTTCAACCTGCGGACCTCCAGATGTTGCAAAACTACAACTCCCAGCATGCCCGGACAGCCGTTGGCTGTCCGGGCATGCTGGGAGTTGTAGTTTTGCAACATCTGGAGTTCTGCAGGTTGAAGACCACTGGTATAGGAGGTAGTACTTGTCAGGATCCGGACTGGTAGGCAGCGAGGACACTGGTGGTGGATCCTCTGTGTCAGTGGGGTGATGACGTGGGCCGTACCAGGGGAACGGAGTTTAAGGGGTTACTGGTTTTCACCAGAGCCCGCTGCAAAGCGGGATGGACTTGCAGTGGCAGGTAACCCCCAGGTCATTCCACTCGATAGCGACTCAACCCCAGCTGACAGCTGAGACAGGCGCGGTGCACAGGGACAAGGCAAGAGCAAGGTCGGACGTAGCAGAAGGTCAGGGCAGGCAGCAAGGATCGTAGTCAGGGGCAACAGCAGAAGGTCTGGGTACACAGGCTTGGGAACATACTAAACGCTTTCTCAGGGCACAAGGCAACAAGATCCGGCAAGGACAGGAAGGCAAACTGGGTTTTTATACACATGGCGCAGGTGTAGGTACTGATTCGTCCAGGCACCAATTAATGGTGCACTGGCCCTTTAAATTTCAGAGAGCCGGCGCGCGCCGGGACAGAACAGCAAGAGGACGGGGCAGGTGAGGAGATTGGGATACGACCTGCTACGCGGATCGCATCCCCGCCGGTGACACCAGTGCAGCGCTCCCGGTCAGCGGGTCTGACCGGGACGCTGCACAGAGAAGAACGCAGCGAGCGCTCCGGGGAGGAGCAGGGACCTGGAGCGCTCAGCGTAACAGTACTCACGTGTCCCCGCCGCTCCGGACCCGTCACCGCTCGTCACCACTGCTCTGGATGTCGCCCTCCATCGCTGTCGCCGCGTCCCCACGGTGTCTCCGATGCAGGTAAGGTCCCTCCCGGTGTCCTGTAAGCTGTTCGGGATGCCGCGATTTCCCCACGGCGGTCCCGAACAGCCCGACTGAGCAGCCGGGTTAGTGTCACTTTCGCTTCAGACGCGGCGGTCAGCTTTGATCGCCACGTCTGAAGGGTTAATACAGGGCATCACCGCGATCGGTGATGTCCTGCATTAGCCGCGGGTCCCGGCCGTTGATGTCCGCAGGGACCGCTGCGATAGGTGTGTATTCGCCGTATAAGACACACCAACTTTTCCCCCCCAGTTTTGGGGAAGAAAACGTGCGTCTTATATGGCGAAAAATACGGTATAAAGAAGGTGATGGCACTATAGGGAGTCATAAATTGTATAGGACTAAGATGGTGTATCTAAATAGCCAACACCTGAGACCTGCTGTAGGACTCTTTTTGTACTAAAACATTGACTTATGTCAAATTTTCTGGTAATTGCTGATTAACAGCTAGGCATAGTAGGGTCTGTCCAGTTTTACCATGCCAACTATCACACACTATGCTAGTACTTGTTTATGCCAAGATAAAAATGCTATTGGGATTGGTCATTTTTGGGTCAAAGCTAACATGTTGCCATAAAAAAGGAGGCATTTTTTCCTCAAGAACCCCAAAATAAAAGGGCATCCTTCAAGGAAGTTAAGAAAAGGATGTTAGAAGCTAATGTTATAGGTGAATTCCACCCCTAAACATCTTATCCCCTATTCAGCGATCTCAGACACAGTGATCTGGGCTGCGGCACCCCAGACATTCTCGTCACGGTCACTCCCCCTCAATGCAAGTCTATGGGAGGGGGCGTGGTGGCCATCACACCCCCTCCCATAGACTTGCATTAAGGTGATGTCACAAGCTTCCTGCGCTGCACCCGACACTCTAAATGAACGCTGGGTACAGCAGGGAGATCGCGGAGGTCCCCAGCGGCAGGACCCCCCACGATCAGACATCTTATCCCCTATCCTTTGGATAGGGGATAAGATGTCTAGGGACGTAGTGCCCCTTTATGTTGTCACTGTTATTCCCTGCTAAACTGCGTGTGCAGTATAATGATAAGCTGATATTTAGATAGAACCTTGGCTTCAGCACAGTTGGAGTCAATAGGATATTAGTGTCACGTACCGGCAGGACTGGTAGTGGATCCTCTGAACCAGAGAGGCGATGACGCGGGTTGTACCAGAGGACCGGTTCTAAGTGGTTACTGGATTTCACCAGAGCCCGCCGCAAGGCGGGATGGACTTGCTGCGGTGGTAACCACCAGGTCATATCCTCCAGTAGCAACTCGACCTCTCTGGTGGCTGATATGGCGTGGTACACAGGGAGCAGGCAAGAGCGTAGTCGGATGTACCAGAGGTCAGGGCAGGCAGCAAGGGTTCACAGGCGAGTATATGGTAGCAATGGGTACTGCAACTGGCAAGGCAATAATCACTGAAGGGAACGCTTTCTCAGAGGCACAAGGCACAAAGATCCGGCATAGGCAGGAAGGGGCAGGTGCCTTTTATTGGGAAATCACAATGAGAGGTGTGGAACCAGCGCACCAATTACCGGTGCGCTGGCCCTACCAATTTACTGAAGCCGGCGTGCGCACGCCCTAGAGAGCGGGGCTGCGTGCGCCGGGACCCAGGAGCAAGGAGCGCCGCGCGGGGAGCATGTGAGATGAACGGGGACGCGGTGCGTGAGCGGGGACCAGCCGCCACACTAGCCGCGTCCCTGCCACAGTGAGACCCGCGCTCCCGGTCAGTGTGTCTGACGGGGAGACGCCGGGACCCCAGCACGGAGGACACAGGCAGCGGGTTCTCCAGTCCGGAGGTGGAGACCGGAGCGCTCGCTGTGACAATTAGGTTACAGTGGAATCGTTGGTCTGTGCTTTTGTTCTTGCTATAATTATGTTAAATCGGTTATGATGAGCAGGGAGGGATAAGTAAAGAGACCCAGAGGTGTTTTTCTTTTTCACCTTTGATGTCAGATAAGTGGGATTGGGTGAGTACACCAAGGAGGGGGTGTTTTTCCCCCTCTATTTCCTTATTCTGAACTATTAAAATAATAACATGAAATGTAAGGGGAATGAGGGAGAAGACTAAACGCCATGCTCTATTTGAGCAGATTTTTAAGAAACCTTCCTTCAATAGTAAGTCTTACTAAAACTCATTTTAGAAACTGTTGATATTGCCACTTAAAAATGGGCTAGTGATCCGTATCATTCTTTCTTCTCCAGTTATTCGCAAGGTGTCTCGGTGTATATACACAAGAAAATCAACGTTGAACTTAAATCAAAATGTATAGACAACCAAGGCAGATTTATATTTCTGCACTGCATAATTGATGGACCCGAAATGGTTTTGGCATTTGACTACATACCTCCCCCTTTCCTTTAAATGTTCTACTAACTATAATTAATTTTGTGAAAGGTAAAAAGAGCTTCTTTTAAAGGAGACCTCCGGGATAATAAAATTACTCAAAATGTAGTCCTTCATCAAAAGTTATATAACTTTTAAATACACTTACATAGCCTATCGTGTACAGTTTGTCTGTTCCAATGCTTTTCTCCCTCCAGCCGGATGTGCCATAGGTGCTTGCAAACTTTCGTTTTCGACCACCATTCATTTCAATTGCAGCGGCCATCTTGTGGTCGAAGTCTCGGCTTACCCGCCATGCTCCAGGACTGTTCTCTGCCTCCCATCCCCGAAATTGGCCACTCCCAACTGTTGAATAATAATTCTTGCTCAGCCTCTGTTAGCTCACTCCCCGTTCCTTTGGCCAATCACAGTGCCACCGCTGCACAGCCTCAGTCAGATTGCTGACTGCTGTTACGTCATTGTAAGAGCAGTGAGCCAACCAGACAGAACACCGCACGCATGCGCTGTGTAACAAACCAAGCTCCGCAAGTTTAGCGATCTCACCCAAAGCTCTGCGCCTGCGCAATCATTGCAACAGTGAAGAGTTGGAAAGGGAAGGATGTGTGTGTGATGGGGGGATTTATTCTCTAATGCCTCCCAAAACTTTACCTGTGCAGTAAATATGCATGAATGACAGCTTGTAAACGCCTCCTTTGCTTACAATGCTATTTCTTTCAATAAACACTCATTTTGTCTCTGGCAAACATTGTGGCTGTTGCAAAGTATCAAACTGCAAGGTATTTATAATTTAAATTTATTTAAACTATGTTATAATTTAATTATGTATTTAAAATAGTATAGTATATATACATTCAATGATTATTATTTTAATAATTATTATTTAGTATTTTGTCCCCTAACAAATATATATATATTTATTTTTAAAAACAGAAACATATATATGTTTTTGTCAATTATATAGCAAAAAAATTTTTTTTTTATATAGAAGTACATAATTATATATTTTTTGCTATATAATTGACCCAAAAAAATAAAAAAATACACTCCTCAATAAGGGAACACTAAGATAACACTATGTGTGTGTGTATTTACATTTCTAAACATATATATATATATATATATATATATATATATATATAGTGTGAGAAGGTGAAAGGTATGGTAGTTGATGGGCGATATGTGTCAACAAGGTTCCTAGCCTTGGTGAGGTAAGAGACTGTATTTTTCCAGTGTCTGTCCTGTGGTGCAGACTGATACTATGGCCGTAGTATGGCTGGAAGGCCATTCCAGGATGGCTCTTACTGGGATTAACCAAGTGTAGGGTGGGGATCATTCCCCACAATCCAGGCCGGCTTTTGTTGGCTTTAAAGGCAACCTGTTTCACCAGCTGAGGGGGATTTGTTAGTTGCAGCTCACACTGCCAGAGAAAGCTGTGGGTGGAGTTCTTCACTGTGGTAGCTCCAAGAGTGGAAGCTGCTGAACAGCCTAGCTGGAGGCCTGGAAAAGACTTGCTTGATGTCGCATGGCGTGAACTCATGTGTGAACAAACACCTAAGGAATACAGGTGGACTTTGTTTCCTTTCCTTGGTTCTGCATTGGTTCTGCATTTAAAACACTGTTGCTGTATGTTGAGTGTGAATTTAAAAAAAATTAAAACACTGTTGCTGTATGCTGAGTGTGAATAAAACAATGAACTTTGATTTGAAAATACTGCTTCCTTGCCTCTATACTGCAAACCGCACCTATTTGCTAGAGCGAGTCATCACAATAGATAGATAAATATATATATATATATATATATATATACACACAAAAGAATATATATATATATATATATATATATATATATATATATACACACATGTATATATTTATTTATTTATATTTTTATTTATACACATATACTGTATATACTCGAGTATAAGCCGAGTTTTTCAGCACGCTTTTTCGTGCTGAAGACGCACCCCTTCGGCTTATACTAGAGTGAACAAAAAAACGCTTCTGGCTTAGCTGTGAGGGGACTGGCCAAGCAATCCATCTTCGGCCATCTATGCTGCAGGGACTGTCCGGTGGGGAGGGTTAGTCGTTCCGGGCTGTCCATCTTCACCGGGAGGCCCTCTTCTCTCGCTCCAGGCCAGCAACTAGTGACGCTGCATTGACGCCACTGCACAGGGACGTTCATGCGCAGGGACGTCACGGATGTCTGCTGTGCACGGACATTCCTGCGCGTCATCGTCAACGCAACGTCACTAGTCCGTGGCAGGCCCGGAGCGGAGAAGAGGGCCTCCCGGTGAAGATGGACAGCCCGGAACGACTAACCCTTCCTTTCCAAAGAGAAAGCAACAACTGGGGAAGTGAGTAGAAAACAAAAGGGGGGTCTGGATGATGACGAAGTGATTGACAGGCAGTGATTATGAAGGGGGGGGATGATGACGAAGGGGATGATGACGAGGGGGATGATGACGAGGGTGATGATGATGGGGTGATAATGACAGGGTGATAATGACGGGGGTGATGATGACGGGGGGTGTTAATGACGGAGGTCTGTAAGATGACAGGGGGGATGATGACATGGAGGGATGATATATTTCCCACCCTAGGTTTATAGTCGAGTCAATAACTTTTCCTAGGTTTTTGGGGTGAAATTAGGGGCCTCTGCTTATATTCGGAACGGCTAATACTCAAGTATATACGGTACATTATTTAATATATTTTATATAATATATAAATATATATATATATATATATATATATATATATATACAGTACAGACCAAAAGTTTGGACACACCTTCTCATTCAGAGTTTTCTTTATTTTCATGACTATGAAAACTGTAAATTCACACTGAAGGCATCAAAACTATGAAGTAACACATGTGGAATTATATACATAACAAAAAAGTGTGAAATAACTGAAAATATGTCATGTTCTAGGTTCTTCCTTTCGCTTTGATTACTGCTTTGCACACTCTTGGCATTCTCTTGTTGAGCTTCAAGAGGTAGTCACCTGAAATGGTTTTCACTTCACAGGTGTGCTGGTGTGGAGGAGGAGGTGTGATGGTGTGGGGGGGGGGGGGCTTTGCTGGTGACACTGTTGGGGATTTATTCAAAATTGAAGGCATACTGAACCAGCATGGCTACCACAGCATCTTGCAGCGGCTGCTATTCCATCCGGTTTGCGTTTAGTTGGACCATCATTTATTTTCAACAGTACAATGACCCCAAACACCTCCAGGCTGTGTAAGCCTTTTGACCAAGAAGGAGAGTGATGGGGTACTGCACCAGATGACCTGGCCTCCACAGTCACCAGACCTGAACCCAATCAAGATGGTTTGGGGTGAGCTGGACTGTAGAGTGAAGGCAAAAAGGGCCAACAAGTGCTAAGCATCTCTGGGAACTCCTTCAAGACTGTTGGAAGACCATTTCAGGTGACTACCTCTTGAAGCTCATCAAGAGAATGAGTGTGCAAGGCAGTAATCAAAGCAAAAGGTGGCAGGAGCCTAGAATATGACATATGTTCACACTTTTTTGTTATGTATATAATTCCACATGTGTTAATTCATAGTTTTGATGCCTTCAGTCTGAATCTACAATTTTCATAGTCATATAAATAAATAAAGAAAACTCTCTGAATGAGAAGGTGTTTCCAAACTTTTGGTCTGTACTGTATACAGTGGTCCCTCAACATACGATGGTAATTCGTTCCAAACGAGCCATCTTTGTCGAATCCATCGTATGTTGAGGGAATCGTGCAATGTAAAGTATAGGAAGCTGTACTCACCTGTCCCCGCCGCTCGAGATGGTGTCCCCGGGCCTCCGCTGGGCTCTCCGCTATCTTCTCTGGTCCTCCGCTGTCTTCTCTGGTCCTCTGCTGTCTTCTCCGGTCCTCTGCTTTCTACCGCAAGGCCTTACTGGGCCTGCGTAGCGACGTCATTACGCCGCTGCGTACGCCATTCCTATTGGATGACGTGCGTAGCAGCGTATTGACGTCATCGGAGAGGGCCGAGAAGACACCGGAAGACCAGCGCTGGAACCGGAGGGCACCCCGGAGCATCGTGGAGGGGTAAGTAATACTTACTGCACCACACGGGGAACATTAAGCTGCTATCCGGCAGCAGCTTAAGCATTTGGCGCTGCCGGATAGCACTTAATGCGATGGCCCCGAAATAAAAAAGCATCGTATGTCGATGTTGACATCGTCATGCGATGGCCTCAGAGAGGCCATCGTATGTCGATTTCATCATATGTCGGGGCCATCGTAGGTCGGGGGGTCACTGTATATATATGTATATTTAAATTGTCCAATGTCGTACAAAATATCTGTAATGTTGGAAGCACATGGCTTTTTGTCTCTCAATCCACTAATGTCTCCATTTACGTCTACATGGTCAGACGTCTGAGTCAGCCTTTATTGTCTTGACACCATAGTCAACACCCCTCCCTTTTGTATATCTGTTTGTTTTTGTAAGTCACAGCTGGCGGTAAGAAGACAAAGAAAGCGGGGTCGACCCTCTCCCACACAAAAGTTAATAAGTGTGATTGTCATTTAGTTTGTAAATAAGGGGGGAAGGGGTAGTTATATTTAGGGTAAGCGGTAATGGGGTCTCAACAGTTTTAACAACATGTGTCGGATCAGTTTGCAGACACATGACGGACCTCATCCGGTCTTGGCAGCCTTAACCCCCCATAGATGCTGTGGTCAGCACTGATTTTGCTTGGGAAGCCACATTCCCAAGCAAAACCATATATATATATATATATATATATATATATATATATATATATATGTCCAGCTTCCACCCACATAGAAGTTTTTAAGGTCGTTCATCTTTACACGTGTCACATTACTCCCATATAGTATTGATCCAATAGCATGCCATTTCTTATTAAGGGTTATACATGACATTGACCTTTTAACCATTGAATGTGTCACTTTGATCCCATAGGCAAGATTGATGTAGTCACACACTGAAAATGACAATAGCGTAAGGTCACCTTCTAGCTGAGAGAGTCTGATCCTTCGACTCATAAGGCATGTGGCTGTTAATAGATCACTTTGCTGCTTCGGGGAATGACCCTTTAAGCGATTGAATGTGTCACTGTCATTACATCAGCCCATAGCATGAGGGCTATTAGTTTTACATTTGCTTTATAGATATGTACAGACGAGGCCTGTATTTTTCTTGGATTAACTGCGAAATCCATTAGTCGACTGCAGAGTTTATTTATCATTCTGACACGATTTCTATCTCTATTCTCTCACTCACACAAGTAATTTCCTTGTCCCACTTTATATATATATATATATATATATATATATATATATATATATATATATATATATATATAATGCTAAAGCGTGCCGCATTTTGCTATCACTGGTGAAATCTGCTCAGGTCTCCAGACATAATGTGATTTTATTCTGATGGATAAAGCTGGAGGATGGAACCATTACTCATCAGACTCCAGGGTTAGGAGCGGCCCGTCACACAACACCAGGGTGAAATGTAACCTGCCGCGATGGGTCACTGGATAAATGGTAGCGGAGCTTGAAATGCATTAGGAAGTGACTGGCTTCTGGCGCCCATCTACAAACAGTGTTTAAACTGCTGAGCCATGAGCCGGAGCCACAGCTGGTAAATGCGGAATGAAGGTCTCCCTTTTGTTCTGGATGTTGATCTTAGCTGAGAAAAGCTTTTTACAATTTTCTTTATCCCAGACACAACAGCAGAAAAATTAACTAATTTAGCAGAAAATTAAGACTTTTTTTTCAGAATCTTACATCCGCACAGATAGGTTTTAGTTGTAATAATCTGGAAGGAGCTAACACTGAGTCTGAGAGCTGAACAAAAACTAATCGAGATCTCAGGATATACAATTATTCCTGGATGGGCAGGCATCATCCACCAGACCAGACCTCAAAATCAATTCATACCCCAGACCAGACTCCACAATAAATTTGTACCCAACACCAGACCCCACAATTAATATATACCCCAGTCCAAAAAGAATTTCATACCTCAGACTAAACCCAAAAAGCATTTCATACCGCAGACCCACAAATCAATTCATACCCCAGACCAGACCCCCAAATCAATTTATATACGAGACCAAACCCCAAAATCTATTTATACCCCAGATCCCCAAATTAGTTCATACCCCATACCTGATGCCCAATTCAATTCAAACACCAGATCAAACCCCAAAATCAATTCATACCCCAGACTCCAAAATGAATATACCCCAGACCAGAGCCCAAAATCAATTCATACCCCAGATCAAACCTCAAAATCAATTTATACTCCAGACCTCAAAATCAACTCATTACCCAGACCAGACCCCCTATCTCCTTACCACTCCTTGCTCCTAGATGCACACAACCTTATACTCAAGTCAGTGACAGGCTTGTGTGCTGGGGCCCGATGGGCTAGATGTGGCAGGTGGTCCTGTGGGCCCCCTAGGATTTGGAGCATAGTTGCATGCATGCCACTACTCCTTATATTCCTTGTTTTTCAACGTGAAGGGGTTTTGTGTGATTTTTCTTTTTTTTTCATGGGATTCCGCCGCACAGTGTACACTGCAATATTCTGTATTCCACTAAAACAATGAACATGTTAATTTTTTTTAGAGGAATTCCATTTGTTCAATGGGACTTTTTCCCACCTCTTATTTCCACCATTAAATTCCACTTCAAGGCTTGAAAATGGTTAAATGGTTCTATTAAAGAACTGAAAACATGTTATTAACCTGTTTAGGACGTGGGGCGTAAGCTTACGCCCTGCATCCCGAGTCCTTAAGGATGTGGGGACCGGACACATCACCTAGGGGAGGTCCTGAGACCCCCCCATGTCGGCGATCGCAGAAAATCGCATGTCAATTCAGACATGCGATTTTCTGCTATTCCGGGCTGATCGGGTCTCTGGTGACCCAATCACCCGGAAAATGGGGATGATCGGAGCTGTCAGTGACAGCCCCGATCATCCTGAGGGCTAAGAGTGAGGTCGCAGTGCTGCGATCTCCTCCTATCCCATGCCATTGGTCAGAACTGATTCTGACCAATGGCAGCACAGGACAGTGGGCCCACCCCTGGATGTCGTGGGGAACGTGGGGAGAAGATGGAGGCCGGTACCTGGAGGAGAAGATGCGTGGGGACCACCGATCGTCGCTGGAGACAGGCACAGGTAGGGAAACGACGGTGGGGGGGGTCAATGAAAGTGAAAGTAAAGTGATCTTTACTGTGGCGACCACTAGGAAGGCCAAACTACAACTCCCAGCATGCTGGGAGTTGTAGTTTTGCAACATCTGGAGGGTCACAGTTCGGAGACCACTGTTACAGTGGTGCCCAAAGGGTAGCCCTCCAGATTGTTGCCAAACTACAACTCTCAGCATGCCTAGACTGCCCAGGCATGCTGGGAGTTGTAGTTCTGTAACATCTGTCCCTTCAGATTTTGCAATTTTCATGAAATTTTTGAAAATTGCTGCTCTACTTTGAAGCCCTCTTGTTTTTTTCAAAAAGCAAAAATATGTCCATTTTATGATGCCAACGTAAAGTGGATATATTGTATTTGTGCAGAAAAATAAAATGTATTGGGAATATCCATTTTCCTTACAAGCAGAGAGCTTCAAAGTTAGAAAAATGCAACATTTTCAAAATTTTCATGAAATTTGGGGATTTTCACCAAAAAAGGATGCAAGTAACGCCGAAAATTTACCACCAAAATAAAGTAGAATATGTCACGAAAAAATATTCTCAGAATCAGAATATTCGGTAAAAGCGTTTTTGAGTTATTCATTCGTAAAGCGACGGTTGTCATAATTGCAAAAAAGGGCTCAGTCCTTAAGGTGAAAAAGGGCTGCATCCTTAAGGGGTTAAAGTCCCAATTTGGAGTGAAGTTCGGTGTATGTTTCCATCAACAGGAACACACATGATCTGTATGGTACAGGGCAGGAGGGGAAGAAGCAGGACAGTGTGAGAATCCTTTGACATGCCCCCCCCCCCCCCCCCCCAATAATAAAACCAATAAAATAAATAACTCAACAATGTCTATTGTTTGTCCCTAATAAAACAGTTTGAGGCTACCATACTTTATGGCTTGGGAATTGATGGAACAATTTGTAGTCCATAATTTGCCAATATTTTCTATAAAAAGACTTGTAAAATGTAAATGTGACAGATGTTCATGGTTCCAGATTCATTTATGATAAGAAAAGGAGAGCATACAAATCCAATATTGATGCACCATATGGAATACCTGGCTTATGTCACTTCACATTTGTGGAAAGAAGTTTAGTTTTGATTTAAAGTCCTTGGCTACTAAACAAAACATTTGGCACATACATTGCATTTGGAGTAGTAAACCGCCTACTCTGTGTTCTCATGGCTGAAGCCGTCTTGAGTTATTATTCCTTGGTTTTTGATTCTCTGCTTTCTATGTTTTGTAGTAATTGCCCTTGTTAGCTTTAATTATATCACATTATATTACCATTATCCTCATGCATTTACTACTATTAGGTCGTTGTTTCACTGGTGATCGGGGTCGATACAAAGTTTCACCTTCAATTAACATCTATTTTTACTTCAAATTTTCAATGCAATTTTTTAAATTAAATTTTACTTTGTGGAGCAAAGAGAAAAATAAGGCTTCTACTGGGAAACCATCAACAGCACTCATCATCGGACATGCATACTACCGTTACTTTCAACTCTCCTAACCTGATGAAGATGCCTTTATACAGCTCTATTTTCATCAGACCCATACGGTCTAATAAAGAAGAATGTACCGTATATACTCGAGTATAAGCCGAGTTTTTCAGCACGATTTCTCGCGCTGAAAACACCCCCCTCGGCTTATACTCGAGTGAACTCTCCACCCTCAGTGGTCTTCAACCTGCGGACCTCCAGAGGTTTCAAAACTACAACTCCCAGCTAGCCCGGGCAGCCATCGGCTGCCCGGGCTTGCTGGAAGTTGTAGTTTTGAAACCTCTGGAGGTCCGCAGGTTGAAGACCACTGAGGGCGGATAGTTCACAAGAGGATGATGACAAGAGGATGATGAAGGGAGGTGGGGATGATGACAAGGGGATGATGAAGGGGGGTGGGGATGATGAAGGGGGGTGGGGAGGATGAAGGGGGATGGGGATGATGACAAGGGGATGATGACAAGGGGATGATGAAGGGGGGTGTGGGATGATGACAAGGGGATGATGAAGGGGGGGGTGTGGGATGATGACGAGGGGGATGATGAAGGGGGGGTGTGGGATGATGACAAGGGGATGATGAAGGGGGGGGTGTGGGATGATGACGAGGGGGATGATGAAGGGGGGATGATGACAGGCGGTGATGATGAAAGGGGGATGTCCAATTGCCACTCTATTTAGACTGTGAAATACAGGACCCCCTGTTCTTATGATCAATGGGGTTCCCTGTATTTAAGGACTCATCATCATCACCTATGCTGCAGATAAGTGAGAAATAGAGGTGAGCAAGCCAACTCCCTGAACCTAGATTTGATCTGAATTTTGGGGGGGTTCATAGGTCACCAAACTTTCGAACAACGTCAGGTTCGGCTCACGCAATGCCGGGGCTTAGCTGTGCTCACATATGACAGTCACGCGTACAACTAAACCCTGCAAGGAAGGAGTTCATTAGTGCTAGTTAACTTCTTGGGGGGGGGGGGGGGTGGGAGTTGGGAATTTACATTATACAGCCATCTATATGGCTGTATAATGTATACCGCCAAGAAGGTGATACCATCTTGTTTCTGCTCCGGGCCTCTTCTCGTGTAGCTTTGCCCCCTAGTGACGCCATCACTAGAGGTGGGACTACACAAGAAGAGGCCTGGACCAGTGACAAGATGGTAAGTATCACTCTCTTCACTGTATACATTATATAGTCATATAGATGACTGTATAATGTATACATCCCCCCATGGGGTTAACTAGTGCTGCTCACCAGTGCAAATTAACTCCTTTTTCTCTGCACTGGCGCATAGTGCTTAGCCCAGCAAGATGTTACAGTAAACCAGCAGATTCGCTGGTTTACTGTAACAAAACAGTTCAGTTGCACTGCGCTGCATTTTCACTGCTGGTTCCCGAACACTTCGGAAAGCTTGCTCAACTCCAGTGGTGAATGTCTACTTTATCAAAAGAAAAGCATATCATTCACCATATGTAGCATTGCAAATAAAACTTCCTTTATTCCATAACAAGAAAATCATACGGGAGTGGGGGTGGTCTGGGCCAGATGAAACGCTAATTGTGTGAAATTGACGGTTGCCCGAGAATTTCCCCCACCTTCATGCACCTGACCGCCGCCCATGAACTGCACTATATACGATTTTCCTGCTATGGAATAAAAGATGTTTTGTTTGCAAGATTACAAATGGTGAGTACTCCGCTTTCTTCTGACAGAGAGGATTGTGTTGTTTTAAACCCATTAATGTTGGCCATCCAGAAGCTGCAGCTAGATAGGACTGTGTGATGTGAAGGGTTAACTCAAGCACTCCAAACTACCAGAGGTATGAGCTGGATTAGCAGTTCCCAGTGTGAGGACAGTAAGTGGTGAATGTTATTGGAGGGAATACCCTTTGAACTCCATCATTTTCATGGCCGTAACAGATTTCATTGATGGTGACTCTCGGTAGCACAATACATAGAAATGTGGAGCTCTACAGCACAGAATAAAATGTGTTCTCCATTATTGTGTCCAGTTTTACTATTCAGTTATGAAAGGCCTGGTGTTTGTTCCCCCTCCATGTCATTCCCTCCCCTTGTCTGCTAACAATACATTTTCTGGAAAGAAGAGAAATTTTCACCATCCACTAACAAAAGTGAATAGAATAACCAGGGCTAGGTCTTCTCCCCACAAGGGCTTCATAGCATCACCATGGCCTTCCCCTAGGTTAAGGCAAATTTACAGAAAAACTATATTAAAATTATTCTACAGTTCAGTGTAGACAGAAATTATGAAGAACTCCAGCTCGGTGCAGATCAATGTGCCATCTTTATGCACTTGGAGCTATATGGATCATGATGAGTAAGGTCAGCACCTGGCCGAAACGCGTCACATCTTGTTGTATCTGTGATCCATGTAGCTCCAAGTGAATAAAGATGGTACATTGATCTGCACCGAGATGGAGTTCTATGTAATTTCTGTATTCAAGTTTTTGGGAGCAGTCCACGCCCTACTCCATGCTCAGCCTGGTGGGCTTGGCGTGAGCTGATATATACATTCATTGCATTTACAGTTCAGTGTAATAATACACACCCTATGCTGACCTACATGTCTCCATGGTAACAGACTACAAGCAAACCATATGTAGTCTGACCTGGACATCATTCTCCCTTCCATCTGTTCTCTAAGATACATTTGCTTATGTTAAAGGATTATTCTCGTCAATGTAATGAAAAGCTTTTATAAGATTGTTAGAGAAATGCAAGGTAATTATTTGTTCAATAGACAATGGAAACAATTGTAATTGACTCAGAACTGCAAAGTAAGAAACACCAATATTCACAAATCACAGATGGCTCCTTATTTACCTTTCCTCTTGGCGTTACATAGAGATGTATGGTGCAAGATGATTGGTTTGGAAGAAAATAATACCTGAGAAGCTTATGCTATATGTGTCTACCTGAGCCACCTAGTGATGGCGCTGTAGGTTGCAGTCTGACAAGAGTTAAAGGAGTAGTCCAGTGGTGAACCCAGTGGTGAACCCAGTGGTGAACAACTTATCCCCTATCCTAAGGATAGGGGATAAGTTGCAGATCGCGGGGGGTCCGACCGCTGGGGCCCCCCGCGATCTCCTGTACGGGGCCCCGGCAGCCTGCGCGAAGGGGGCGTGTCGATGCCTTCGGCAATCTCCGGCTCTGCCATAGAGATGTATTGAGGGGGCGTGTCAGCCGCCGCTTCGTGCGGGGTTCGACACCAGACATCTGGCCGGAGAGTCTGGCTCCCGTACAGAGAGATCGCAGGGGGCCCCAGCGGTCGGACCCCCAGCGATCTCAAACGTATCCCCTATCCTCAGGATAGGGGATACGTTTTTCACCACTGGACTACCCCTTTAAACTAGAATGTTGCTATAAGGTGTTCACTTTGTATAGTGAGAAATTGGAGTCTTTCAAGGAAAGATAAGGTTTGTGCAATAGGAAATTAGAAATAATTTAAATAAATAAATATAGATTGATAGATAAATAGGAGATAGATATATCTGAGATATGACATAGGATGGATATATGAAGTATTTCTCACAGAAAAGGATTGCAGTAACACATGTTTTGCTATACACATGTTTATTCCCTTTGTGTGTATTGGAACTAAACCAAAAAAGGGAGGAAAAAAAGCAAATTGGACATAATGTCACCAAACTCCAAAAATGGTCTGGACAAAATTATTGACACCCTTGACTTAATATTTGGCTGCACACTCTTTGGAAAAGATAACTGAAATCAGTCACATCCTATAACCATCAATAAGCTTCTTACACCTCTCAGACAGAATGTTGGACCACTCTTCCTTTGTAAACTGCTCCAGGTCTCTCTTATTGGAAGGCAACGTTTCCCAACAGAAATTTTAAGATCTCTCCACAGGTGTTCAATGGGATTTAGATCTGGACTCATTGCTGCCACTTCAGAACTCTCCAGCGCTTTGTTGCCATCCATTTCTGGTGCTTACTGACGTATATTTGGGGTCATTGTCCTGCTGGATGACCCAAGATCTCAGAGCTATCTGACACTGGGCTGTACATTGCGACCCAAAATCCATTGGTAATCCTCAGATTTCATGATGCCTTGCACACATTCACGGCACCCAGTGCCAGAGGCAGCAAAACAACCCCAAAACATCACTGACCCTCCACCATATTTCACTGTAGGTACTGTGTTATTTTCTTTGTAGGCCTCATTCCGTTTTCAGTAAACATTAGAATGATGTGATTTACCAAAATCTCTATCTTGGTCTCATCTGTCCACAAGATGTTTTCCCAGAAGGATTTTGGCTTACTCAAGCCATTTGGCAAAATGTAGTCTTGCTTTTTTATGTCTCTGTGTCAGCAGTGGGGTCCTCCTGGGTCTCCTGCCATTGTGTTTTATTTCATTTAAATGTTGACTGATAGTTTGCGCTGACACTGATGCTCCCTGAGCCTGCAGGACAGCTTGAATATCTTTGGAATTTGTTTGGGGCTGCTTATCCACCATCCGGACTATCCTGCGTTGACACCTTTCATAAATTTTTCTCTTCGGTCCACACCCAGGGAGATTACCTACAGTGTCATGGGGTTGCAAACTTTTTGATAATGTTGCGCACTGTGGACAAAGGCAAATCTAGATCTCTGGAGATGGACTTGTAACCTTGATTGTTGATATTTTTCCACAATTTTGGTTCTCAAGTCCTCAGACAGTTCTCTTCTCCTCTTTCTCTTGTCCATGCTTAGTGTGACACACACAGACACACAATGCAAAACACGTGTTACTGCAGTCCTTTTCTGTGAGAAACACTTCATTTTCTAGAAAAAATTCAAGGGTGCCAACATTTACGGCCATGACTGTAGATAGGAGATAGATAGATAGATAGATAGATAGATACTGTAGATAGATAGAAACAAAAGAGCTAAATGCTTCATATGATAAAAATGAAAGAAGACCAGCATACGGATTTGCACTCTCCCCACTTGGACCGAGTCCAATGAAGCCAATGATCACATACAGAAAAGCACACACCATTAAGAAGTATGTAGCCCCCAGTAGACTGAATTAGACTATTAGACTATAGTAAACTATTAACCAAATCTCTGCTGGGCCATCCAGCTCTAGCAATGTTGGGACAATAAATGTGAAAGCAATATAAGTGCTGCAATGACATTAGACATAAGGAGAAGAAATATTATATCAATACCACAGAGATCCTCATTAGGAGTTCATGAATTGGTGGTACAGCCTTCATAATTTTTTTCATTGGAGGGCCTCCTATATTTAAAACAAATCTGTCATCAGTATCACCCGCACTAACCTGTCATACAGGCTTGTAGTGCAGGTGATACTGATAAAAATTATACCTACAATGTCCTGAATGGCCCAGCCGTTGTTTTTCTTTTTCTGTAAATGAGGTCCTTGGGGCATGGGCGGAGCTAGGACTGGAGCTCTGGGCACCCCACATGATCTTCTGCCTTGCGGGCGATGCGCCTGGCTCATCAATATACACAGCCTCCCCTCCCTGCTCTCGTGGCACGACGCATGCGCCTCTTCCAGAGTACACCCATGAAATTGAAACTGACACTGCTTCCGGGTTTACTCTGGGTGTGGTGCATGCGCCGTGGTGAAAACCTGCCACGAGAGCAGGGAGGGAGGCCGTGCATATTAATGAGAGCACCCACCCGGCAGGAGATCATGTGGGGTGCCCAGAGCTCTGTTCCTAGCTCCGCCCATGCCCCAAGGTCCTCATTTACATAAAAAGAAAAACAGTGATAACGGTGTAACGGCTGGGCCATTTAGGACATTGCAAGTATCATTTTGATCAGTATCACCCGCACTAAAAGCCTGTATGACAGATTTCCTTTAACCACTTAAGTACCTAGGGCGTATGGATACGCTTTGACATCCTGGTACTTAAGGACCCAGGGCGTATCCATACACCCGTGGGAATTTCGGTCCCCGCCGCGCACCGGGCAGGGACCGGACCGGGGTGACTGCTGATATCAATCAGCAGGCACCCCGCGCAAATGCCCAGGGGGGTCATCAGACCCCCCCCCCGTCGGTGATCAGCCCAAATCATAAGTGAAACTGAAATTTGCAAAACTGCAAATCCCAGCATGCCCAGACAGCAAACAGCTGTCTCGGCATGCTGGGAGTTGTAGTTGGGTACCTCCAGCTGTTGCATAACTACATCTCCCAGCATGCCCTTCGGTGATCAATACATGCTGGGAGTTGTAGTTTTGCGACAGCTGGAGGCACACTGGTTGGAAAATACTGAGTTAGGTAACAGAACCTAACTGAAGGTTTTCCAACCAGTGTGCCTCCAGCTGTTGCAAAAGTACAACTCCCAGCATGCACGGTATGTCAGTAATGCTGGGAGTTGTAGTTTTGAAACAGCTGGAGGTTTGCCCCCCCCATGTGAATGTACAGGGCACATTCACATGGACGGGTTTACAGTAAATTTCCTGCTTCAAGTTTGGGCTGTGGCAAATTTTTCGCTACAGCGCAAACTCCTAGTGGGAAACTCACCGTAGCCCGACAGTGCGAAAGTACCCTAAAAACACTACACTACACTAACACATAATAAAGGGTAAAACACTACATATACACCCCCGTACACTGTCACCCCCCCCCCCCCCCCCCAATAAAAATTAAAAACGTCTTGTACGGCAGTGTTTCCAAAACGGAGCCTCCAGCTGTTGCAAAACAACAACTCCCAGCATTTCTGGACAGCCACTGACTGTCCAGGCATGCTGGGAGTTTATCAACAGCTGGAGGCACCCTGTTTGGGAATCACTGGCGTAGAATACCCCTATGTCCACCCCTATGCAATCCCTAATGTAGTCCTCAAATGCGCATGGCGCTCTCTCACTTCAAAGCCCTGACGTATTTCAAGGAAACAGTTTAGGGACACATATGGGGTATTTCCATACTCGGGAGAAATTGCACTACAAATTTTGGGGGGCTTTTTCTCCTTTTACCCCTTATGAAAAGGAAAATTTGGCACCAGCTTGTTAGTGTAAAAAAATTAAAAATGTTAAACTAACATGCTGGTGTTGCCCCATACTTTTTATTTTCAAAAGTGGTAAAAGGAAAAAAAGACCCCCAAAATTTGTAACGCAATTTCTCCTGAGTACGGAAATACCCCATATGTGGGCGTAAAATGCTCTGCGGACGCACAACAAGGCTCAGGAGTGAGAGCGCACCATGTCCATTTGAGGCCTAAATTGGTGATTTGCACAGGAGTGGCTGATTTTACAGCGGTTCTGACATAAACGCAAAAAAATAAATACCCACATGTGACCCCATTTTGGAAACTACACCCCTCACGGAACGTGACAAGGGGTATAGTGAGCCTTAACACCCCACAGGTGTTTGATGAATTTTCATAAAAGTTGGATGGGAAAATGAAAAGAAAAAATTTTCACAAAAATGCTGGTGTTACCCTAAATTTTTCATTTTCACAAGGGAAAATAGATAAAAAGCCCCCCAAAATTTGTAACCCCATCTCTTCTGAGAAAGAACATACCCCATATGTGAATGTATAGTGCTCTGCGGGCGAACTACAATGCTCAGAAGAGAAGGAGCGCCATTGGGATTTTGAAAAGAAAATTTGTCCGGAATTGAAGGCGACGTGTGTTTACAAAGCCCCCATAGTGCCAGAATAATGGACCCCCGACACATGTGACCCCATTTTGGAAACTACACCCCTCATGTAATGTAATAAGGGGTACAGTGAGAATTTACGCGCCACAGCTGTCTGACAGATTTTTGGAAGAGTGGACCGTAAAAATGAAAAATTACATTTTTCATTTGCACAGCCCACTGTTCCAAAGATCTGTCAAATGCCAGTGGGGTGTAAATACTCACTGCACCCCTTATTAAATTCCGTGAGGGGTGCAGTTTCCAAATTGGCATCACATGTGGGGGGGTCCACTGTTCTGGCACCACTGGGGGCTTTGTAAACGCACATGGCCCCTGATACCATTCCAAACAAATTCTCTTTCCAAAAGCTCAATGGCGCTCCTCCTCTTCTGAGCATTGTAGTTCGCCAGCAGAGCACTTGACGTCCACACATGGGGTATTTCCATACTCAGAAGAAATGGGATTACAAATTTTGGGGGTCATTTTCTCCTATTACCCCTTGTAAAAATGTAAAATTTAGGGGGGAAATGCATTTTAGTAAAAAAAAAAAATTTCCATTTACACATCCAAATTTAACAAGAAATTGTCAAACACTTGTGGGTAGTTAAGGCTCACTGTATGCCTTGTTATGTTCCTTGAGGGGTGTAGTTTCCAAAATAGTATGCCATGTGTTTTTTTTTTTTTTTTTCTTCCTAAATGCGACATGCCCCAAAAAAACATTTCAGCAAAAGTTGCTTTCAAAAAGCCAAATGTGACTCCTTCTCTTCTGAGCATTGTAGTTTGCCAGCAGAGCATTTTACGTCCTAACATGGGGTATTTTCATACTCAGAAGAGATGGGATTACAAATTTGGGGGGGGGGCATTTTCTCCCATTACCCTTTGTAAAAATTGTAAATTTGGGGAAAAAACTGCACTTTAGTGAAAAAAATAATGTTACGTGCCTTGAGGGGTGTAGTTTCCAAAATGGTATGCCATGTGGGGTTTTCTGCTGTTCTGGCACCATAGGGGCTTCCAAAATGTGACATGCACCCCAAAAACCATTTCAGAAAAATTCACTCTCCAAAATCCCATTGTTGCTCCTTCCCTTCTGAGCCCTCTATTGCGCCCACCGAACACTTGACATACACATATGAGGAATTTCCTTACTCGAGAGAAATTGGGTTACAAATTTTGGGGGCTTTTTCTCCTATTAACACTTGTAAAAATTCAAAAACTGGGTCTACAAGAACATGCAAGTGTAAAAAAATGAAGATTTTGAATTTTCTCCTACACTTTGCTGCTTTTCCTGTGAAACACCTAAAGGGTTAACACACTTACTGAATGTCATTTTGGATACTTTGAGGAGTACAGTTTTTATAATTGGGTCATTTATGGGGTATTTCTAATATGAAGGCCCTTCAAATTCACTTCAAAACTGAACTGGTCCCTGAAAAATTCCAATTTTGAAAATTTTGTGAAAAATTGGAAAATTGCTGCTGAACTTTGAAGCCCTCGGGTGTCTTCCAAAAGTAAAAACATGTAAATTTATGATGCAGTCATAAAGTAGACATATTGTATCCATTTTCCTTATAAGCAGAGAGTTTAAAAGTAAAAAAAAATCAAAATTTTCAATTTTTTCATCAAATTTTGAAATTTTTCACCAAGAAATGATGCAAGTATCGACAAAATTTTACTACTAACATAAAGTAGAATATGTCACGAAAAAACAATCTCGGAATCAGAATGAAAGGTAAAAGCATCCCAGAGTAATTAATGCTTGAAGTGGTCAGATGTTCAAAAAATGGCCGGGTCCTTAAGGTATATTTGGGCTGGGTCCTTAAGGGGTTAAGAACAAGAATTAATAAGCTTGGATCTAATGTGACATAGCAACATAGGAACATAGGTTGAAAAAAAGATAAGAGTCCATGGAGTTTAACCCTTAAAGGACTCAGCGTTTTTCAGTTTTTGCATTTTCGTTTTTTCCTTCTTACCTTTTAAAAATCATAACCCTTTAAATTTTCCACCTAAAAATCCATATAATGGCTTATTTTTTGCGCCAACAATTCTACTTTGTAATGACATCTGTCATTTTACCCCAAAATCTACGTCAAAACCCCCAAAAAATCATTGTGAGACAAAATTGAAAAAAAAATTGGGGGGGGATTCTGTTTCTACGCATGATGACACCTTATTTTTATTCTGTAGGTCCATACGGTTAAAATGATACCCTACTTATATAGTTTTTTTCGTACTTCTGAAAAAAATCATAACTACATGCAGGAAAATTTATACGTGTAAAAATGTTATCTTCTGACTCCTATAACATTTTTTTTTCCTCATTTGGGGATGTATGGGGCTAATTTTTTGTGCCGTGATCTGAAGTTTTTATCGGTACCATTTTAGTTTTGATTGGACTTTTTGATTGCTTTTTATTCATTTTTTATGGTATAAAAAGTGACCAAAAACTTTGGACTTTGGAATTTTTTTATGTGTACGCCATTGATCGTGCGGTTAAATTAACAATATATTTTTATAGTTAGGACATTTACCCACCCGGCGATACCACATGTTTATATTTATTTTTATTTACATAGTTTTTTTTTTTTTTTATGATTCAGACTTTTATTAGGGAAGGGGTTAAATCCCATTTATTAACACTTTATTTTCAATTTTTTTTTGCAATGTTACAGCTCCCATAGGGGACTACAACATTGCAAACACTGATTTCCTACACTGATCACTGCCATGCAATAGCAGTGTTATGGATCTCAGGCAGGGTCAGAGTCATTCGGCGATCGGACACGCAGGAGGCAGGTAAGGATCCTCCCCCCGTCCTGCAAGCTGTTTGGGATGCCGCGATTTCACTGCCGCAGTCCCGAACAGCACCGCTGAGCTGCCTGGAAGCTTCACTTTCACTTCATTGAAGGGTTAATACTAGGCATCACCGCGATCAGTGATGTCCGGTAGTGATGAGCGGTATTGCCCATATTCAAATTCGCGATATTTCACGAATATATAGACGAATATTCATCTTATATTCGAGAATTTTGCATATTCGTTATATTCGCATATTCGAGGAAGAAAACAGTGAGGGGGGGGCAACTTTACTATTGGTTGCTAGGGATGTTGTTGATAACCTCTGACAAGTGAATTTGCATCATTCTAATTGACCCACAAGTGAAAAGAAGGAATATGCGAATATGTGCATATGCGGAAAAAAGTGAATATTCGAAATTTCAAATATACAGCTAATATATTTGCAATATTTGCGAATTTGCAATAGTAGCGATAAAAATTCGAAATTCACGCTCAGCACTAATGTCCGGTATTAGCCGCAGGTCCCAGCCGTTGATGGCCACCGGGACTGACCCATATGACGCGGGGTCACCGCATGACCTGCGTTATATCGCGGGAGTCGGCGCAGGACGTAAATATACATCCTGCACCGTTAAAGATCCAGAGGATGACAACAAAAAAAACATAAGACTGATGCCAATTGCCCCCATAACAGATAAAAATTGCTTCCCTACCCCAGTATGGCATCAGAATAAATCCCTGGATCAATTTTCTATCCCCATAAATGTGACTAATGAGTACTACATACATAATGTCTCATGGAGTACCCATGCATGTGATTTTGAGGGATTATACCAATCGAGAACATATGAAGGACCCTTAAAGGGGTAGTCCAGTGGTGAAAAACTTATCCCCTATCCTAAGGATAGGGGATAAGTTTGAGATCGCGGGGGGTCTGACCGCTGGGGCCCCCTGCGATCTCTCTGTACGGGGGCCAGGCTCTCCGGCCAGATAGCGGGTGGCGACCCCCGCACGAAGCGGCGGCTGACACGCCCCCTCAATACATCTCTATGGCAGAGCCGGAGATTGCCGAAGGCACCGCTTCGGCTCTGCCATAGAGTTGCATTGAGGGGGCGTGTCGGCCGCCACTTCATGCGGAGGTTGACACGCCCCCTTCCCGCGGGCTGTCGGGGCTCCGTACAGGAGATCGCAGGGGGCCCCAGCAGTCGGACCCCCCGCGATCTCAAACTTTTCCCCTATCCTTAGGATAGGGGATAAGTTGTTCACCACTGGGTCACCACTGGACTACTCCTTTAAGGACCCAGCCCATTTTGCACCTGTGCCTTCTTCTTGCCACAGTCTAGTGGCAGGATCCAATCCAGGTCCTGCGACTGTGATTCTGAAGTATCTGAGACATCAGCAGAACCCTTGTGTACTTCAGAGACATGTCATGATATCCTGGGGACCCTCAGCCCCAATCTGGTGAGGCAGATGTGTTCTCTGAGCGGTTTGATAAGGGAGTGTATAATTAAGCCTACATAATAACGTCCACAGGGACATGTCAGACAGTAGAGGACATATAAGGTGCGACAGCTGATGAGATCTTTAAAGGGGTACTCCGGTGGAAATTTTTTTTTTAAATCAACTGGTGCCAGAAAGGTAAACAGATTTGTAAATGACTTCTATTAAAACATCTTTACCCTTCCAGTACTTTTTAGCAGCTTTATGCTACAGAGGAAATTATTTTCTTTTTGGATTTCTTTTTTGTCTTGCCCACAGTGCTCTCTGCTGACACCTCTGTGCGTAACAGGAACTGTCCTGAGCAGGAGAAAATCCTCATAGCAAACCTATGCTACTCTGGACGATTCCTGACATGGACAGAGGTGTCAGCAGAGAGCACTGTGGTCAAGACAAAAAAGAAATTAAAAAAGAACAGAATTTCCTCTGTAGCATACAACTGCTAAAAAGTACAAGAAGGGTAAAGATTTTTTTTAATAGAAGCAATTTACAAATCTGTTTAACTTTCTGGCAACAGTTGATTTAAAAAAAAAAATAATTCCACCGGAGTACCCCTTTAACATAAATGTCGACTCCTCCTACTGTGAAGTTTTTTCCTGTGATGAGGAATTTTCAATGGACACATCTGCCGCATTTATGTTCGCCCTTTAGGGGCGAGCTTTAAAACCACAATCTTTGTCTTCCGGCAGTTCTGAATTTACTGCTGACCGATTTATTATTTAGAGAGGTCCTTCTCCTGTAAGTCACCAATGGTTTATTAATGGCGACCTTTCCAAGCACCGTGTCTTCCTCGATGAGGTGCCAATGTACTTAAAGGGGTACTCCCCCCTAGACATCTTATTCCCTATACAAAGGATAGGGGATAAGATGTCGGATCACAGGGGTCCTGCCGCTGAGTACCCCCACGATCTCTCCTGCAGCACCCCTGTCATTTGATGCACGGAGAAAACTTCACTCCGTGCCTGATGACGGATGATACAGGGGATGAATTATTGTGACATCACAACCCCGCCCCCTCATGACGACACGCCCCTGTTATCACTGCACTTTCCGGACTAAATAATCAACTGAAATAGAAGACTTTTGTTTCTGATCTATAAGGTTTGCCGTACAAACAAAAGTGCACAAAGTTACTGTGCCTGACAATTGCGATAAAAGTAAACCAAAAAAACTATCCAAACAGCTATGTAAATTCCCCCCATTATGTTGACGCAATAGGTTCCGTATGGCCACATAGCCACGCAAACCCAGATCACAAACGGAAAAATGATGTACCACAGGCAAATAAAGCCTTCAGTCAGCGAAGTTGCAATAACTGACACTTATTTTGCATCAAAGTTATCAAATGCTGTGCAACATTTTGATAACTCTGGTGCGACAACACTAAACCACCACCCAAAATAGTGATGGAACAAAATAACTTTACACTACTTTTTGTACATTCCCCCATTGTTTTTGTAGGGAAACTGCCCTACGTATAAGACTGAAGAGGATCAGCCCTATGTAGTAGGCATGTCCTTGCCTGGGAACTACCCTGTCTATTAGGAGAGTTAGGGTGCAGGTTAGGGTTTTTATTATCCAATTCTCTGGAGCTCTCCTGAGGAGCAACACTCTTCCATTAAAAGGATACTCCACTGCCCCAGCATCCAGAACATTTTGTTCCGAATGCTGGGTGCAGATTACAGGGGGTAGGGACATCCTGGCCACACCCCTCGTGATGTCACGCCATGCTCCCTCCCATATGCTTGCATTGAGGGGGCGTGATGTGATGTCACGAGGGGCGTGGCCATGACAACGTGAACCCTGCACCCAATGTTTGGAACAAAATGTTCTGAACGCTGGGCCAGTGGAGTATCCCTTAAATCTCTTAAGCCTGGCCGCACCCCGGGCAGTGATGACAGCCCAGCAGACTTTATTGGCCCGGACCTGTTGAAGCTGTACAGGGAGATGGTGGTAGAGGGCAGAAGAGGGATGATGAGGGAATGATCACAATCTTGTCTCCTGAGCGTGGACTTTGCCAAAGTGCTGGCCAAGTGGCTGAAGGGTCACTCGGATCAGATCTGCGGCATTCTGGCCACAGGATCACAGACAGCCCTGCCCTCATTAGGTACACAGTGGAATACGCCAAGGATTGCTGCTTGTCCCTGGTCCTGGTCATCCTTGATTAGGAAAAGGCATTTGATTGTGTTTTGCACTTATAGAGCTTATAGAACTCCTTATAGAATCTATCCGCCAAAACCTAGAGGTCAGAGGGATCACCATACCAGGATCCTACCCTCAAACAGCCCAGTGTTTGCTGTACATGGACGGTCTTCTGCGCTTATAGATGTTCGGTGATGCCACTTGTCCAGACCTTTGAGAAATTTGGCCAAGCTATGGGAGCAAAGGTCAACTGTGGGAAGTTGGAGACCATGATCTTTGCAGAGTGGACTCTGCACAAGGACCTGGCATAGATGGTCATTCAGGAGGGCCTTCTACTGAAAGCCTTCTTGCATGCCTATAGACTTTGCAACACCAGGTTCTGCCCGAGGTGAGTTTTGCAGAGGAAACCACTTTGCACCTCTTTTGGCAATGCCCGTCTGTGCAAGCCCTGTTTGCCCAGGAATACAAACTGAAAGACAAGTGTTCCCCGAAGTAACCTGATCTGTCTCTTGCTTTACAGACTATTTTGTGGAGATCACACTGTTATCGACTGTTAATACGGAGAGAATGTACGTCCAGGACTACATCAGGCTGGTCCGCAGCTGACTTAGAAACTATTCCACCATGGATAGTCTGGACATCAAGGAAGAAGAGGCTTTTTTTTCATATTTTTTTCATGTTTCTTAACCTCTTGGGGACGCAGAGCGTACCTGTATGTCCTGTGCCCACTCCCGAGATATAACGGGGCTATAACATTGCAAAAAAAAAGTGTAAAAAAAAAAAAGAGTTAATAAATGTGATTTAACACCTTCCCTAATAAAAGTTTGAATCACCTCCCTTTTCCCATTTAAAAAAAAATCATGTAAATGAAAATAAATATAAACATATGTGGTACCCCTGCATGTGTAAATTTCCAAACTATAAAAAGATATCATTAATTAAACCGCACGGTCAATGGCGTAAACGTAAAAAAATTCAAAAGTCCAAAATAGCATATTTTTGGTCACTTTTTATACCATAAAAAAAGAATAAAAAGCTATCAAAAAGTCTGATCAAAACAAAAAGGGTACAGATAAAAACTTCAGATCATGGAGGTGGAGGAAAAAATGAAAGTGCAAAAACGGAAAAACCCTGAGTCCCTAACGGGTTAATAAAGCTTCGGGCCTGCAATCTCCCCTCCTTTCCCCAACCCTCATCCCCTATATATAATGTTCTATTGTTGGACATTGTTTTAGAATGTGTGCAGGAATGTTAGTGAAGCATGTGGTATGATATGTGGCATAGGAAGACTTGTGCTGTATGATGTACTGCTCCACTATGCACTGTGATTGCATAAATTTATTGTTGTGCTACTTCTTAACATGCACTGTGTTGTAGTACATTGTATGCATGTGTAATCATGTTTGATTGCTAATAAAGTTATTTTAAATCAAAAAGTATATAAGACTTTACAAGTGTTTTGGCTCCCTCCTTAAGGAGAAATGTTTCTGGGTGTGGGGAGGGGGGGGGGGGGGGCGGGGGTGCACTATGTATTAGGTATAGGGATAAACAAACCAAACCTGTAGAACCCAAATTTGGTCAGAACTTTGCTATTTTAAAATAACATGGGTTAGGTAAAGATCTCTATGAGGGACACTGAGCAGTGAACTAAACAAAAAGGAGTAGTACCTCATATATATAATAATTGTAGTAAAGCAGCAGAGAGCATTCTGCATCTGTTCTGTCAAAATCAGTTTTATTGAAAGTTATATGTGCCAGATTTAAGTTTTTTATACATGAATTGTGAAAAAAACATGCATAGAGGGTTTTGTGTCACTTTTGTGCACTTTATAGAATGTTAATACTGTTGTACTGTTAGTACTGTTGCTACACCCCAAAAAGGGAATCATTTTTCAAAACTTAGAAAAAGCCATTGATTCTTCACTTTCCAGGCACAAAACCTGGTAAGGCTAAGTTTCCACTTTGTTTTTTCTGGCAGTTTTTGGAAAACTACCACTGCAGTTTTTGAGTCAAAATCAGAAGTGTATTCAAAGGGAATGGGAAATATAATGGATGGACTTACACTTCTCCTCCCTTATGGATCCACTTCTGACTTTGGCTCAAAAACAGCAGTGGCAGTGTTCCAAAAACTGCCAGAAAAAGAACCAAGTGGAAACTTAGCCTAATGGAGCTGTTTTTATTCAACCATCTGTTCCCATAGACATACATGTGGTGGTAACTTTGAAATTAACTTTGCCTTAAAGGGGTACTCCACCCCTAGACATCTTATCCCCTATTGAAGGGTTTGGGGATAAGATGTCTGATCGTGAGGGTCCCGCCGCTGGGGACCTCACGATCTCCCTGCTGCACCTGGCGTTCATTTAGAGCGTCGGATGCAGTGCCAGAGGCTCGTTACATCATGACCACGCCCCCTCAAGGCAAGTCTATGGGAGGGGACATGAAGCCCCCACCATAGACTTGCATTGAGGGGTCATGGCCGTGATGTCACGAGCGGGGAGTGACCGTGATGTCACGAGCCTCCGCCCTGCATCGCCAGTCATCCAGCATGGAGAGAAGTTCGCTCCGTGCACCGGATATCTGGGGTGCCGCAGCTGAGATCATGGGGGTTCCCAGCGGCGGGACGCCCGTGATCAGACATCTTATCTTGGATAGGGGATAAGATGTCTAGGGGCGGAGTACCCCTTTAACAACAGCTCAGGAGTCCTTAGATACATCCTACTTGACCTAACTGTGTTATAAGGGGCTTTTTAGCTCTCATACACATGTTTTTGGGCTATTGGTGAAGTTCAGGTTTGGGCAGAACTAGTTCATTCAGAATCAGAACATTTTGTCAGAGTTCGGTTAAGCAGCACAACGAAACTTTAGAAAAATTCAAGTTCATCTCTACTTGTAATCTAATGTGATTGTGATTGACATTGGGAGGAAGTGGAGGCCTATCATGACACATTCCCACACCTACCCATTGATGTGTGCTTTTTTTGGTATTTATATGTGTGGCTATTTATTGCAAGTTGAACATGTTCTGGCATCTGAAAAAAGGGCAATTTTTCACCCCAGAATTAGTTTCTAGGACAATAAACTATACTCAGAGGTATAGCAGCCTTTTTTTCTTTTCCTGGTTAAATAGAGAGATAAATAGATAGATAGATAGACAATAGATAGATGCATTATGTGATAGCCTGGGGGAGTAGGGTATGAGGAGTGTAGCTGTGCGGTTATTAAAGGGTGCTTTTTAACCCTTGCTATTCATGACGCCAGGGTGAGGGCTCCTCAGTAATACTTGTCCTACCGCCACCCTTCCCAAGAGCGATAGGGAGGTAGATAATAATAGAATGTCCACAACCGGAGAGTTTTCTGAAACAGTATTAACTTTTACTGAAGATTTTCTGCAAGCTTCAATAACATAACAGTCTCTAAGCATAACAACGGCTTTCCTTGGAGATTGACAAAGGTTGGGACTTTATCATTTAGAGTCTTTTAGTACTGTGCGTTGTTCCACTGGATTTAGGGGAATTAGTTGCGGTCCAGTAGTCACGCTAGCTTTAGCATGGAGTTAGATTTGAACTCACGGTTTTGGTTCAGCTGAGGCCATAGGTTTTGAGGCCTATCGTGTCTTTGAAAGTTGCGTAGCATCGTCCTGCTAGTCCAGCATCCACGAGAGCAGCAACCCAAGAGAGCGATAATTGGACGCAGCTCCCTTATATGGGCAGGGGCTGGACTAGTGCTAATTGGTCCATACTGATGTCAATCACCATTACAGAGATTTGTGGGTAACACCTCCTAAGGTCCTCCGACATACCATAGAGGTTATTAGCATGGTCACATGACCGAAGGTCCTGCGACGCTGAACAAGGTAAGCACTATACATTACTATAGAATATATATAATTATTAAATAGATACATATATTAGCATTAGAGATAGACTTGAGGAATCCTACCTGAACGTAGTTACTCTGACTTTGGGGACCTCTACACTAGGTACTGTATGCAATACGGTACCGGGACACCACAATTACATATCTAACATATTGTAGGGTACTATTATAGACTATAGTTTGTCCAACAAAAAAGCCCTCATAAGGCTCGAAGGAAAAATTATGGCGCTTAAAAAAATGAAATTCGCTATGGTAGGAAGGGGTTAATAAAGCATTTTGCTATGTCTAAAGTTTCTAAAGTTTCTTCTCACTTTGGTTATAGACAATCTGTCCACAAGCTGATCTCTCTAAGGTACAATCAACAAAGTAAAAAGTCTTGAGAAAGGATATGTGTGGGATCCTGTCTGTGTAGAAGATGTATTGCTGCCATTAAAACAGAATTCCATTTGAGGTCTAAAAATTGATATTTAAGCCACTACCCCGTAGAGGATTCTTACCTGATTTTTATACTCTTCAGTAGTGGCTGCTTTTAGCTCTGCTCCATTACCGGTAGTCTAGTCTGATCCTATCTCATCTGTGGCCCAAGCTGCTGCTCTGTCCTTCCCCCATGCTTTACATTGTAGCTCGGTCTGCATGTACTGTACAGTGCATGAACCCAGCTTATCAGGTACAGCTTGTTTCCTTAAAGGGGTACTCCGCCCCTGGACAGAATTGTGTCTGATTGCGGGGGTCCAGTCGCTGGGACCCCCTACAATCTTTGGGCGGCACCCTGGAGTTGGGTTCACTGGGTTTGGGCTGTCGTGGCCGTGACATCACCACCACTGCTGCCCAAACCAAGCGCTCTGAGCAAAAAATATTTGGGCGGCCGTGGTGGTGACCTCTTGCCCCCTCCATTCATGTCTATGGGAGGTGGCATGATGGCTGTGGACGTTACGGCCAAGGCAGCCCAAACCCAGTGAACCCAACTCCAGGGTGCTGCCAAAAGATTGTGGGGGGTCCCAGCAACTGGACCCTCACAATCAGACGTCTTACCCCCTATCCTTTGGATAGAGGATAAGATGTCCAGTGGGGGAGGAAATACCCCTTTAAAGGGGCATTCCACCTTTTTCAAACTCATCCCCTATGTCCAGGGAAACTGAACATATTCTATTACAGATTTCTGAGTGAGTAAACAAATATTTTATAGGCATAGGGGGAGATTTATCAAAACCTGTCCAGAGGAAAAGTTGCTGAGTTGCCCATAGCAACCAATCAGATCACTTTTCCCCAGGACAGGTTTTGATAAATCTCCCCCATGGTCCCCAAATCTCTTAGGGTACATGGCGATTATTTTATTCTGCTTGTCAATACTGTCCAATGTCCACATCTGATCTATAGGTACACATATTGTGAACCTGCCCTATAGGAATATTCCTGGAGCATCATAACTGTAGGTAGTGCAAACCATGCAGTTGTACCCAAGTCCCTATGTCATAAAGCGTACCTTCAGATCCCACAAAAAAAAGTTACTCAGTATCTAATCCTGACCATGTACATCTAATTTTTATGCCTCTATCACCTATATTTATTATAAAAATCCCTCTTTTCGTTAGCTCACAGTGTTAGAAATCCTCTCAGAGGAAGAGGGCGTGTCCCTCCTTGTGGTGGTGGGGGGTGATTGGATGTCTGCTCATGTAGCCTTGTCCATGAGTCATTCCTTGTCCATGACTCATGGACCAGCCTGATGCTGTTGCAGGATTAGTGTCCCAGTATGTATTGAGTGGTGGGATTTTCCTAGTGGTCGGATTTTCAGGGGCCATTTTCTTTATTAAATATAAAAAAATTAAATGTAACAACCGTATTACAAAAGGTCTTTCATTTTTATTAGTAACAACACATAAAAAGTTTCGGGATCTGACAGTGCCTATTTAAGGGGCCTAATGGCCCCTAAGCTACATACGAGGACATCGGTGGTAAACATGATACGTGATTGACTTTCATTAGGGCCTAGGAGCCTTAAATTACACCAGCGCATTCAATTTTATAATGCATTGGTCTCAAACTGAGGCCCTCCAGATGTTGCAAAACTTCATTTCCCAGCATGCCTGGACTGTCCAGGCATGCTGGGAGTTGAAGTTTTGCAACATCTGGAGGGCCACACTTTGAGACCACTGTTATAATGTATGTATAATAATCTCAAAGTTTCTCCTCTTTCTTCTCGCTCTCTGTACCTGTACTCCATTATAGAAGCATTTGCCCATTTTTATAAACTTACTAAAATAAATAGTTTTACATGAGTTTTAAAGCTCTTCTCCAAGGTTCTAAAAATAATAATGAGATTCCTAAAATCTGCATATGTGGCAAAAATAAATGAAGTTATAAGCATTTCTGCAGTTTAATGTTCTCGCCCTCCATCTTCTGGCTGCGGATAGTGATAATTTGTCATGGGCTCGGCTCAGGGCTGGAGTCTATTTGCTTATATATTTGTCTTCGCATACGCTGGACATATCATCAGTAAGGAAGGGCTAATAGTTTCATTATGAATAATGCCATAGGAAATAGACCAGAGTGGAAATTGAATGCCTAAAAAGTGACCTCCAAATGGAATTGTCTTCTGCTGGTGAACACCCCCCACCCCCCACACACACACACACCCCCGTGGGCCCATTAGGGAATGTTGATACGGCTAATACTAATAGCCGGTGTGTTTTTTATGCAGAAACCATGCAGATTTTAGTGGCAAAGCTGTGTCAGGGTCTGAAACCCCACTTCTATTGACTTTAATATGAGGATGGGAACCACACAGAGAAGTGACAAGCTCCTATTGAAGTCAATGGGAGCTCCAGAGCCAGCCATGACCCAACCACACCACCTCCAAAACACACACGTCCGCTGCTCAGAGAGAGCTGTAGCACAGTGCTGTACATGAGGGTAGTTTATGACCATGTGTACAGGCCATTACTGGTCTACAGTAAGTCCTGGGGATATCTGAGTGCTGGGAGCCTTTGTTAGGACCCAAGATAGATGACTGCAATAGGGGAAGTCCAGTTCTGCCATCTTGGAAACAGATGGCGTCATTACAATCTACCAGAGCATCCTCTGATGGACCACTGTGACAGTGCATGCTGTATCCTAAAAATATAAGCACTAGTACATGTGAAGTATAATTTGCAAGCTATAGGCACTGCTTAGTGATTCCTGCCAAATAACGCCAATCTAAGTAGAGGGACAAACATAGTAGAGGTAATTTTACTTTACTTTACATATCCCCTCCACCTCTTCCTGCTTGTGGTTTGTTTCTCAAGAAGACACCTCTCCAAGTCCACAGGTACCATAGTAGCATTAGCCGAGCCCTGTAGTAGTGGGTACACCCTCTGCTTTTCTTATTATTGGGAGCACTTCTATATGTTCAAATGGCAACAGAAAATCTTCCTTTAGGAACATGATGCATGCTGCTAGATGTAATGGAACGTGCCCTGAATTTATGGGAAGCTTCGTAAAATTGAGATCATATAGAGATTCCATCTATTGCAGAGTCTACTTATTTTTCTGCCTCTGATTAGAAAATGTATGCAGACACCTGATTGTTTCCCATGGAGGACGACCTTCTATTTCTATGCATTAGCTATTATATAGTAAAAGGCTCCTATAAGAAAAGAAATGCTCCATTCTTCTCCATGATTACTCAGTAATCCATTAAAAGCAAGGACATAATGGTAAGAAAAAGTACCAACAATTGGTGCCCTACTGCCGGCACATTCTAAACCCTGCCAGGTTCTTTCTTATAGCTTATGAATTATGATATGGCCTTATTGACTAACATTGAAAGAAAATTAGCATCATGTAAAGCACCCCAAATAAACATTAAATGAGTATTATAGTGAAAACGATCTTCATTCCGTTGTGCCCGGGCTGCAGAAAAACAAACAAAAAAAAACATTAACTTACCTTCCTCCGTTCCACCCATTGCACCGCTATAGCTGTTCAGTCCTCCGGTCTTCTTCCTTCTTCCATTTACACGGATCGTCACACTGCTGTCAGCGTAACGCCAGCCGCAGCAATGTCCCACCTCGGTTGGTGATAGGCCAAGCACAGTGTCATGTAAGGAGCCTGAGCCCCGCCTTCTCCCTGCTGCCCAGGCTCCTCACATGACTGACCGCAGTGTGACAATCCGAGCACACAGAACGAGGAAGAAGACAGGACCGGAGGACCAAACAGCTATATCGTCAACGAGGGAACAGAGGAAGGTGAGTTAATTTTTGCTTTGTTGTTTGTTTTTTTTTTTTTGTTTTTTTCAGCCCAGGCACAACAGGATGAAAATAATTTTCACTATAATACTCCTTTAATGTATATGACAAAATACAGGAGGGTCTGCTCTTCCGGGGTCGCACCACCTCTCTCTGCTTACATTGCAGTTCATTGATGGCCAGCACACACAGTGGCCGGCCTGTATGTCAATCAACTGCGTGGCATAACCTGAGAGAGGCGGTGTGACCTCGAGCATAGCGGACCCCGAGCTCCGGTCTGACTCGAGAAGCAATTATAAATGTGGTGGCCCAGTACAGAAGTGTCCCTTTTGTACACTGTTTGGTCCTTTCAGGTGGACTCCCCTGGCCCCACACTCCTCAGGACTCTCATCACCCTCTTATGTTGTGTATAGACATGGATACTGGGAGCCAACCATTCAGTTGGGTGAACATGTACTTACAGGGCAGGGAGTGATTGTAACTTATGTGACAGATAAAGGGTCAGCTGCTGAATTTATATTGGGGATGAACATTATGAGAAATTGTTTTACTGAGATTCTAGATGCCTTGCCTTCCTCTCTTCCCCATATGCCCCCTTCAGACCAGCGGGCTGTGCAGCACCACCTGAAAGTAGAAAAGAAGTTCGCCAACAAGCAAGGCGAGATCTGCAGAGTACGAGTCCAAGACATCAGATTT
The DNA here is from genome assembly GCF_029499605.1 of Hyla sarda. Classification (NCBI taxonomy): domain Eukaryota; kingdom Metazoa; phylum Chordata; class Amphibia; order Anura; family Hylidae; genus Hyla; species Hyla sarda. The sequence goes on from NC_079197.1 coordinate 148,286,276, forward strand.
GTGATCCTGCAACCCAATACTGAGACCATCATATGGTACCGTGCACATCCTGGAATGAAGAATCGGGATTATGAGGCCCTGCTGGAACCCATGCAGCTAGAAGGTCATCCATTAGTCCGAGCTGCGAGAAGTCTTGTCACCGTCTCAAACGGAAGAGTACCAGTACGGTTAGTGAACCTGTCTGATTCTGCTACCGTCTTACCCAAATACACTCCAGTAGCCCGTTGTACCTCCTAGAGTCGAGAGACATTGTGACCAGAACCCTGGTGGGCGCAGCTCCAGGTTGGGGATCCCACTACCCCATGGGACCAGGTCAATGGAGTTGTCAACTTCGCCCAGAGGTATCATGAAGCTTTCAGAAAGCACCCAACAGACTTCGGAAAAACTTTGATGATCCTGCACCATATCCTTACAGGCGACAGCCCGCCTATCAAAGAGAGGCACTGTCCGGTCGCTCCAGACATGTATCAGACTGTCAAGAAGATGCTAGCCGACATGAAGGAGGCGGACATGATTCAAGAAAGTCCGAGTCCCTGGGCAGTGCCACTCATCCTAGTTAAAAAGAAGGATGGAACTATCCACTTCTGTGTTGACTACAGGAAATTGAACAATGTCACACATAAGGACGCTTATCCTCTGCCACAAATTGAGTAGTCACTTACTGCCCTTGGCTCTGCTGCTTAGTTCTCCACCCTGGACTTAACCAGCAGGTACTGGCAAGTGCCCATGGCCTCTGAGGATCAGGAGAAGACCGCCTTTGTGATCAGCGCAGAGGGAGTTCAGCCAAATCCTGAAAAGGTGGATGCTGTCAAGAACTGGCCTACACCACGCACGGTGAAGGATGTCAGGAGCTTCCTGGGATTCGCTGGCTACTATCACCGTTTCATCCCACACTTCACCCAAATCGCAGAACCCCTTACAGCTCTCCTACGGAGAATGGCAAAGGAGAATTGCAATGGAAAACTACCTATTGATTGGGCCAGGAGACAGCGTTCCAAGCTCTCAAGCGTCTGCTAACACAGCCACCCGTCTTGGCGTATCCGGACTACAGTCAGCCGTTCCGGTTAAATGCTGATGCCAGTTTTAAAGGTCTAGAAGCTGTCCTGTCCCAAGTTCAAGATGGCCAGGAGAGTGTGATTGCCTACGCCAGTCAAAATTTGCAAGGGGCGAGAAGAAGTATGCCAATTACAGTTCGTTCAAACTGGAACTTCTCGCTCTGGTATGGGCCGTAACAGAAAAATTAAAAGATTATTTGTCTGCCACACCATTTACTGTCTACACGGATAATAACCCTTTAGCCCACCTGAACATTGCCAAATTGGGTGCCCTTGAACAGCGATGGGCTTTAAGATTAGCTAATTACAGCTTCCCTATCAAGTACAGAAGTGGCAAGTCAAACGTCAATGCTGATGTCCTGTCTCGAATGACCCACGGCAAAGAGCCAACTGTCGAAGATGAGTGGGAAGACATGGAGATGCCCCCATTTTATCAACGGTTTGTGTACCAGAATGTTGTTACCGCCCTCATGGACAGTTAACCCAGGTCCGAGAAGGTTAAAGAAGACTCTACAGTTTAAAGAAGACTCTACAGGACAAGTCATGGGGGGTCTGTTGGACTACTATCTGGCAAAAAAGGTGCCAACCTGTCTACGCGTGGCCCATTGTGACTGTGAGTTGAAGCGTCTGTGGCGACAGAGGAAATTACTGTTTGTGCACCAAAATTCTTTGGATCCGGTCTCTAGTGACCAACGAAGAGTTCCCCGAAGAGACGCAGCAATGGTCCTCAACGCATATCATGACCAGTCGGGACACTTTGGAGTCCACAAGACCGAAGCCACTGTTCGGTGAAGATTCTGCTGGATTGGAAATCGGAGTGGCATTGAGAAATTGCGCAGTGAATGCTCTGTCTGTAATGTCACCAAGAATGTGCGCAAGGACGCAAGAGCACCCCTCCACTCCATCCAGAGTAACAGACCCAGCCAGTTGGTCGCGCTAGACCATCTGAAATTGTCTCCCACCCGGTCCAGGTATACCCATGCTCTACCATGGTGGACCACTTCTCCAAGTGGGTTGTTGTTGTCCCCGTCAAAGATCTCACAGCCAAGGCGACGGCCCAGATGTTCTACTCTAAGTGGGTGCAAACCCTTGGATGTCCTGAGTCTGTCTTGACTTACCGTGGAACTGCCTTTGAGGCCCAACTCTTTCAAGAACTCTGTCAATTCCACGACTGTAAGAAACTCAGAACCACCGCCTATCACCCTCAAAGAAATGGGCTCTGTGAGCGGATCAATCAAGTCTTCATTCATATGCTGTGAGCGGCCTCTGTGTCACGACAAGAAGAATGGCCTTTGTTACTACCCGAGCTGCAGTAAAAAGATGGATGAAGCCCGGCAAAGGCAGCAGGATGACTACAACCGTCATGCCACAGCCAAGCCACTACAGGTGGGCAATAAAGTCTGGATAATGAAATTTCCGGGAAAAGACAAGTTGGACTTCATCTGGGAGACAGAGCCCTATACAGTGACAGCTATTCCCTACCCTGAATCTAATATTTATGAAGTCCAGAAGCCTGGGTATGAGCCCCAGGTCATCCACAGAAACCGTATAAAAATCTGTCTCAAGGAACATCTCCTGGCGGCTCCACCACCAACACCTCCATATTCCAGACCGGTCCGTGAATATGTTCCTGGTGAAGGGATACATCCCTCTATGGATTTTCCAATGGTCTCACCCACTCAACCCGCATACATCTGTCAACATCCAACTACTGGCTTATCACCATCGGCTCCAGTTTATGTGCCAGATCCAAGTACTCCGGAAGTAATCCCTGCAACTCCAGTCTATGTTCTGGCACCTACTCTACCAGCAGTTTCTATCCAACCGGCCCTGGACTCCACACAAGATCAAGTTCAAGTTCCAGTGCCTATGGAAGACATACCAATGGAGATTCCAGATGTCCCTCCAGTTCCTGACCCCACAAGAGGTGTGCAGGTCTCAACGGTCCACCCAGGGTCAACTACCAGCTAGATATAGAGTAAAGTAATACATCTATAAAATAATCAATAGTAACACCTAGTAGTATGTCAGGATTGTCTAGTCATTCTAAGTCACTAAAAAATGGCTACCTATTGTGTGATTTTGTGTACAGAAAGTCAGTATAAAATGTACACTAGTCAGTAATGTAAATATTGCATTTAATGTACAGAACATAGACATATGTCATATTTAGCTAGGACTGTTAGCTTATAGCCAATACATTTATACTCAGTCCATGTCAGATTATAGTAGTCATCCAAAGTGTCATGTTTAATGTCTATAATTTTCCTTTCCACTATGCACAGGGTTCTCTTGTGGCCAGAGAGATCACCTGTAGTGTGTGCAGCTTCACAAGCATATTCTTTCTTGTGACAGTTGCACTTTAAATATCTAAAAAAAAGGCCCCACCTTACTAAAGATTTAAATATGGTCTGGATAAGGGTGGACTCCTCTGAGAAGTGGTCTTCTGGAAAGGTTATTGATTGAATTGTTAAAGGAGGTCGTAAGTAGCAAATAAAAGTGGCAAAGCTATTGTGTACATATATTTTGTTGTCATGTATTGTGAAAAAGTAAACATACCTTCTATTCAATTGTTATGGGGAGAAGTAGCATATGCCGATGGGCCCTGTTAGCACAGGCATCAGGGTTGAGAGCCTCAAGCAGCCCAATCCACATCAATTCTCACCAGAAAGAAAAACAGTTGTCAAGTCAAAAGAATTTACACAGTAAATTGTTGATTGTATGCTGCTTGAGTACCCCTTTGCACATGAGCATGCAAGGACGTTGTTTGAAATGCCACATGAACTCTTTTCCCAAGTTCACCAGCCCTGTGTAGGAGATTTACCAAATGCCCCAGGAACTGGTTACCCTTGTTTTGAGCCAGTGGCCTAGTCCTTTACCCATCTTCAAGGACTATACGCCGAGGACGGCTTTGTTTAAGAGGGGGAGTTTGTGGAGGCCCGGCACAGAAGTGGCCCTTCTGTACACTGTTTGGTCCTTTCAGGGGGACTGGTCCCACACTCCTCAGGACTCTCATTGCCCTCTTATGTTGTGTATAGAGCTAATATATTATACTAATGTGGTAAATAAGTGTTTATACCTTTAAGTGTTTTTACTAAGCCTCTGTAGCCAAGGAAGGTGCCAGTGACCAGGTGACTTGTTAGTGACCTATGGGAGTCCTCCAAATTACTCCCATATATACTGGGGATGAGCTAGTCAGTTCAGTCTAGAGTTGTTGCTGAGGAGCAGTACAGTCAAGACCTGAGAGTGTCTGGTGTTCCTAAGGGAGACCAAGGCCTAACCTTGCAGCAACGCTTCCATCATCAGTGAACCCCCATAAGGTGAAAGTCAAAACCTGGTAAATAACCACAGGGGAGAAGTCTAGTCAAAATAGTCAAGTCTAAAGTCAGCGTGGAACTGCATAACTGATTTAAAGTCCACTTCATGTCCCAGCGAGCCCGCAAGTCTCCTAAAGTCACTGGTCATCTCCTTGGGCCTAACTGAGCTGTAAAGACTATAACATCTGTCTGCCTCATTAAAGCTGCCATTGTTCCGGAACCTTGCATCAGAGTGATTATTTGCCCCGCGCCTGGCCCAGGAACCAGCGCCCATACCTCGAGTGGTGTAGAGGATAACCACGCCCTGGTGTCACGAATACCAAGGGTTAATAACATCTGCCGAAAGGGTTACAACATCTGCCCTTCCATCACACCCCTCGCCACATAAAGCTGTTTTTTGTAAGTATAAAACAGCCTAATTTATTTATTAATGGTATTCCTACAATAAAATTGTGAAGCCCTATATAAGCTTTACAAGCATATTCTTTCTTGTGACAGCTGCACTTTAAATATATTAAAAAAAAAGGCCCCACCTTACTAAAGATTTAAATCTGGTCTGGATAAGGGTGGTCTCCTCAGAGAAGTGGTCTTCTGGAAAGGTTATTGATGGAATTGTTAAAGGAGAACTCTAGAAAAAATAAAGTTATCCCCTCTCCGTTAGGAGTGAGTGTCATCTACAGTAGACACGAGCACGAGCTTCATTCATTTCTATGGGTGCGCCGATGAGGCAGGAGAGCTGTACTCGGGTCTTTTGGGCACTCCCATAAAAATGAATGAGTGCGTACCATCTGCAGCACGCGCTTCTCACTGAGAGCCAGGTCCCGTTCCGGAGATCGCGGGGGAATCCCAGTGGTTGATCCCCCTAAAATCAGCTACTTAGATAAGTTAATTGAAGATATTTCCTTATATTTTCCAGATGTGTTAAATTCAAAGAAGGATACTATAGTCCAGTGTTTCCCAACCAGGATGCCTCCAGCTGGGGCAAAACTACAACTCCCAGCATGCCTGGACAGCCGAAGGCTGTCCAGGCATGCTGGGAGTTGTAGTTTTGCCCCAGCTGGAGGAACCCTGGTTGGGAAACACTGATCTAGTCTGATAACAAAATACAATCTCCTCATTCTAAAGTCGACATCTCAAGTACCATCACAATTCTAAAACGTTCCCATATATCGTCCTAAAATTTATCTCACGCATCATACCGTATTTTCAGCTTAGTTTCCCTTTAAATCCCCATTTCCTCACGCCACTAACGTTAGCTCCTTTACTCTTTCTTACTTTTTTTCTTCTCCTCCACTATCCGGCCTTAGTGTGAATTATGATCTAGATATAGTTGTGGTAGCGGGGTGTGATGAGTGCAGATGTTGTGGCCTTAACCCTTGTATTCGTGATGCCAGGGCAAAGTTTAGCCGAAAACCACCTGAAGGTATAACGCTGGATCCTGGGCTAGGCACCAGGGCAATAAAGCCTCCAACGCCAAGTTACGGACAACGGCAGCTTTACTGAGGGTAGACAGATGGTAAATTCTATACAGTTCAGCCCGGGCCCAAGGAGGTGACCAGTGACCATAAGGTCTTGCTGGGACTTATAGCAGGACTGGTCAATTGAATGCAGACCATGCTGACTTGACAGATGACAGGGACTGACTTGACTTGACTCATAAAGCTGTGACTTTATCTTACTTGACTTGATGGTGGCTGCAGGACTGGACTTTGAGGTCTCCAACACTCTGGACACACACACTAGACAAGACTGCACTGGACCTCAGCAAATACTTGTAAGGAAAGAGAGAGAAGCTCCACCCAGGGCTTAAATGGGGGAGACTAGCAGGGAGCCCATAGGTCACTCTTGGGATCACCTGGTCACTGGTACCTCCTGGGTAACAATCACATGACATAACTCTTAAAGATACAAGACATTTTATAATACAATACACTGCAGAGCATATGTACAGGGGGAAACAGGTGCAAGGGGCCCTGGGGACACTGAAGGAGGCTGCCTGACAGGATAGGAAGGGTACGAGGTAACATCTCCCGTACTGGGCCACCACATAGTTGTGTTGTTTTTTTTTTCTAGCCCCCCAGACTGAACAGCAGTTAGGAATCTCCCATATCTAGCGCGGCGGACGGCAATGGTGCACGGAAAAAAAGAAGTGTTCGGAGAGAGAGACAAATCAGACGTGTTGGGTTCCGATATCCTGGGTGCAGTTTTGGAGTTGTACATACTCCTGTGAAATATTCATGAATTGGGAGAATGGAGTAAATTGAAAAGATTACATCTGAGAGGAACCGGGAGAATTTGGTGGTGTCTCAGATATAATAGTAATTCATGGGGAAGTCAGTCAGCAATTCCTTCCATTTATTGAGATACTTTATGTTTAAACATTGTAATCTTGACTTGTTTTTCTCATTACGTCCTATATAAACCATGTCAAGATCATTCATTCGGATGATAGGTGCACAGAGACAAGAGAAGGAAATATACGATATTCAATCCCCGCTAAAGAAGGTGGAAACGGCCACTTTCGAAGATAACACCGAACTAATGTGACTTATCCGAAATCTATCAACGACACATTTCTTTTATTCTAACCCGTCATCCTATCATTGGGCTCTTATAGGTTGGATAACCCAGAATGTGAGATAAGAACACTTTGTAGCCCCTTAATGTTCCTGCTTGGTTATCATGTTATATTTGCCACCGTAGCTGAGAGGGAAAGTTAAAGGGGTACACTGGTGGAAATCAAATTTTTTTTTTATTATCTGGTGCCAGAAAGTTAAACAGATTTGTAAATTACTTCTATTTAAAAATCTTAACCCTTCCAGTGTATAAGCTGCTGTAGGAAGTTGTATTTCTTTCTGGAATTCTTTCCAGTCTGACCACAGTGCTCTCTGCTAACACCTCTTTCCATGTCAGGAACTGTCCAGAGCAGGAGAGGTTTGCTATGGGGATTTGCTTGTACTCTGGACAGTTCCTGATATGGACAGTGGTGTCAGCAGAGAGCACTGTGGTCAGACTGGAAAAAACTACACAACTTCCTCTGTAGTGTACAGCAGCTGATAAGTACTGGAAGGACAAAGATTTTTAAATAGAAGTAATTTACAAATCTGTTTAACTTTCTGGCACCAGTTGATTTAAAAAAAAAAATTCCACCGGAGTACCCCTTTAAAGCTAAACAAGAAGGAACCATCTATAACTGGTAACATCGGTATCCTTCACTTTGGCAAAGATATTGGTGTCCTACTTAGATTTAAGTGTGACACCAGCTAGACAGTACTGGGACACGTGTTGACATAGATAGACAAATACATTCCTAAAATGCAGTAGTAAAAACATAAACAATATCACTATTAAGCCTACTAAGGGTGCATTCACACCACGTTTTTGCAGTACAGTTCCCGTATCAGGTTTTTGATGAAAAACGGATTCCTCAAAACCGGACTAAACTGTATCAAAACGTGTGTACAAATTTCAACCCGTATACGGTTAAAAAACGTATACAGTTTGAAAAATGATGTCCGGTTGCGTCCGTTTTTTAAGAAAAAATCTTATAAGTTTTTAACTTTTCACTCCATTTTGAATAAAGTTTCACTTGTTTGATTGAAATTCCAAGAAAAAAACTGTGCAAAGTCAAAAACCGTATGGTGAAAACCGGATGTAACCATACGCTCATACAGTTCTGTGCGGTTCCCATTGACTCCCATGTTAAAAAAAAAAACTTATTAGGTTTAATATGATTTTTCACCCAGACCAAACGTGGTAGACTACGATTTTGGGTACGGGTAAATAAAACAGACAAAACCGTATAAGACGCAAAATGGACTTAACCGGATGATGCGTTTGACATACGGTTTACAATGTTAAGTCAATGCATACGGTTTTCTATACTGTACCGTACGTTTTTTAACTTGAAACCGTATACGGGAACTGTATAGCAAAAACGTGGTGTGCATGCACCCTAAGTCTGATCACTACCAAGCCTATTAAAATGCAGAATCACTTATTGATCTCCACTTGTATCCAAAATTCCATTTACCTGGATGGTGCCATCACAGACATTTTTATAGGGGTTCTGTTCAATGCTGTGTCATAACATTGATTGGTGTAATCGCTGCTCTGTTCATACAGGCTTTTGAGACTGCCTCTATATTTAGAGCACTGATCGGACAACACGGAGGCAGGTAGGGACCCTCTGGTCATCATTTCGGCTAATCGAGACAATCAACTTTAATTGTCGGATCTAAAAGTCAAAATTATTGGTGCATTCTGTGGTCTAATCAAGGTAATTGCAGGGACCTGACTAGCTGAAACGACAGCATAACCGTTGACAGCATCACCATTGCTTAGAATTAGTGGTGAGTCCTGGCTGCTATGAGCAGCCATTTCTCCCTATCTATTGTGGTGAAGGTGTGATGGAAGGGCAGATGTTATTACCCTAGGGGCAGATGGCATTATCCCCTTGTGATCGGGACGCCAGGGTGTGGTTATCCTCTACACCACCCGAGGTATGGCCGCTGGTTCGAGGCATGGGGGAAATAATTACTCCGATGAAAGGTTACGGAACAACGGCAGCTTTACTGAGGCAGACAGATGCTAAAAGTCTTTACAGTTCAGTTAGGCCCAAGGAGATGACCAGTGACTTTAGGAGATTTGCGGGCTCGCTGGGACTTGTAGTGGACTTGGACTGAATAATGCAATCCCACACGGACTCTAGACTCAACTTTGGCTGACTAGACTTCTCCCCTGTGGTTGCTTACCAGGTTTTGACTTTCACCTGAAGGGGTTCACGGTTGGTGGAAGCGTGGCTGCGTGACTAGGCCTTGGTCTCCCGACACTCTCAGGTCTTGACTGTACTGCTCCTCAGTAAGGTCTAAACTGAAACTAAACTAGCTCCTCCCAAGTATATATGGGAGCAATTTGGAGGACTCCCATAGGTCGCCCACAAGTCACCTGGTCACTGACACCTTGCCTGGTTGCATAGGACTTAGTAACCGCATTTAAAGGCCCATCAGAAAGATAAATTAATAAATAACATAAGGCACTGTTAACCATTTAAGGTCTGTAGAATGGAGGTGGACCCAGGGGGCACTGACATAGAGTCCGCCACACAGGACGGAAAAGGGTACAAGAGGGCAACTCCTGTACTGGGCGACCATATTATGAAGCAAGTCAAGCTTCTGCCCTCGCTTCATAGAATGTTGCCGCTTCATGACGTAATATACGTCATATGGTGGGAAAGGGTTAAAATATCATTAACGGCAGCTCGTCACCCCGTAAACTGAGGATGTGCGTCTGTCCGTGTCCAGCGTTCATTTATGTGGCCTGGTCACACAATGTATGGAACTACGGAAAGGCTCAATAAATGAGATCGGTGATCATTATCTTCCCCTCGTTGACCTGTCTAAATGCATGTTCACATTATGGAATCTCAGCGCAGAATTCCGATCAGGAATTCTGCTCCGAGATTCCCCCTGAGCCGCCGCCACTGAAATCTTTCAGTGACAAGACCGTCCGGATCTGCACCATCACCACTGATGCCAATGCAGTCCAAGCATTTTCCCCTGACAGAATTAAGGCCTCTTTCACACTGCCGTTGTCATCCTGAAAATGATCCCCATCATGCTCTCCCTTCTGGACTCCTGATAACGATCATCAAATGATCGATAATGTCAATGGGATCTTTTGAGCATCAGTTATCACCAGTTGCAGTCGGTTATGATTCTAGTCCGAGAAATAACGGTGCATGCACTAATTTTTCTCCCATCAAAAATAACAGACATATAATGTCTGTTAAACATTTAACATCGAAGTTTATGGATGACGGATGTCCATTAATTGCATCTGTTAGTGTCCGTTGGGTCCCTTTCACACTGCCATTGTGCCCCATCGGCAAACATCCGTTAGGCACTTTTTTTTTCCTTTTCGTGCCTTAACAGACAGTATTTTTCATGGGGCACAACGGGAAACAACGGATACCGACAGATCCTATTAATTATTATGGGGTCCGTCAGGCGCCGTTGTTTTCTGACGGGAGTAGCAGGAGGAAAAAACATCACATGATATATTTTTTTTCCTCCCGCTACTCTCCCTGGGTTCCCTGACGGACGTCATACCGCAATGTCACAATGGCAGTGAGAAAGAAGCCTTATTTGTATATTCCGTTATGATCCTTTATTGCTACTGAGCGTGCTCAATAAAGCCTCTCAACCAGGAAGTAAAAAATGGGTTGAAATTAGCGGACAATTACAGATCATAACGGGTAAAATAACGCACCATAACGGATGGCCAGTGTCAACTGACATTGGCCATTCGTTATGATCCGCTGTGATCAGTTAATTGCTCCGTTAAAGGGGTACTCCACTGGAAAACATTTTTTTTTCTAAGTCAACTGGTACCAGAAAGTTAAACAGATTTGTAAATTATTCTATTTAAAAATCTTAATCCTTCCAGTACTTATCAGCTGCTTTATGCTCCACAGGAAGTTCTTTTCTTTTTGAATTTCCTTTCTGTCTGACCACAGTGCTCTCTGCTGACACCTCTGTCCATTTTAGGAATTGTCCAGAGTAGAAGTAAATCCCCATAGCAAAACTATCCTGCTCTGGACAGTTCCTGATATGGACAGAGGTGTCAGCAGAGAGCACTGTGGTCACACAGAAAGGAAATTCAAAAAGATATGAACTTCCTTTGGATCATACAGCAGCTGATAAGTACTGGAAGGATAAAGATGTTTTAATAGAAGTAATTTACAAATCTGTTTAACTTTCTGGCGACAGTTGATTTAAAAAAAAATTTCCAGTGGAGTTCCCCTTTAATTCATAATCTGTTATTGTTGACTAATGGGTGTCAAAAGGCGGAACGTGACGGCAGTGTGAAAATAGTCTAATATGTTCATTCTTTTGGCGGGTGAATTTACACCGACAAACTTCCGTAGTGTAAATGAGTCAGAAGAAGACCCATTCACGCCAACGTTAATGTTCTTGCAAAGGAATTCCTGAGCCCAATTCCGAATGTGAAAATTCCGTAGTGTGAACAAATCCTAAAAGGGCTTCCCCCAGTTATGGTCCTACCACTGTTCACAGTAGAGCGCTCCATAATCCTCTCCAGACTTCAAGGTCAGGAAGGCTTCTCAGACGTGAAGATGAACTGTCATCCATTATCTCCGGGTTCCTTATCGTAATAGCTTATTATGGTAAATATAATGCAATAATGCAACGATCGCTCGCTGCTCAACCCTCCAAGTCAATAGCTGCCATATCTCCTCCGATCGCACACAGGTAGAGACACAACAGCACATTCTACAGCTAACTGAACAGGCTCCCCGTGTGAAGATAAAGTGATCTTTTGCGCTCGTGTATATATATATATATATATATATATATATATATATATATATGCACCTCATTGTCAGCACAGGTTATTCCATTTCCATTACTGGAGAGATAAGCCGTCATGTATTCCAGAGATACATGCATTTAATATCAACCCAGTACAGCGCTGAGAAGCCATTTGTATTGGTTAGAGACACAATGTGACCTTAATGCATATTCATTCTACCAATTATTAGCCCAATGGTCATCTGTAGGTTGTATCGATTTTAATGTCCTGTCTGTATTAATAGGAATTGTCCTCTGCATTGTAATATAGGTTTTTATTGTATTTACTGCAATTGGACAAGGACTGACCTTGAATGACTTAAAGGGGTTATCCAGGAAAAAACTTTTTTTTACATATATCAACTGGCTCCAGAAAGTTAAACAGATTTGTAAATTACTTCTATTAAAAAATCTTAATCCTTTCAGTACTTATGAGCTTCTGAAGTTAAGGTTGTTCTTTTCTGTCTAAGTGCTCTCTGATGACACGTGTCTCGGGAACCGCCCAATTTAGAAGCAAATCCCCATAGCAAACCTCTTCTAAACTGGGCGGTTCCCGAGACAGGTGTCATCAGAGAGCACTTAGACAGAAAAGAACAATCTTAACTTCAGAAGCTCATAAGTACTGAAAGAATTAAGATTTTTTAATAGAAGTAATTTACAAATCTGTTTAACTTTCTGGAGCCAGTTGATAAAAATATATATAAAAAAAATTTTTTCCTGGAATACCCCTTTAAATTGGGATATAGTAGATCAGTGGTCTCCAAACTGTGGACCTGCTCCAGATGTTGCAAAACTACAACTCCCAGCATGTCCGGACAGCCGATGCCAAGTTAAGGAACAATGGCAGCTTTACTGAGGCAGAGAGATGGAATAGTCTTTACAGCTCAGTTAGGCCAAAAGAGAAGACCAGTGACTTAGGAGACTTGTGGACTCGCTGGGACTTGTAGTAGACCTGGCTGAATTATGCAGACCCACGCTGAATTTAGACAGGCTTGACTGACTTGACTAGGACTGACTAGACTTCACCCCTTGTGTAGCTTACCAGGCTTTGACGTTCCCCTGTGGGGCACTTGGTTAGTGGAAACGTGGCTGTGTGGCTAGGCCTTGGGTCTCCTCAGGACACCGGACACTCTCAGGTCATGACTGTTCTGTACTCAGCAAAGACTGGAACTCAAGAGACTGATCAATCTCCTCCCTTAGTTTATATAGGTCTTTTGGGGAGTCCTATAGGTCACCTCACAAGTCACCTGGTCACTGACACCTCCCCTTGGTAACAACATTTATAGGCATATGAACATTATAAAGACATTCTCATATATAACATAAGGTACTTATTAACCATTTGAGATATATACAATAAGGATGGACTCAGGGGACATTGAGATAGAGTCCGACACACAGGACAGAAAGGCACAGGAGTACAACTCCTGCACTGGGCCACCACACTAAAAAACAAACTAATACTGGACAACCCCTTTAAAAATCCTTTTATATATCTTTTCATTGCTGATATCTTACGAGAGTGGCATCTATTTTGTGTACAATACAGTGATCTCTCAACTTACAATGGCATCAACATACAATAGTTACAACATACAATGGTCTATTCTGGACCATTGTAAGTTGAAACCAGACTCAACATACAATGTACAGACAGTCCAGATCTGTGATACCTGGCAATGGCTGGAAGAACCGACCAATAAGAATGGGGATTTTACTGGTAAACCTCCTGTATTACTGAAGTGTATTACTGACGGCTGTCTGGTAGTGCCTCCTACAGTACAGGGAGGTATTACATGTTATGTACTCTTTACCTGTATTACTGAAGTGTATGCACTGACTGGTGTCTGGTAGTGCCTCCTACAGTACAGGGAGGTATTACATGTTTTGTACTCTTTAACTGTATTACTGAAGTGTATGCACTGACTGGTGTTTGGTAGCGCCCTCTACAGAACAGGGAGGTATTACATGTTATGTACTCTTTACCTGTATTACTGAAGTGTAGGCACTGCCTGGTGTCTGGTAGCGCCCCCTACAGTACAGGGAGGTATTACATGTTTTGTACTCTTTACCTGTATTACTGAAGTGTATGCACTGACTGGTGTCTGGTAGCGCCCCCTACAGTACAGGGAGGTATTACATGTTATGTACTCTTTACCTGTATTACTGAAGTGTAGGCACTGCCTGGTGTCTGGTAGCGCTCCCTACAGTACAGGGAGGTATTACATGTTTTGTACTCTTTACCTGTATTACTGAAGTGTATGCACTGACTGGTGTCTGGTAGCGCCCCCTACAGTACAGGGAGGTATTACATGTTCTATACTCTTTACCTGTACCAGGGTTAGCTGCTCCTCTGGACACCAGGTGAGGGCGGCTCCATGTTACTTTTTAAGGACATTGTGTACTATACAGGACCCCGAAGAAGCTCCTGTCCTCTACATAGACCAGTGTTTTCCCAAGCAGGGTGCCCCCCACCGGTTGCAAAACTACAACTCCTAGCATGCCCGGACCGCCTTTGGCTGTCCGGGCATGCTGGGAGTTGTAGTTTTGCAACAGCTGGAGGCTCCCTGCTTGGGAAACACTGACATAGACAGTGATTTACAGCTCCCAGCAGATCTTTATTACTTTTATATGTAAGGATTTTCTTTATCTATATTAGTTATCTACTTATTTTTCTTTAATCCTCACTTTTACCTATTTTCGGATGACATTTTGGTGCCTTTAGAACCAATTACCAGGTATCCATAGAGTTATGGTCTCAACATACAATGGTTTCAACATACAATGGTCGTCCTGGAATCAATTCATATTGTAACTTGAGGGAGCACTGTACTTCCTCAAAGGAGTACTCCAGTGAAAAACTTTTTTTTTTTTTAAATCAACTGGAGCAGAACGTTAAACAGATTTGTAAATGACTTCTATTAAAAAATCTTAATCCTTCCTGTACTTATTAGCTGCTGAATACTACAGCGGAAATTATTTCCTTTTTGAAACACAGAGCTCTCTGCTGACATCACGAGCACAGAGCTCTCTGCTGACATCAGGAGCACAGTGCTCTCTGCTGACATCTCTGTCCATTTTAGGAACTGCCTTGACCAGCATATGTTTGCTATGGGGATTTTCTTCTAAGCTGCACAGTTCCTAAAATGGACAGAGATGTCAGTAGAGAGCACTGTGCTCATGATGTCAGCAGAGAGCTCTGTGTTTCAAACGGAAAAGAATTTCCACTGTATTATTCATCAGCTATTAAGTACAGGAAGGATTAAGATTTTTTAATAGAAGTAATTTACAAATCTGTTTTACTTTCTGGCACCAGTTGATTTAAAAAATATAAAAAAAAGTTTTTTTAAGTGAATTGAGTGAATGTTCTACTCCCATAAGGAAAATAAATCTAACTTCATCTTTACAATTGTGCCTATTGTGTGTTGTTCTCTGCAGTTATAGATCTCATCTAGGAAGGAGACAGATGTTGCGGCAGTACCCTCGAAGAAATGCTGATAGTCCAAATCAACAAACTGTTGGCTCCCATTAATTCTTGTCACTAGACCAACAATCTCAGCAGGATGCTCCCATATCATCCCGAGCATCGTACACATTTAGCTCATTTTCTGGCAAACAGCGAGACTTCATGCATGGATGACTCTCCTGAAACCGAGCGGAAAAGCTTCAAGGATACAAAGAAGAAAACCCGATCAACGCGATTGCGAGGAGATTTGCCTCCTGTATCGTTGGTGTTGTTTGCCTTGTCGCATCCTCTTAAGTATAACCTCCTCGCGAACCTATGGAGCGGAAAAATCTGTCTGTTTGTTTGTCTCCAATGCAAACCTGGCATTTAACGTAACATTTACCCATATTTCGGCATTTCCTTTTGCAGTCACTAGGTTTTCTTATACACTTGTGACAATCCTGTAACTTAAAGGTCACATCTTGCTGAATTTCCTCTAGAATTTCTCCTGGATGTCTAGTGGGAGTAGGAAAAGCTGGGGCCTGCCAGAGAGTATCAGCCTTGTCCTTCCACAAAAAATCTAAAGGGGGGGTCAGACCTGGCTTATATTGTAGATTTAAAGGGGTATTCCAGTGGAAAACTATTTTTTTTCAAATGAACCGGTGCCAAAAAGTTAAACGGATATGCAAATGATAGAACAAACGAAGAGCACGTACGTGCACTCACCGCTAGGCAGAGACAGTCGGGTCGGGAAGTCCGGTGACGGAGTGCCGGGTCACGGCATAGGTGCTGGTGTATGGCGCTCGGAGGCTACGATGGCAGTTTCGCACGTGAGTACGTGCTTCTTCCGGCCTTGTTTTTGTAAAAATATTTCATGACACAAAATCTGCGGGTGTTGTTCATACATGCTCATATACCTAATGTTTTTAAACATGTCCTGATACGATAAAAGCATAGAATTTTAAGAGGGTGTATTTTCTTTTTGTCATAACTCCTAGCGTCTCCCAAGCTTATACCAACACAGTGGCCCTCATTTACTATTCTAAACCCGAATTCTTTTGTCGGGTTTTTTTTGGCGCATCTTTGTCTGCGACATGTCGCAGACATCGTGCGCCAGTCTGCAACACGATGCAACATTTTTTCCCGATGGACCCGATGTGGATTCTCCCAAACCCGAAAAAGGGGCGTAACCCGACATTTCTGAGCTTTCCCACGTAATTATAAAGGTTTCCAACCCGAATTTGTTGAATTGTTGTGGATTTTTACCCGACAACTCAGAGGAGTTGGAAACCAAAACCAACAAAACCCACGTGCAACAAACAGGATGCGACATAATAATAAATACCAGGGGAAAAAAGCAGTCGGGTAAGAAAGCAAGATAGACTTACAACCCGATTTTCTAAGTAAATGAGGGCCAGTCTTTAGGTCCATGGCTATATTATTTATAAAATGGCTGGAATAGAGACAAGAGCCCATCACCCGCCTCCAGCCATCACTGTGACATATGACGGGGGCTCAAATTTAGTAGTTAATGGACTTAGTGGATATAACTGGCATTAACATATCTGTCCCCTCAGGTTTCCTGTGATAACGTGTAATTTATAGCTCCGCATCTTAAGGCCTCTTCTCTAATATTATAGCATTTGTCTTCGAGAGACGCAGATCATTTTTTATGTATATTTAATACAGGAACAGAGTAGGTGTAAGCCCAGTCTATCCATTCTTATCTCCATTGTCAAATCTCTATTCATTTACATACACCAAGGGTCACCGTGAACATCTGCTTCATGGAATGGTACTCAAAGAAACATGAAATTATGAGATTTGGGAAAATTCATTGTGTTCCTTCCAATATACCTGAGAAGCAAGCCTGGATGAGTTATTATTATGTAATGCCTGGGGTTTTCCTGAAGCTTGATGGATCCATCACCATAATTATTAGATCAAGGAGTGTATTTATGACGTATGGTAACTTACACTCACCCCTCTGCTATGAACTCACCAATCTTGTTGTTACGCCTAGCGCTCCGGGTCCCTGCTCCTCCCTGGAGCGCTCACGGCGTCTCACTCCCTGCAGCGCCCCGGTCAGTCCCGCTGACCGGGAGCGCTGCACTGACATGGCCGTCGGGGATGCGATTCGCACAGCGGGACGCGCCCGCTCGCGAATCGCATCCCAAGTCACTTACCCGTCCCGGGCCCCTCCTGTCATGTGCTGGCGCGCGCGGCTCCGCTCTCTAGGGTGCACGCGCGCCAGCTCTCTGAGACTTAAATGGCCAGTGCACCAATGATTGGTGCCTGGCCCAATTAGCTTAATTGGCTTCCACCTGCTCCCTGGCTATATATGATCACTTCCCCTGCACTCCCTTGCCGGATCTTGTTGCCTTGTGCCAGTGAAAGCGTTTAGTGTTGTCCAAAGCCTGTGTTACCTGAACTTCTGCTATCCATCTTGACTACGAACCTTGCCGCCTGCCCCGACCTTCTGCTACGTCTGACCTTGCCTCTGCCTAGTCCTTCTGTCCCACGCCTTCTCAGCAGTCAGCGAGGTTGAGCCGTTGCTAGTGGATACGACCTGGTTGCTACTGCCGCAGCAAGACCATCCCGCTTTGCGGCGGGCTCTGGTGAACACCAGTAGCCTCTTAGAACCGGTCCACCAGCACGGTCCACGCCAATCCCTCGCTGACACAGAGGATCCACTACCTTTAAGCCGAATCGTGACACTTGTGTATATACGTAGGGTTTATTGATCCATATATCGTATAACCGGCAGACATCAACTGGTGCAGGGAGGGAAACTGGCACAGGGCCGCAAGAATCGGCTTATCACTGATCTACAGTCTGTTTCGCGTCATTGATGTGAAACAGACTGTCCATTCAGTAATACACCCCTGCTTGCAGCTTCGTGATGGTCTCTCTTCCTGTATGCCTGTTATACAATACATGGATGAATAAACCCTACATGTATACACAAGATTGGTGAGTGCGGGAAGTCTTCTTTTCTACTGGATTTGTCTTATTCTTTGGTTCTACACCTGTATACTTACCTGGCACCCCAGTGGAGGGCAATGACACCTGGTCCCCATGGTTTAGTTGGCGGCTTTGTGCTCGTAGTGGTTGTATCACCCTCCACCATTTTGAAAGCTGCCATTTTGAATATACGGTGGTCCCTCAACATATGATGGTAATCCGTTCCAAACGGACCATCGTTTATTGAAACCATCGTATGTTGAGGGATCCATGCAATGTAAAGTATAGGACAGTGGTCTACAACCTGCGGACCTCCAGATGTTGCAAAACTACAACACCCAGCATGCCCGGACAGCCAACGGCTGTCCGGGCATGCTGGGTGTTGTAGTTTTGCAACATCTGGAGGTCCGCAGGTTGTAGACCACTGTTAGAGGAAGTTGTACTCACGTGTCCCTGCTGCTCCGGACCGTCACCACTCGTCACCGCTGCCCTGGATGTCGCCTTCCATCGCTGTCGCTGCGTCCCCGAGGTGTCCCCGACGCTCCGGCAAGGCCTCTGCTTCCCTGGCATCCGCGCTCTCTGTCGCCGCCATCACGTCGCTACGCAGCCGCTCCTATTGGATGAAGGGACAGCGTGCGCATCGGCGTGATGACGACGATGGAGAGCGCCAACGATGCAGAGGATCCCGAAGAGGACGCGCCGGAGCCCCGAGGACAGGTAAGTGATCGTCAGTGGAGCACACGGGGCACCGTAAACGTCTATACAGCGGCAGCTGAAGCAGTCTGCGCTGCCGGATAGCCGTTTATGCGATGGCCCCGACATACAAAAGCATCGTATGTTGATGCTGCCTTCAACATGCAATGGCCTCTGAGAGTGATCGTATGTTGAAATTATCGTATGTCGGGGCCATCGTAGGTCGGGGGGTTACTGTATATAATAAAAATTTCACATTAAAAAGATTCATGTTCCTGACTTCTGACCCCACCCTGATCTCTTCCTCTCTGCTATATATCCATACATACACATACTGTACGCAAATGAGGCATGAGACAGAGGAGCTGCTGTTTGGACCACTTTATCTGTTTGACCATGTTTATCACTGTCACAGTGAAGCAGCACTTACTGCCACCGAGTAGGCTGTGACCTTCACTACAGGGAATGAATGTCTTTGTGCCGGGTGATGATTGGGAGCAATATTCTGATCTCGGGTGTATCCATATGCAACATGTCCAGCCGGTGACAGCGAGCTCTACAGGATGAAAAACGAGTGGCGGCAGCTAAAACTAGTGAGGCTGACAGGATAAATTAATGGTTGGCTCTTAAAATTCACACAGCAAGCTGAAGGTCACACCTTGGAAAGTGGAATTGAGAGACAAGAGGTGCGCAATATACCAGAGATAATAATGCATGAATTAGCCATGGAGAGGTGGCTGCGTTCAGGGCTTAATCCTAACAATAGCGAAATAATGATTCTGGAAAACCACAGAAATCTCATGACAGGGACCTGTAGAATGGCCAGGTCAACACTCTCTAAGAATAAAAAAAGCATCTAATGGTGGTGGTATGTTTAATGGGCCACTCATTGGATACAAATTGTCTTCCAAATACAGTACAACATTGGGCAGGGTACATGTATGAGCCTAAATATGAGGCTAAAAATAGCAGCCTTGTTGTGTCCTAATGGAGTTGCAGACCAATGGCTGTCCTTTTCTTGTTATCGCCACAATTACAAGTAATTGAGGGAATTGGCGTATACACAATCTTATAATGTATAGTTTCACCAGAGCAAACGTGACAACTGCTCTGAGCACGATTCTGTCCTGAAAAGTTGCCATGTCCGTCACCCAATGGTGGGGAGGAAAATGGGACCTTAGAAGACTAAGCAGATGGGCGAGAACCAAAAACATCATATTCATAAATTATGTCATAAATATCTGATAGATCTGATACCTTTGGGACCACATCCTATTGTAAAATCTCCATTCATAGGAGACTTAGATTGCAAGAGTAGGGAAATTCCATTACACTAGAGGGTTGGAGTGCATATTGTCCATAACAGTCAAATATGATAATCAATCTGGTTTTCATGGTTACAGTCAGCCATAACATTGAAGCCTTTTTGCCATAATAACAATGCATCACATAGCCACGGGATAGGTTTCTGATTGGTAAAGATCAAATTGCTGGGACCTCCATCAATCATGAGAACTGAGGTACTGTGGTACTGCATTCATGTACTCAGAGTCTATGGGACTGTCAAAAATAGCATATTCACCTACTACCAATTCTTTGGATAGGTGATAAAACCGTTATAGGGTGCAGGCTTAATGGATCTAACTTGTATTTCAACCCATTCCACACATGATTAATCAGCTTGGGATCTGGGAAATTTAAAGGCTAAATTACCACCTTAAAGGCGTTATCTAACAAAAGGTTACTTTAGTAATTAAGTGTCATACAGTAATGGACATGCTTACTAAGGATCAGTGCTTGTGTTGGTGGTAAATGGCCATGTCCTGTGTCCACCATTAAGCTGCTAGCTTGTTTTTTGGGAACTGGCTACTTCCTGTTTATGTGGCCTCCCTCAGACTACAATCCCCAGGATCCTTTATTTCCAGGTGGAAGGTGACTTATTTCACCCCCACACATCAGTCGCTCCACCAATTGCAGCACAGCACAACCTGACACGCAAGCATGTGAGCCAGTAACCTCATCAGGGGGTCTGGCTTCAAATGCAAGAAACAAAGCAGCCAACCCCTGTTTCAGCACCTGACTTGTGATGTATTGTCTCAGGCCGCACAGCAAGCTGGGAAAGGTCCAAGACAACACTCATTTTGTAGGCTGCAAAAATTAACTTTGGGGGAAAAGAAAGACAAAGAAATTCAATACCAGCCACCAAACACAGGTAAGGGAAGTATATCAGTAACTAGACTAACATTGCTGCCCATGTCTTACATGGAAAGAACTAAAAATCTTGAAATACACAATTTAGAGTTCTAATGTTTAGGTAGTCGGTTCATGTTAAAGTACATGATGGCGAAAATAAAGGTTCTTCTAGTAGAAGATCATTCAGAGCATAACACAACCCCCCCCCCCCCCCCTTGCCATCTTGCCATTAGGTAAGGGACACACACTCACCTGGTCATCCTGGTCATTTGGCCCTTGTCACAGTCGCTCAGATCCTTACACTTGGCCATTTCCCAATGCATCAACTTTCAAGTACTAAATGACAGGAGCCATTGTCACAATAATATAAGATAATAAATGTTATTGACTTGGGGTGGTTGTAAATCCATAGGGGCTCCATGTATAGATGCAATAAAGCAGTTCGGACAGGTGGGGCACGCCTAAGTTTGTGCCATTATTTTTGGCAGGACAACATTTGCATGCAGTAGTATTCTTGGCATCAAAATTGCCTGTAAAAGTGTGAATAGAACCTAATGCTCCTTTACATGATACAGTTACTTTCAATAGATTATCATCCAATATGGTTGACTGCAGCAATTGTTCTAATGACAAGCAGAGAACCGCAGCTGTGCGGATAATTCCAGCAGCCGCGGAAACATTTGCGACTATTCCAAAGAAATTAAGAGCAAATTCTTTTTCCTTCAGGAGGGAGATGTGAGCGTTAATGTGTCATCTCGCGCGTCTGCTGTCAGACATTGAGTTAAATACTCTTCGCTCCTGTCCGCTCCCACAGATGGATAAGCAGTTTTTTTTTTTTTTGGCCTTTGAGTTCTTTGTCAAAATACTGGGATAAAACAGGCCTGGGAGAGGTGTGTGACAGATCACAATTTGTCTTCTGTGGATTATATGCAGTGACATTAAAGAAAAGTATGAAAGGAATGACATTCTGGAATCCATCACACAATAGATAACCTTACGCTGCAAAGAACGGCTTCTAACTCAGAGTAAACTCTATACGTCAGTGTCACTATACACATCTGTATAATTCTGTATATATCCATCATTCCAGGCTCTTCCTGTACTTAATTCACCTGTGGGGCACTTGGTGATGGAAGCGTAGCCGCATGACTAGGCCTTGGGTCTCTCATGACACCAGACACTCTCAGGTCATGACTGTTCCTGAGCATGTACTCAAGAAACTCAAGAGACTGAACTGACTCCTCCCTTGTGTTATATGCGAGTACTTTGGAGGGGTTCTATAGGTCACCACACAAGTCACCTGGTTACTGACATCTTCCCTGGTCACATGACTTGGTAACAACATTCAAAGGCATATGAACATTATAAAGACATTCTCATATATAACGTAAGGCACTTTTTAACCATTTAAGATACATACAACAAGGGTGGACTCAGGGGACACTGAGATAGAGTCCGCCACACAGGACAGAAAGGCACAGCTCCTTCATTGGGCCACCACAAACTCCCCTTCTTAGCAACAGCCGTCCTCAGCACCCAGTCCTGGAGGGTGGATGAGATGAAGTGGCCACTGGAGGCCATACAATAACAATAGTGATACAGTCCTGGGGCATTGCCCCAAAGTCCTTCATAGGGCTGATAAACTGGGGAAGAGTCCATGTGGCATTTTACACAACGTCCATACATGCTCAGTCTTTAGGGTGATTAACCAGGAAAAATGTAACAAAATTATTGTTGAGATGGTTTGGTCATGTAACTGCTTGGTGGTCAAAAATTGGTTTGGATTGGGCTGCCTGAGGCTCTCTACCCTGATGCCTATGCTAATGGGGCCCTTCGGCTTAAGCTACTTCTCCCCATAACGTTGGACTAGCAGTTATACATTTTTCTGAAAACACATTAAAATATTACATATGTACACAATAGCTCTGACAACTTACGCCTTTCAGGAGAACTCTCTGGCCACAAAAGTACCCTGTGCACAGTGGACAAGAAACAATAGACATTAGACATTTGATGTCTCATGTGGACGGAATATATTGACTAACAAGGCTACAGTCATGACTAAATATGTGACTTTTTTAGGCACACAAAATATGCTATGTACACTACTATCAGGAGAAATGCTAGCACAGGCTTCCAGTATCCGTAGTTTTAGGTGCTGCACATCTCGTATCTTCAAAGCATAGACAATTGCCTTCAGATGACCCTAAAGATAAAAGTCTAAGGGGGGTCAGATCGGGAGACCTTGGGGTCCATTCAACTGATGACCAATCTACTTTCCTGGAAACTGTTCATCTAGGAATGCTCGGACCTGACACCCTAATGTGGTGGTCACCATCTTGCTGGAAAAACTCAGGGAACGTTCCAGCTTCCATGCATAAAGAGGGAAACACATCATCATGTAGCAATTTTGCATATCCAGTGGCCTTGAGGTTTCCATTGATGAAGAATGGCCCCACTATCTTTGTACCCCATATACCAAACCATACCATCAATTTTTGTGTTCCAACAGTCTTGGAGGGATCTATCCAATGTGGGTTAGTGTCAGACCAATAGCGGTGATTTTGTTTGTTAACTTCACCATTCACATAAAAGTTTGCCTCATCACTGAACAAAATCTTCTGCGTAAACTGAGGGTCCTGTTCCAATTTTTGTTTTGCCCATTCTGCAGCACCTGAAACTACGGATACTGGAAGCCTGCGCTAGCATTTCTCCTATGGTGTTACTATCAGTGTGTGAAGAGTGGGAGAAGAGGGTTGCATTGACAATCCAACACAATGGGCAGCACATTGAACACATTTTATAAGTGGTCAGAAACATGTAAATAATTCATGAAAGAATAAAGTTACGTTAAAACCAAGCACATCATTGTTCATTGTTCATCATTGAAATTCCCAATAAGTTTGATGTGTCACATGACCCTCTTCCTATTGAAAAAAACAAAAGTTGGATTCAAAATGGCCGACTTCAAAATGGCTGCCATGGTCACCACCCATCTTGAAAAGTTTCCCCTCACATATAGTAATGTGCCACAGACAGGAAGTTAATATCACCAACCATTCCCAATTTATTAAGGTGTATCCATATAAATGGCCCACCCTGTAGAATCTGATGAAGTTGATCACCAGAGACTGGATCCAAAGAATTTCGGTACAACAGTCCTTTGTGCACAAACAGTCTCTTCTTCTTTCGCCACAGACGTTTCAATTCGCAGTCACAATGCGCCCAGCGTAGAAGGGTTGGTACCTTTTTTGCCATAAATTAGTCCAACAGATCCCCCATAACCTGACTCATCTTGGTGAGTCTTCCAGGTATATAGATCTTCTTTAACCTTTTTGTACCTGGGTTCACCGTCCACGAGGGCGGTAACAACATTATGGTTCACAAACCATTGATAAAATCAGGGCATCTCCACGTCTTCCCATACGTCTTCGTCAGATGGTTCTTCGTCGTGGGTAATTCGAGAAGTACTTCGGCATTGATGTTTGACTTGCTGCTTCTGTACTTGATGGTAAAGCTGTAATTAGCTAATCTTGAAGCCCATCACTGTTCAAGGGCACCCAACTTGGCAGTGTTCAGGTGGGACAACAGGCTATCTGTGTAGACAGTAAATGGCATGGATTTCTCTGAATTCTCTTGGATTTCTCTGTCACGGCCCATACCAGGGCGAGAAGTTACAATTTGAATGAACTGTAATTAGCATTGTTCTTCTCTGCTCCTTGCAGATTACGACTGGCATAGGCAATCCCTCTCTCTTGTCCCTCTTGAACTTGGGACAGGACAGCTCCCAGACCTTCAAAACTGGCATCAGTATACAGCCGGAACGGCTGACTGTAGTCTGGATACATCAAGATGGGTGGTTCTGTCAGCAGACGCTTGAGAGCTCGGAACGCTGTCTCCTGCTCTTCGGCCCAATCAATAGGTAGCTTCCCATTGTAGTTCTCCTTCGCCGTTCCCCGTAGGAGAGCTGTAAAGGGTTCTGCAATCTGAGCGAAGTGTGGGATGAAGTGGCGGTAACAGCCGGCAAATCCCAGGAAGCTCTTCACATCTTTCACAGTGCGCTGTGTAGGCCAGTTTTTGACAGCATACCCTTCTCGGAATTTGGCTTAAATTCTTCTGCACTGACAACATGGCCGAGGTAATGGACTTGAGGTTTGAGCAAATGACACTTTGAGGGTTTGATCTTCAACCAATGCTTGATCAGGACTTGAAAGACGTCTGACAGATGACTGAGGTGTTCTTGGTAAGACTTGGAATACACAATGACATCGTCCAGGTACAATAAGACACTTTGGAAGTTCAGGTGGCCCAGGCACCATTCCATCAGATGCTGGAATGTAGTGGGGGCATTACATAGCCCAAACGGCATACTTTTAAACTCGAACAACTCCATGGGTGTCACGAAGGCGGTCTTCTCCCGATCCTCCGTGGCCATGGGCACTTGCCAGTACCCACTGGTTAAATTCAGGGTGGAGAAGTAAGCAACAGACCCAATGGCAGTAAGCGATTCTTCAATCCTTGGCAAAGGATGAGCGTCTTTATGTGTGACATTGTTCAGTTTCTTGTAGTCAACACAGAAGCGGATGGTTCCATCTTTTTCTTGACCAGGACGAGTGGTGCCACCCAGTGACTCTGACTTTCTTTTATCACGTCCGCCTCCTTCATGTTGGCCAGCATCTTCTTGACAGTCTGATACATGCCTGGCGCGACCGGGAGGTGTCTCTCCTTGATAGGCGGGCTGTCGCCTGTGAGGATACGGTGCTGGATCATTGATGTTTTTCTTAAAGGGGTTATCCAGGAAAAAACTTTTTTTTTATATATATCAACTGGCTCCAGAAAGTTAAACAGATTTCTAAATGACTTCTATTAAAAAATCTTAATCCTTTCAGTACTTATGAGCTTCTGAAGTTAAGGTTGTTCTTTTCTAAGTCCTCTCTGATGACACCTGTCTCGGGAAACGCCCAGTTTAGAAGCAAATCCCCATAGCAAACCTCTTCTAAACTGGACTTTCCCGAGACAGGTGTCATCAGAGAGGACTTAGACAGAAAAGAACAACCTTAACTTCAGAAGCTCATAAGTAATGAAAGGATTAAGATATTTTAATAGATGTAATTTACAAATCTGTTTAACTTTCTGGAGCCAGTTGATATATAAAAAAAAGTTTTCCTGGAATGCCCCTTTAAGTCTGTGGGGTGTTTGCTGAAAGCTTCATGATACCTTTTGGTGACATTGATGACTCCATTGACCTGGTCCCGTGGGGTAGTGTCGTTCCCAACCTGGAGCTGTGCCCACCAGGGCTCTGGCGGATTAGTGCTGAATCCACCGGTAACTTGAGCTGCATGCTGTCGGGCCACTAGATGTTCTGTCACAATGTCCTTCGACTCTTGGAGGTACAACTGAGCCACTGGAGTGTACTTGGGTAAAACGGTAGCAGAATCAGACAGGTTCACTAACTGTACTGGGACTCTTCCATTGGAGACAGTGACGAGGCTCCTCGCAGCGCGGACCAAAGGATGATCTTCTAGTTGCATGGGTTCCAGCAGGGCCTGATAATCTCAATTCTTGACTCCGGGACGTGCACGGCACCATATGATGGTTTCAGTGTTGGGTTGTAAGGTCACCGACCTGATATCTTGAACTCGTACTCTGCAGATCTCGCCTTGCTTGTTGGCAAACTTCTGCTCCTCCTGTAGAACTTTCAAGTAATGCTGCACAGCCTGTTGGTCTGAAGAGGGCATATGGGGAAGAGAGGAATAAAAGGCATCTAGAATTTCAGTAAAACAATTCCTCATGATATTCATCCCCAATAAAAATTCAGCAGACCCCTTATCTGTCACATTGGTTACAATAACTCCCTGTCCTTTAAGTACATGTTCACCCAATTGAATGGTCGGCTACCAGTATCCATGTCTGGGAACTGGTTGCTCATTACCTGCAACTACTCTGAAGTTAACATCCTCAGGCTCACACAATAGACTAGCATCCCAATGTTGATAGAAGACACGTTTAGATATGGTAGACACTTGTGACCCTTTATCTATTAACGCCTCTAAAGGTAGACCTTCTACAATAACTGTTACAAGGGGGCTGGAGGCAACATGAAGTGAGAGTCCTGACTTAGGTCATTCGGGGGTTGGACCTGGTGACTGTTCTCCTGAGGGCTGGTCCTCCACCTCAGGGTTGTTACGCCGAGCGCTCCGGGTCCCTGCTCCTCCCCGGAGCGCTCGCGGCGTTCCTCTCTCTGCAGCGCCCCGGTCAGACCCGCTGACCGGGAGCGCTGCACTGACTCTGCCGGCGGGGATGCGATTCGCATAGCGGGACGCGCCTGCTCGCGAATCGCATCCCAAGTCACTCAACTGTCCAGGTCCCCGGCTGTCACGTCCTGGCGCGCACGGCTCCGCTCCTTAGGGCGCGCGTGCGCCAGCTCTCTAAGATTTGAAGGGCCAGTGCACCAATGATTGGTGCCTGGCCCAATCAGCCTGATTAGCTTCCACCTGCTCCCTGTCCATATAACCTCACTTCCCCTGCACTTCCCTGCCGGATCTTGTTGCCTTAGTGCCTAGAGAAAGCTACTACTGTGTTTACCATTACTGTGTTCCTGACCTCCTGCTATTACTATTGACTATGAACCTTGCCGCCTGCCCCGACCTTATGCTACGTCCGACCCTGCTCTTGTCTACTCCCTTGTACCGCGCCTATCTCAGCAGTCAGAGAGGTTGAGCCGTTGCCGGTGGATACGACCTGGTTGCTACTGCCGCTGCAAGACCATCCCGCTTTGCGGCGGGCTCTGGTGAAAACCAGTAGCAACTTAGAACCGGTCCACCGACACGGTCCAATCCCTCTCTGACACAGAGGATCCACCTCCTGCCTGCCGAATCGTAACAGTAGATCCGGCCATGGATCCCGCTGAAGTGCCGCTGCCAAGTATCGCTGACATATCCACGGTGGTCGCCCAGCAATCCCGACAGATCGCCCAACAAGGTCACCAGCTGTCGCACTTGACCACCATGTTACAGCAACTTCAGTCGCAGCTACAGCAGCTGCAACAGCAGCTACCATCTCCTCCGCCAACTCCTGCACCTCCTCCGCAGTGATAGGCCGATCCTAACCTCCGCTTGTCCCTGCCGGGCAAATTTGGTGGGGACTCTAGACTCTGCCGTGGTTTCCTGTCACAATGTTCCCTACATTTGGAGATGTTGTCGAACCAATTTCCTACAGAGTGATCGAAGGTGGCTTTCGTGGTTAGTCTCCTGTCTGGGAAGGCTTTGGCATGGGCCACACCGCTCTGGGACTGCGATGATCCTGTCACTGCCACTGTACAGTCCTTCTTCTCTGAGGTTCGCAGTGTCTTCGAGGAACCAGCCCGAGCTTCTTCTGCCGAAACTGCCTTGTTAAACCTGGTCCAGGGTAGTTCTTCTGTAGGCAAATACGCCATCCAATTTCATACCCTCACCTCTGAATTATCTTGGAACAACGAGGCTCTCTGCGCGACCTTTAAAAAGGCCTATCCAGTAACATCAAAGATGTGCTGGCCGCACGAGAAATTCCTGCCAACCTGCATGAACTTATCCATTTGGCCACCCGCATTGACATGCGTTTTTTTCTGAAAGACACCAGGAACTCCGCCAGGAAAAAGACCTTGGTCCCTGGGCACCTCTCTCACAGTATCCTTTGCAATCTACCCCTGTGCCTCCCGCCGAGGAGGCTATGCAAGTGGATCGGTCTCGCCTGACCCTTGAAGAGAGGTCTCGCCGTAGGGATAAAAATTTATGTCTGTACTGCGCTAGTACCGAACATTTCTTGGTGGATTGCCCTATTCGTCCTCCACGTCTGAAAAACGCACGCACGCACCCAGCTCACGTGGGTCGGGCGTCTCTTGGTACGAAATCTGCTTCTCCATGTCTCACGGTGTCCATGCGGATTTCTCCTTCTGCCAACTCCTCCTTCTCAGCGGTGGCCGTCGTGGACTCTGGTTCTTCTGGAAATTTTATTCTGGCCTCTTTGCTTGATAGGTACTGCATCCCGGTGACCCGTCTCGTCAAGCCGCTCTACATTTCTTCAGTCAACGGAGTGAAGTTGCACTTCACTGTGCGTTACCGCACAGAGCCCCTGCTTATGAACATTGGACTGCATCACGAGAAAATAGAATTTTTGGTCCTGCCCAACTGCACCTCTGAAGTCCTCCTCGGTCTGCCATGGCTCCAGCTTCATTCTCCCACCCTGGACTGGACCACCGGGGAGATCAAGAATTGGGATCCTGCTTGCCGCAAGAAATGCCTCACGTCTGCTCCCAGCCCCGTCTGTCGGGCCTCAGTGTCTCCTCCTGTGCCTGGTCTCCCCGAGGCTTATCAGGACTGTGCCGTGCCTCCTCATAGCCCCCGTCCTGGTGACACCCTGCCCTGTGACATGCTTCTCCCTCTGCTCCCCCTCCCCATTCCTTCTGTACGGCCTGCCGTTGATCTGTATACCAAGGACTTCTCTGTCCTCCAGAAGGAGACTCTACAATCGCTCCCAAAGTCCTCATCCCTGGTGGAGCGACAACCGGACAAAAAGAAGGGGAGACCTAAGGGGGGGGGTACTGTTACGCCGAGCGCTCCGGGCCCCTGCTCCTCCCCGGAGCGCTCGCGGCGTTCCTCTCTCTGCAGCGCCCCGGTCAGACCCGCTGACCGGGAGCGCTGCACTGACTCTGCCGGCGGGGATGCGATTCGCATAGCGGGACGCGCCCGCTCACGAATCGCATCCCAAGTCACTCACCTGTCCCGGTCCCCGGCTGTCACGTCCTGGCGCGCGTGGCTCCACTCCTTAGGGCGCGCGCGCGCCAACTCTCTAAGATTTAAAGGGCCAGTGCACCAATGATTGGTGCCTGGCCTAATCAGCCTGATTAGCTTCCACCTGCTCCCTGTCCATATAACCTCACTTCCCCTGCACTTCCCTGCCGGATCTTGTTGCCTTAGTGCCTAGAGAAAGCTACTACTGTGTTTACCATTACTGTGTTCCTGACCTCCTGCTATTACTATTGACTATGAACCTTGCCGCCTGCCCCGATCTTCTGCTACGTCCGACCCTGCTCTTGTCTACTCCCTTGTACCGCGCCTATCTCAGCAGTCAGAGAGGTTGAGCCGTTGCCGGTGGATATGACCTGGTTGCTACTGCCGCTGCAAGACCATCCCGCTTTGCAGCGGGCTCTGGTGAAAACCAGTAGCAACTTAGAACCGGTCCACCGACACGGTCCACGCCAATCCCTCTCTTGCACAGAGGATCCACCTCCTGCCTGCCGAATCGTAACAAGGGTGAATCTGTTTAAATCCCAGCACTGCATTTTCCAATGGCCGAGCTTGTTACAATAGGTGCAAAAAGGTCTCTGAGTCCCTGAATATCTATTGGGTGGAGGATTACGGTAACTGGGATTGCGGGGAGCAGAAGAAGGGACAGGATTTCTAGGTAAGGGCGGTTCACGGTCAGGTGGAGCAGGCCAGGTGGCAAGCTTCTTCACAGCCATAGTCAATTGCGCAATGTCCAGTCTAACACTCTGTAGATCCAAGACTGTGGTGACCGGCAGAGTAGGTTGCACTGGGGTGGGAACAGGGGACGGTAATGGTATAGACCTGGCCTTTGCCCCTATTGGTTCCTGAGCAGGTGCAAGGGGGGTACAAATATCTTCAATCTCAGTCCCGGACACAATTACTTAAAAGCAGGAAATGACAAGTTGGGGTTTTGGACTGCTAGCATTCTCAGTTGGGCCTTGTCCCACTTATTATGGGCTCCATCAATGAATCTGTCCATAAACAATTTGTTGCACTGCTTGTGAGTTATGCCTCACCTGGATTATGTCGCTTTCATAAAGGAGACATACCTCTGATGGAGAATGTGACTCAAATATCTGGTACAGTCCTTCAAAGATCTGTTCCACCGTCGCCTTCTCAGAAGCTGGAAAGTTGCCGACTTCCTCTAGTGCCGGTCCCTGAAGTTGTCCCGTTAGCAGTTGCACCTGCTGGTTAGGAGGGAAAGAGTAAAAGACAAACAAGCTCTGAATCCTCTCTTTGAAATCCCTCAGGGTAACGGCATCTCCATTGTAGGTAGGAAGGATAGGGTTCCACATGAATACCGGTGCGCTTACTGAAAAACCAGGGTTGTTGATGCTTGCAGGAGCCAGGACACTAGCTGCTGGACCAGGTGGCGGGCTTGCCGCTGGAGATGGAGGGGCGCTGACACCCGGTTGATCTGTAGTGCTGGGTTCAGAAATCTTGTGAAATTTTGAGTGCGTTGTCGCTTTAAGATGAATGAGGTGCGTTTAAGAGAGCTGATGAGGTTTTGCAACGGCTCCGGTTTGGATGATAACAACAGCAGACACTCCCCCTCTGTTTTGCATGTACTCGGTGGCAGAAGGCTTAGCAACCAGACTTGAGGACAATACCCGGATACTGATGACAAACTGTGACACCGGAGACTCTATCCTGATGATCGGTGATGCTTGCAGAACTTGCAGTGCAGCGTGCCTTAGTGAGCTGCAGCCGGGGATAAGCGCAGCAGCCGGAACTTCCAAGATGGCTGCCATCTTGGAAGTTCCGGCTGCTACTTGGGTCCTGTCAGGAAAGTCTTTCCCTGTGCAACACAGGGCGGTCCTTTTAGTTCCTCCTTGCTGAATTGAAGAGGCGTCACTGCTGAGGAGTGACGTGGGTGGAGCTGCGACCGCTCCCTCACGGAATCCCTGGGCTGGATTGACCCTTTCAGGTACAGGTTTTACACAGGACTGCACAATTCTTTCACTGTTTCTTCACCTCCCCCTCTATTTCACAAGCGCCTTGCAACAACCAGATTTCACTGACAAAGTCCCGTACACTTTCTGGCACAATTTCTTTTCGCATCAGCGTGCGAAACCAGGCTTTGACATTCCCCTGTGGCTGCGTGACTAGGCCTTGGGTCTCCTCAGGACACCAGACACTCTCAGGTCTTGACTGTTCCTCAGCATGTACTCGAAACTCAAGAGACTGAACTAGCTCCTCCCTTGATTTATATGGGAGCACTTTGGAGGAGTACTATTGGTCACCACACAAGTCACCTGGTCACTGACACCTTCCCTGGTTACATGACTTGGTAACAACATTTAAAGGCATATTAACATTATTAAAGAAGTAGTCCAGTGGTAAACCCCATAAGTTTGAGATCGCGGGGGGTCCGACCGCTGGGGCACCCTGCGATCTCCTGTACGGAGCCCCGAAAGCCCGCGGGAAGGGGGCGTGTCGACCTCCGCACGAAGCGGTGGCCAACACGCCCCCTCAATACAACTCTATGGCAGAGCCGAAGCACTGCCTTCAGCAATCTCTGGCTCTGCCATAGAGATGCATTGAGGGGGCGTGTCGGCCGCCGCTTCGTGCGGAGGTCGACACCCGCTATCTGGCCGGAGAGCCTGGCCCCCGTACAGAGAGATCGCAGGGGGCCCCAGCGGTCAGACCCCCCGCGATCTCAAACTTATCCCCTATCCTTAGGATAGGGGATACGTTTTTCACCACTGGACTACCCCTTTAAGACATTCTCATATATAACATAAGGCACTTATTAACCATTTAAGATACATACAACAAGGATGGACTTAGGGGACACTGAGATAGAGTCCGACAACACAACTGGGCCACCACACAATCAGATCGCTTCTTTCATTTTTCAGAGACCTTTTAAAAAATGAAAGAAGCAATCTGATTGGTTGCTATGGGCAACTGGTCAACTTTTCCTTTGCACAGGTTTTGATAAATCTCCCCCTCTGTGTTTTCAATCAGTTAGCATGTATATCACCAGTTAACTGTAACAGAAGCATTTCAAGTAAATACTGAATACCTGATGTGTATTTTGGAAATAAACATCGCTTAAAAGCTTTGTCTAAATGACTCAAAATATTATGTTTTATTTGTAATGTCAAGGATTGTGTTTTAAGAAGCAATTCATATGGAGTAATGTACTCAAAATCTCAAAGAAAATTCCTAAAATGTTTGTTTCTTTGTTACATAGTTACATAGTTAGTATGGTTGAAAAAAGACATACGTCCATCAAGTCCAACCAGGGGATTGAAGGGAAGGATGTAAGGGGATAAGGGAAAGGGATGTAGTTTTATAATTCTGCATAAGCATTAATGTTATTGTTACGCCGAGCGCTCCGGGTCCCCGCTCCTCCCCGGAGCGCTCGCTTCACTCCCCCCGCGGCAGCGCTCCGGTCACGTCCTCTGACCCGGGGCGCTGCGATTCCGCTGCCAGCCGGGATGCGATTCGCGATGCGGGTAGCGCCCGCTCGCGATGCGCACCCCGGCTCCCCTACCTGACTCGCTCTCCGTCTGTTCTGTCCCGGCGCGCGCGGCCCCGCTCCCTAGGGCGCGCGCGCGCCGGGTCTCTGCGATTTAAAGGGCCACTGCGCCGCTGATTGGCGCAGTGGTTCCAATTAGTGTGTTCACCTGTGCACTTCCCTATATCACCTCACTTCCCCTGCACTCCCTTGCCGGATCTTGTTGCCTTAGTGCCAGTGAAAGCGTTCCTTGTGTGTTCCTTGCCTGTGTTTCCAGACCTTCTGCCGTTGCCCCTGACTACGATCCTTGCTGCCTGCCCCGACCTTCTGCTACGTCCGACCTTGCTTTTGCCTACTCCCTTGTACCGCGCCTATCTTCAGCAGCCAGAGAGGTGAGCCGTTGCTAGTGGATACGACCTGGTCACTACCGCCGCAGCAAGACCATCCCGCTTTGCGGCGGGCTCTGGTGAAAACCAGTAGTGGCTTAGAACCGGTCCACTAGCACGGTCCACGCCCATCCCTCTCTGGCACAGAGGATCCACTACCTGCCAGCCGGCATCGTGACAGTAGATCCGGCCATGGATCCCGCTGAAGTTCCTCTGCCAGTTGTCGCTGACCTCACCACGGTGGTCGCCCAGCAGTCACAACTGATAGCGCAACAAGGCCAACAGCTGTCTCAACTGACCATTATGCTACAACAGTTACTACCACAGCTTCAGCAGTCATCTCCTCCGCCAGCTCCTGCACCTCCTCCGCAGCGAGTGGCCGCTCCTGGGATACGCTTATCCTTGCCGGATAAATTTGATGGGGACTCTAAGTTTTGCCGTGGCTTTCTTTCCCAATGTTCCCTGCATCTGGAGATGATGTCGGACCTGTTTCCCACTGAAAGGTCTAAGGTGGCTTTCGTAGTCAGCCTTCTGTCCGGAAAAGCCCTGTCATGGGCCACACCGCTCTGGGACCGCAATGACCCCGTCACTGCCTCTGTACACTCCTTCTTCTCGGAAATCCGAAGTGTCTTTGAGGAACCTGCCCGAGCCTCTTCTGCTGAGACTGCCCTGTTGAACCTGGTCCAGGGTAATTCTTCCGTTGGCGAGTATGCCGTACAATTCCGTACTCTTGCTTCAGAATTGTCTTGGAATAATGAGGCCCTCTGCGCGACCTTCAAAAAAGGCCTATCCAGCAACATTAAAGATGTTCTGGCCGCACGAGAAATTCCTGCTAATCTACATGAACTTATTCACCTAGCCACTCGCATTGACATGCGTTTTTCCGAAAGGCGTCAGGAACTCCGCCAAGATATGGACTCTGTTCGCACGAGGCGTTTCTTCTCCTCGGCTCCTCTCTCCTCTGGTCCCCTGCAATCTGTTCCTGTGCCTCCCGCCGTGGAGGCTATGCAGGTCGACCGGTCTCGCCTGACACCTCAAGAGAGGACACGACGCCGTATGGAGAACCTCTGCCTGTACTGTGCTAGTACCGAACACTTCCTGAGAGATTGTCCTATCCGTCCTCCCCGCCTGGAAAGACGTACGCTGACTCCGCACAAAGGTGAGACAGTCCTTGATGTCTACTCTGCTTCTCCACGTCTTACTGTGCCTGTGCGGATGTCTGCCTCTGCCTTCTCCTTCTCTACAGTGGCCTTCTTGGACTCTGGATCTGCAGGAAATTTTATTTTGGCCTCTCTCGTCAACAGGTTCAACATCCCGGTGACCAGTCTCGCCAGACCCCTCTACATCAATTGTGTAAATAATGAAAGATTGGACTGTACCATACGTTTCCGCACGGAGCCCCTTCTTATGAGCATCGGATCTCATCATGAGAGGATTGAACTTTTGGTCCTCCCCAATTGCACCTCGGAAATTCTCCTTGGACTTCCCTGGCTTCAACTTCATTCCCCTACCCTGGATTGGTCCACTGGGGAGATCAAGAGTTGGGGGTCCTCTTGTTCCAAGAACTGTCTAAAACCGGCTCCCAGTAACCCTTGCCGTAACTCTGTGGTTCCTCCAGTAACCGGTCTTCCTAAGGCCTATATGGACTTCGCGGATGTTTTCTGCAAAAAACAAGCTGAGACTCTACCTCCTCACAGGCCTTATGATTGCCCTATCGACCTCCTCCCGGGCACTACTCCACCCCGGGGCAGAATTTATCCTCTCTCTGCCCCAGAGACTCTTGCCATGTCCGAATACGTCCAGGAGAATCTAAAAAAGGGCTTTATCCGTAAATCCTCCTCTCCTGCCGGAGCCGGATTTTTCTTTGTGTCCAAAAAAGATGGCTCCCTACGTCCTTGCATTGACTACCGCGGTCTTAATAAAATCACGGTTAAGAACCGCTACCCTTTACCCCTCATCTCTGAACTCTTTGATCGCCTCCAAGGTGCCCACATCTTCACTAAATTGGACTTAAGAGGCGCCTATAACCTCATCCGCATCAGAGAGGGGGACGAGTGGAAAACGGCATTTAACACCAGAGATGGACACTTTGAGTATCTGGTCATGCCCTTTGGACTGTGCAACGCCCCTGCCGTCTTCCAAGACTTTGTCAATGAAATTTTTCGTGATCTGTTATACTCCTGTGTTGTTGTATATCTGGACGATATCCTAATCTTTTCTGCCAATCTAGAAGAACACCGCCAGCATGTCCGTATGGTTCTTCAGAGACTTCGTGACAACCAACTCTATGCCAAAATTGAGAAATGTCTGTTTGAATGCCAATCTCTTCCTTTTCTAGGATATTTGGTCTCTGGCCAGGGACTACAGATGGATCCAGACAAACTCTCTGCCGTCTTAGATTGGCCACGCCCCTCCGGACTCCGTGCTATCCAACGCTTTTTGGGGTTCGCCAATTATTACAGGCAATTTATTCCACATTTTTCTACCATTGTGGCTCCTATCGTGGCTTTAACCAAAAAAAATGCTGATCCCAAGTCCTGGCCTCCTCAAGCAGAAGACGCCTTTAAACGACTCAAGTCTGCCTTTTCTTCGGCTCCCGTCCTCTCCAGACCTGACCCTTCCAAACCCTTCCTATTGGAGGTTGATGCCTCCTCAGTGGGAGCTGGAGCTGTTCTTCTACAAAAAAATTCTTCCGGGCATGCTGTCACTTGTGGTTTTTTCTCTAGGACCTTCTCTCCAGCGGAGAGGAACTACTCCATCGGGGATCGAGAGCTTCTAGCCATTAAATTAGCACTTGAGGAATGGAGGCATCTGCTGGAGGGATCAAGTTCTCCTGTTATTATCTACACCGACCACAAGAACCTCTCCTACCTCCAGTCTGCCCAACGGCTGAATCCTCGCCAGGCCCGGTGGTCTCTGTTCTTTGCCCGATTTAATTTTGAGATTCACTTTCGTCCTGCCGATAAGAACATTAGGGCCGATGCTCTCTCTCGTTCCTCGGATGCCTCAGAAGTTGAACTCTCTCCGCAACACATCATTCCACCTGACTGCCTGATCTCCACTTCTCCTGCCTCCATCAGGCAGACTCCTCCAGGAAAGACCTTTGTTTCTCCTCGCCAACGCCTCGGAATCCTCAAATGGGGTCACTCCTCCCATCTCGCAGGTCATGCGGGTATCAAGAAATCTGTGCAACTCATCTCCCGCTTCTATTGGTGGCCGACTCTGGAGACGGATGTTGTGGACTTTGTGCGAGCCTGCACTATCTGTGCCCGGGATAAGACTCCTCGCCAGAAGCCCGCTGGTTTTCTTCATCCTCTGCCTGTCCCCGAACAGCCTTGGTCTCTGATTGGTATGGATTTTATTACTGATTTACCCCCTTCCCGTGGCAACACTGTTATTTGGGTGGTCGTTGATCGATTCTCCAAAATGGCACATTTCATCCCTCTTCCTGGTCTTCCTTCTGCGCCTCAGTTGGCTAAACAATTTTTTGTACACATTTTTCGTCTTCACGGGTTGCCTACGCAGATTGTCTCGGATAGAGGCGTCCAATTCGTGTCTAAATTCTGGAGGGCTCTCTGTAAACAACTCAAGATTAAATTAAATTTTTCTTCTGCATATCATCCCCAGTCCAATGGACAAGTAGAAAGGATTAACCAGATCTTGGGTGATTATTTGCGACATTTTGTTTCCTCCCGCCAGGATGACTGGGCAGATCTCCTCCCATGGGCCGAATTCTCGTATAACTTCAGGGTCTCTGAGTCTTCCTCCAAATCCCCATTTTTCGTGGTGTACGGCCGTCACCCTCTTCCCCCCCTCCCTACTCCCTTGCCCTCTGGTCTGCCCGCTGTGGATGAAATTTCTCGTGACCTTTCCATCATATGGAGAGAGACCCAAAAATCTCTCTTACAGGCTTCATCACGCATGAAGAAGTTCGCGGATAAGAAAAGAAGAGCTCCCCCCGTTTTTTCCCCTGGAGACAAGGTATGGCTCTCCGCTAAATATGTCCGCTTCCGTGTCCCTAGCTACAAGTTGGGACCACGCTATCTTGGTCCTTTCAAAATTTTGTGTCAAATTAATCCTGTCTCTTATAAACTTCTTCTTCCTCCCTCTCTTCGTATCCCTAATGCCTTTCACGTCTCTCTTCTCAAACCACTCATCCTCAACCGTTTTTCTCCCAAATCTGTTCCTCCCACTCCTGTTTCCGGCTCCTCGGACATCTTCTCGGTCAAAGAAATTTTAGCTGCCAAAAAGGTCAGAGGGAAAAAATTTTTTTTAGTGGACTGGGAGGGTTGTGGTCCTGAAGAGAGATCCTGGGAACCTGAGGACAACATCCTAGACAAAAGTCTGCTCCTCAGGTTCTCAGGCTCTAAGAAGAGGGGGAGACCCAAGGGGGGGGGTACTGTTACGCCGAGCGCTCCGGGTCCCCGCTCCTCCCCGGAGCGCTCGCTTCACTCTCCCCGCGGCAGCGCTCCGGTCACGTCCTCTGACCCGGGGCGCTGCGATTCCGCTGCCAGCCGGGATGCGATTCGCGATGCGGGTAGCGCCCGCTCGCGATGCGCACCCCGGCTCCCCTACCTGACTCGCTCTCCGTCTGTTCTGTCCCGGCGCGCGCGGCCCCGCTCCCTAGGGCGCGCGCGCGCCGGGTCTCTGCGATTTAAAGGGCCACTGCGCCGCTGATTGGCGCAGTGGTTCCAATTAGTGTGTTCACCTGTGCACTTCCCTATATCACCTCACTTCCCCTGCACTCCCTTGCCGGATCTTGTTGCCTTAGTGCCAGTGAAAGCGTTCCTTGTGTGTTCCTTGCCTGTGTTTCCAGACCTTCTGCCGTTGCCCCTGACTACGATCCTTGCTGCCTGCCCCGACCTTCTGCTACGTCCGACCTTGCTTTTGCCTACTCCCTTGTACCGCGCCTATCTTCAGCAGCCAGAGAGGTGAGCCGTTGCTAGTGGATACGACCTGGTCACTACCGCCGCAGCAAGACCATCCCGCTTTGCGGCGGGCTCTGGTGAAAACCAGTAGTGGCTTAGAACCGGTCCACTAGCACGGTCCACGCCAATCCCTCTCTGGCACAGAGGATCCACTACCTGCCAGCCGGCATCGTGACAGTTATTTTGTTCCAGGAATGTATCTAACCCTGCTTTAAAGCTGTTAATTGTTCCTGCTGTGACCAGTTCCTGAGGTAGACCGTTCCATAAATTCACAGTCCTCACGGTAAAGAAGGCGTGCCGCCCCTTTAGACTAAACCTTTTCTTCTCCAGACGGAGGGAGTGCCCCCTCGTCCTTTTGTATGGGCCATTTATATACTTATATACGTTTATCATATCCCCCCTTAAACGTCTCTTCTCAAGACTAAACAATTGTAACTCCTTTAATCGCTCCTCATAGCTAAGATGTTCCATGCCCCATATTAGTTTAGTCGCGCGTCTCTGCACCCTTTCCAACTCCGCAGTGTCCCTTTTATGAACAGGCGACCAAAACTGAACAGCATATTCCAGGTGAGGCCGTACCAATGCTTTATAAAGGGGGAGTATTATGTCCCTGTCCCTTGAGTCCATGCCTCTTTTTATACATGACAATATCCTGCCGGCTTTGGAAGCAGCAGCCTGACATTGCATGCTATTCTGTAGTCTGTGATCTACAAGTACACCCAGATCCTTCTCTACCAGTGACTCTGCCAGTTTAATCCCCCCTAAGACATACGACGCATGCAGGTTATTAGTACCCAGATGCATAACTTTACATTTATCCACATTGAACCTCATTTGCCAAGTGGATGCCCAGACACTTAGTCTATCCAAGTCATCTTGTAACTTATGCACATCCTCTATAGACTGTACCGTGCTACAAAGCTTGGTGTCATCTGCAAAGATAGAAACAGAGCTGTTAATACCATCCTCTATATCATTGATAAATAAATTAAACAGCAGCGGGCCCAGTACTGAACCTTGGGGTACACCACTAATAACCGGGGACCAATCAGAGTACGAATCATTTACCACCACTCTCTGGGTACGATCCATGAGCCAGTGTTCAATCCAGTTACAAACTAAAGTTTCCAAGCCCAAGGACCTTAACTTACCTGTCAGACGTCTGTGAGGGACAGTATCAAACGCTTTGGCAAAATCCAGAAACACTATATCCACAGCCATTCCTCTGTCAAGGCTTCTACTCACCTCTTCATAAAAGCAAATTAGATTGGTTTGACAACTTCTATCCTTAGTAAATCCATGCTGGCTATCACTTATAATACTATTATCCCCTATGTATTCCTGTATGTAATCCCTTATAAGTCCTTCAAACAATTTACCCACAATGCACGTTAGACTTACTGGTCTATAATTGCCTGGCGAAGACCTAGAGCCCTTCTTGAAGATTGGTACCACATTAGCCTTGCGCCAGTCCCTTGGCACAATACCAGACACCAGAGAATCTCTAAATATCATGAACAAGGGTACAGATATTACTGAACTTACCTCTCTAAGAACTCTTGGGTGTAGTCCATCCGGCCCTGGAGATTTGCTTACATTTACTTTACTTAACTTACCTTGTACCATCTCTTCATTAAGCCAGTTCAGTACATTACATGATGTGTTACCAGCACTGACCTGGCCAATGTCAGCTCCTTCTTCCATAGTATATACAGAACTAAAGAACCCATTCAGTAGCTCCGCCTTCTCTTGATCGCCCGTGACAACCTCCCCATTATCATTATTAAGGGGTCCTACATGCTCTGTCCTTGTTTTTTTGTATTTATATATCTAAAAAAATATTTAGGATTAGTTTTGCTTTCTTTGGCCACCTGTCTCTCATTTTGAATTTTTGCTGTTTTTATTACATTTTTACAGATTTTATTAAGCTCTTTGTACTGTTTAAATGTTATAGCTGACCCATCAGATTTGTATTTTTTGAAGGCTATTTTTTTGTTGTTTATTGCTCTTTTAACCTCATTTGTCAGCCATGTAGGATTTAGTTTTAATCGTTTATATTTGTTCCCCTTTGGTATATATTTAGCTGTATAGTTATTTAGAGTTGATTTAAAGATGTCCCATTTACCTTCTGTATCAGTATTTGACAACACATCCCCCCAGTCTATGTCCTGTAGTGCAGCCCTCAACCCAGGGAAGTTTGCCTTTTTAAAGTTATATGTTTTTGCTTTCCCCGTCTGTCTTTGTTTTCTACATTTTAAGTCAAAAGTAACTATATTGTGGTCGCTATTACCAAGGTTTTCCCTCACAGTTACATTACCAACCAGCTCTGCGTTGTTGGAAATGATCAGATCCAACAAGGCATCACTTCTTGTTGGGTCCTCCACAAACTGACCCATAAAATTATCCTGCAATAAATTTAGGAATTTTCTCCCCTTTGTAGTTTTAGCCAACCCCCGGCCCCAATCTATATCTGGATAGTTAAAATCTCCCATTATTACCACTGTACCTGTCCGGGCGGCCCTCTCTATTTGTTTATGAAGCCGACCTTCTATCTCTTCAGTGATATTAGGGGGTCTGTAGATTGCACCAAATATAATTTTTTTAGTATTTCCCTCCTTTTGTAATTCTACCCACAGTGATTCCACATCCTCAGAATCATCACACACTATGGCATCGTTCACACTGACCTTCATAACACTTCTCACATACAGACAGACTCCACCACCTTTTCTGTTCATTCTATCCTTACGAAACAATGTAAACCCCTTGTTACGCCGAGCGCTCCGGGTCCCCGCTCCTCCCCGGAGCGCTCGCTTCACTCTCCCCGCGGCAGCGCTCCGGTCACGTCCTCTGACCCGGGGCGCTGCGATTCTGCTGCCAGCCGGGATGCGATTCGCGATGCGGGTAGCGCCCGCTCGCGATGCGCACCCCGGCTCCCCTACCTGACTCGCTCTCCGTCTGTTCTGTCCCGGCGCGCGCGGCCCCGCTCCCTAGGGCGCGCGCGCGCCGGGTCTCTGCGATTTAAAGGGCCACTGCGCCGCTGATTGGCGCAGTGGTTCCAATTAGTGTGTTCACCTGTGCACTTCCCTATATCACCTCACTTCCCCTGCACTCCCTTGCCGGATCTTGTTGCCTTAGTGCCAGTGAAAGCGTTCCTTGTGTGTTCCTTGCCTGTGTTTCCAGACCTTCTGCCGTTGCCCCTGACTACGATCCTTGCTGCCTGCCCCGACCTTCTGCTACGTCCGACCTTGC
This sequence comes from Hyla sarda, assembly GCF_029499605.1. Taxonomy (NCBI): domain Eukaryota; kingdom Metazoa; phylum Chordata; class Amphibia; order Anura; family Hylidae; genus Hyla; species Hyla sarda. The sequence continues at coordinate 148,328,149 of NC_079197.1, forward strand.
TTTTGCCTACTCCCTTGTACCGCGCCTATCTTCAGCAGCCAGAGAGGTGAGCCGTTGCTAGTGGATACGACCTGGTCACTACCGCCGCAGCAAGACCATCCCGCTTTGCGGCGGGCTCTGGTGAAAACCAGTAGTGGCTTAGAACCGGTCCACTAGCACGGTCCACGCCAATCCCTCTCTGGCACAGAGGATCCACTACCTGCCAGCCGGCATCGTGACAGTAGATCCGGCCATGGATCCCGCTGAAGTTCCTCTGCCAGTTGTCGCTGACCTCACCACGGTGGTCGCCCAGCAGTCACAACAGATAGCGCAACAAGGCCAACAGCTGTCTCAACTGACCGTTATGCTACAACAGTTACTACCACAGCTTCAGCAGTCATCTCCTCCGCCAGCTCCTGCACCTCCTCCGCAGCGAGTGGCCGCTCCTGGGATACGCTTATCCTTGCCGGATAAATTTGATGGGGACTCTAAGTTTTGCCGTGGCTTTCTTTCCCAATGTTCCCTGCATCTGGAGATGATGTCGGACCTGTTTCCCACTGAAAGGTCTAAGGTGGCTTTCGTAGTCAGCCTTCTGTCCGGAAAAGCCCTGTCATGGGCCACACCGCTCTGGGACCGCAATGACCCCGTCACTGCCTCTGTACACTCCTTCTTCTCGGAAATCCGAAGTGTCTTTGAGGAACCTGCCCGAGCCTCTTCTGCTGAGACTGCCCTGTTGAACCTGGTCCAGGGTAATTCTTCCGTTGGCGAGTATGCCGTACAATTCCGTACTCTCGCTTCAGAATTGTCCTGGAATAATGAGGCCCTCTGCGCGACCTTCAAAAAAGGCCTATCCAGCAACATTAAAGATGTTCTGGCCGCACGAGAAATTCCTGCTAATCTACATGAACTTATTCACCTAGCCACTCGCATTGACATGCGTTTTTCCGAAAGGCGTCAGGAACTCCGCCAAGATATGGACTCTGTTCGCACGAGGCGTTTCTTCTCCTCGGCTCCTCTCTCCTCTGGTCCCCTGCAATCTGTTCCTGTGCCTCCCGCCATGGAGGCTATGCAGGTCGACCGGTCTCGCCTGACACCTCAAGAGAGGACACGACGCCGTATGGAGAACCTCTGCCTGTACTGTGCTAGTACCGAACACTTCCTGAGAGATTGTCCTATCCGTCCTCCCCGCCTGGAAAGACGTACGCTGACTCCGCACAAAGGTGAGACAGTCCTTGATGTCTACTCTGCTTCTCCACGTCTTACTGTGCCTGTGCGGATGTCTGCCTCTGCCTTCTCCTTCTCTACAGTGGCCTTCTTGGACTCTGGATCTGCAGGAAATTTTATTTTGGCCTCTCTCGTCAACAGGTTCAACATCCCGGTGACCAGTCTCGCCAGACCCCTCTACATCAATTGTGTAAATAATGAAAGATTGGACTGTACCATACGTTTCCGCACGGAGCCCCTTCTTATGAGCATCGGATCTCATCATGAGAGGATTGAACTTTTGGTCCTCCCCAATTGCACCTCGGAAATTCTCCTTGGACTTCCCTGGCTTCAACTTCATTCCCCTACCCTGGATTGGTCCACTGGGGAGATCAAGAGTTGGGGGTCCTCTTGTTCCAAGAACTGTCTAAAACCGGTTCCCAGTAACCCTTGCCGTAACTCTGTGGTTCCTCCAGTAACCGGTCTCCCTAAGGCCTATATGGACTTCGCGGATGTTTTCTGCAAAAAACAAGCTGAGACTCTACCTCCTCACAGGCCTTATGATTGCCCTATCGACCTCCTCCCGGGCACTACTCCACCCCGGGGCAGAATTTATCCTCTCTCTGCCCCAGAGACTCTTGCCATGTCCGAATACGTCCAGGAGAATCTAAAAAAGGGCTTTATCCGTAAATCCTCCTCTCCTGCCGGAGCCGGATTTTTCTTTGTGTCCAAAAAAGATGGCTCCCTACGTCCTTGCATTGACTACCGCGGTCTTAATAAAATCACGGTTAAGAACCGCTACCCCTTACCCCTCATCTCTGAACTCTTTGATCGCCTCCAAGGTGCCCACATCTTCACTAAATTGGACTTAAGAGGCGCCTATAACCTCATCCGCATCAGAGAGGGGGACGAGTGGAAAACGGCATTTAACACCAGAGATGGACACTTTGAGTATCTGGTCATGCCCTTTGGACTGTGCAACGCCCCTGCCGTCTTCCAAGACTTTGTCAATGAAATTTTTCGTGATCTGTTATACTCCTGTGTTGTTGTATATCTGGACGATATCCTAATTTTTTCTGCCAATCTGGAAGAACACCGCCAGCATGTCCGTATGGTTCTTCAGAGACTTCGTGACAACCAACTCTATGCCAAAATTGAGAAATGTCTGTTTGAATGCCAATCTCTTCCTTTTCTAGGATATTTGGTCTCTGGCCAGGGACTACAGATGGATCCAGACAAACTCTCTGCCGTCTTAGATTGGCCACGCCCCTCCGGACTCCGTGCTATCCAACGCTTTTTGGGGTTCGCCAATTATTACAGGCAATTTATTCCACATTTTTCTACCATTGTGGCTCCTATCGTGGCCTTAACCAAAAAAAATGCTGATCCCAAGTCCTGGCCTCCTCAAGCAGAAGACGCCTTTAAACGACTCAAGTCTGCCTTTTCTTCGGCTCCCGTCCTCTCCAGACCTGACCCTTCCAAATCCTTCCTATTGGAGGTTGATGCCTCCTCAGTGGGAGCTGGAGCTGTTCTTCTACAAAAAAATTCTTCCGGGCATGCTGTCACTTGTGGTTTTTTCTCTAGGACCTTCTCTCCAGCGGAGAGGAACTACTCCATCGGGGATCGAGAGCTTCTAGCCATTAAATTAGCACTTGAGGAATGGAGGCATCTGCTGGAGGGATCAAGTTCTCCTGTTATTATCTACACCGACCACAAGAACCTCTCCTACCTCCAGTCTGCCCAACGGCTGAATCCTCGCCAGGCCCGGTGGTCTCTGTTCTTTGCCCGATTTAATTTTGAGATTCACTTTCGTCCTGCCGATAAGAACATTAGGGCCGATGCTCTCTCTCGTTCCTCGGATGCCTCAGAAGTTGAACTCTCTCCGCAACACATCATTCCACCTGACTGCCTGATCTCCACTTCTCCTGCCTCCATCAGGCAGACTCCTCCAGGAAAGACCTTTGTTTCTCCTCGCCAACGCCTCGGAATCCTCAAATGGGGTCACTCCTCCCATCTCGCAGGTCATGCGGGTATCAAGAAATCTGTGCAACTCATCTCCCGCTTCTATTGGTGGCCGACTCTGGAGACGGATGTTGTGGACTTTGTGCGAGCCTGCACTATCTGTGCCCGGGATAAGACTCCTCGCCAGAAGCCCGCTGGTTTTCTTCATCCTCTGCCTGTCCCCGAACAGCCTTGGTCTCTGATTGGTATGGATTTTATTACTGATTTACCCCCTTCCCGTGGCAACACTGTTATTTGGGTGGTCGTTGATCGATTCTCCAAAATGGCACATTTCATCCCTCTTCCTGGTCTTCCTTCTGCGCCTCAGTTGGCTAAACAATTTTTTGTACACATTTTTCGTCTTCACGGGTTGCCTACGCAGATTGTCTCGGATAGAGGCGTCCAATTCGTGTCTAAATTCTGGAGGGCTCTCTGTAAACAACTCAAGATTAAATTAAATTTTTCTTCTGCATATCATCCCCAGTCCAATGGACAAGTAGAAAGGATTAACCAGATCTTGGGTGATTATTTGCGACATTTTGTTTCCTCCCGCCAGGATGACTGGGCAGATCTCCTCCCATGGGCCGAATTCTCGTATAACTTCAGGGTCTCTGAGTCTTCCTCCAAATCCCCATTTTTCGTGGTGTACGGCCGTCACCCTCTTCCCCCCCTCCCTACTCCCTTGCCCTCTGGTCTGCCCGCTGTGGATGAAATTTCTCGTGACCTTTCCATCATATGGAGAGAGACCCAAAATTCTCTCTTACAGGCTTCATCACGCATGAAGAAGTTCGCGGATAAGAAAAGAAGAGCTCCCCCCGTTTTTTCCCCTGGAGACAAGGTATGGCTCTCCGCTAAATATGTCCGCTTCCGTGTCCCTAGCTACAAGTTGGGACCACGCTATCTTGGTCCTTTCAAAATTTTGTGTCAAATTAATCCTGTCTCTTATAAACTTCTTCTTCCTCCCTCTCTTCGTATCCCTAATGCCTTTCACGTCTCTCTTCTCAAACCACTCATCCTCAACCGTTTTTCTCCCAAATCTGTTCCTCCCACTCCTGTTTCCGGCTCCTCGGACATCTTCTCGGTCAAAGAAATTTTAGCTGCCAAAAAGGTCAGAGGTAAAAATTTTTTTTTAGTGGACTGGGAGGGTTGTGGTCCTGAAGAGAGATCCTGGGAACCTGAGGACAACATCCTAGACAAAAGTCTGCTCCTCAGGTTCTCAGGCTCTAAGAAGAGGGGGAGACCCAAGGGGGGGGTACTGTTACGCCGAGCGCTCCGGGTCCCCGCTCCTCCCCGGAGCGCTCGCTTCACTCTCCCCGCGGCAGCGCTCCGGTCACGTCCTCTGACCCGGGGCGCTGCGATTCCGCTGCCAGCCGGGATGCGATTCGCGATGCGGGTAGCGCCCGCTCGCGATGCGCACCCCGGCTCCCCTACCTGACTCGCTCTCCGTCTGTTCTGTCCCGGCGCGCGCGGCCCCGCTCCCTAGGGCGCGCGCGCGCCGGGTCTCTGCGATTTAAAGGGCCACTGCGCCGCTGATTGGCGCAGTGGTTCCAATTAGTGTGTTCACCTGTGCACTTCCCTATATCACCTCACTTCCCCTGCACTCCCTTGCCGGATCTTGTTGCCTTAGTGCCAGTGAAAGCGTTCCTTGTGTGTTCCTTGCCTGTGTTTCCAGACCTTCTGCCGTTGCCCCTGACTACGATCCTTGCTGCCTGCCCCGACCTTCTGCTACGTCCGACCTTGCTTTTGCCTACTCCCTTGTACCGCGCCTATCTTCAGCAGCCAGAGAGGTGAGCCGTTGCTAGTGGATACGACCTGGTCACTACCGCCGCAGCAAGACCATCCCGCTTTGCGGCGGGCTCTGGTGAAAACCAGTAGTGGCTTAGAACCGGTCCACTAGCACGGTCCACGCCAATCCCTCTCTGGCACAGAGGATCCACTACCTGCCAGCCGGCATCGTGACACCCCTGCAGATTAACGGCCCAGTCCTGCGAGGAGTCCAGCCATGTCTCAGTGACCCCAACTATATCAATATGTTCCTCCATTATCAAGGCCTCAAGCTCCCCCATTTTATTTGCTAGGCTTCTGGCATTTGTGAACATACACTTTACATTTCCATTAAGTTTTACACATATAGTCTCACTAATGGGATTTTCAGAGTTATTGGGGTTAATGTCATTTTTTGAGTTATAAGGGCTAATTGTACTATTTAAGTTATTGGGGCTAATGGGATTTTTTGAGTTATTGGGTCTAACGTTATTATTTAAGTTATTGGGGCTAATGGGATTTTTTGCGTTATTGCGTCTAACGTTATTTAAGTTATTGGGGCTAACGGTATTTTTTGAGTTAATGGGGCTTATTGTAGTTATTGAGTTATATGGGCTAATGGAATTTTTTGAATTATTGGGATTACAATTTTTCGGGCTACATTTATTTTTACAGCTGGTTTGTAACGCATGAATCTCCTTATCCACTGTTCTTAACCTCCCCCCACAGGACTCCTCTCCACCCGCCATTATGTCCTGACCCCTCTCTAACCTATCCATCCCACTGTCTGCTTTCTTTGCTTTATTATCCTCCCCCCACTCACCTAGTTTGTTGACATTGATAAAAAAAATTGCTAAAATTACAACCCAACAGAAGCATTTTACCAGTGCACATAAGTCAAGTTTTTTTATACATACACACACACGCACGCACACATATATATTTATTTATATATATATATATATATATATTCAAAAACAATGCAGCACTACTTCACCATTAGATGCCTGGTGCCAGCGCCCCGACTCGATCAAAGTTCATGTAATAGAAAACAATGGCGCAGCACTCCAAAATTGCAAAAAAGTGTAAAAATGTATTCCTTCATGTCAAAATTCAAAGCGACCTTTCAGCTCCCCACTGCAGGATGCTTTAAAAAAGCTCCGGTGGGGAGCTGAAACGTCGCTTTGAATTTTGACATGAAGGAATAAATTTTTATACTTTTTTGCAATTTTGGAGTGCTGCGCCATTGTTTTCTATATATATATATATATATATATATATATATATATACACATATATATATATATATATATATATATATATATACATATATATAGCAAAGGAATAAAGAACAGCACTGGATCCATCCAATGTGCAGGTGGACGGCCAGTCCGGATACAAATCCAAAGAATGGGCATAGACCACAGCACCAAATGGAGGCTCTGGTTCTTGTGCAATAGAGCTAAAATGTATTGGTTACATAAAGCGATGTTTCGGCTACATGTACATGTAAATTTTAGCTCTTTTGAACAAGAATCAGAACCTCCATTTTGGTGCTGTGGCCTTTGTCTTTACATATGTCTATATATATATATATATATATATATATATATATATATATATATATAAATATATTGATATATCTATCTATCTATATATATATATATATATATATATATATATATATATATATATACACATATAGACACACACACACATATATATATATATATATATATATATGTAAAGACAATTATTATTTTTTTTATTCTATATATTTTACTGTGCATTACATTAATTAAATTTTTAATCAACTCTACTGCTGCAATATTTCTTAGTCGGTATGTAATTTATATGGCTTAGTTGCGCCTAGCAGTGTATATTCCATAACTATTGTGTATGCCTAGGGTTCCATATTTAGACATACACCCTTACATATAGGCATTTTTCTCCATACTGTGCCATTGGCTTGATGTCCTATTAAACAGCGGTAAATAGAAATATCTCCAGATTACAACCCGTTAATTCACTAGGGGCCACTGTGAAATACCAGCCAAATGGTGCCTGCAGTACTCCACAATCTCCTGCCCGCTACGGATGTATATTATATAAATAGCAAGATTATATTGTTTATTGCTTTAATTACTAATACGGATAAGGAACAGACCCAGAGCGACCAGAATTAATCTTAATACAATGCAGTGTAAAGAGGCTGAATGGCTGGATTAAAGGCTCAGTACAATACAATGTGACACAGCGGATGTCTGGATTATTACTCAGGCACAATGCAGTGACAGGCGGGAGCATTGGGTTAATACCCAGATACAATACGGTGTAAGGGAATGCATTGTTGTCATTACCTCGTATTGGTGCAATACAGAGGATGACTGGATTAGCAGCACAATACGCTGCAGAGTGGCAGGGAGATTCACTGGATGAAATACACTGTGCACAATGCAGCATGACGGAAACCATCTGTGCCTCCCTATCTCTGCACGAAGGAAATGTCTTTGTAAAGCTCTTCTTGATAGACAAATACTGCTTTAGTGGCACAATTACACTAAGGATTACCCATTACTTTTCTGGGCCCTTTACATGAACAAATGCAGGGAAGTTAAATTTGTTTTTCTTGTACTGTTATCAAAGACCATCCAAAGGAACCAAGTTTGCCTTCCGTATATCGTCAAATGGCACTTTATATTAACCCCTTAAGGACCAGGCCCATTTTGACCTTAAAGGAGAACTCCGGAATATAAAAATTGTCCCCCATACTGCAGGCAGTAAAAAAATAAAGATGTACATACCTTCCTCTGCTCCCCCGGGGCCTCCGGTAACCGTCTCCGGTCTCCGCCGTGATCCTCTTCCTTGTTGCCGGTGGTCGGAGAATCATACTGCGCTCAGCCAATCACCGGACGCAGCGAAGCAGTGTGAGAACGCTTCAGGACATAAAATTCTTCACTACACCGGCACCTGCTGCCGGTGCCGAAAACATCACACTGCCGCTCAGCCTATCGCCGGCCGAGTCGGGACTTCACTGCGGCTGGTGATTGGCTTAGCGCAGTATGACTCGCCGACCACCCGAAACCAGGAAGAGGATCATGGCGGAGACCGGAGACGGTTACCGGAAGCCCCGGGGGAGCGGAGGAATGCATGTATATCTTTATTTTTTTGCTGCCGGCAGTGTGGGGGACAATTTTTATATTCAGGAGTTCTCCTTTAAGGACCAGGCCAATTTTATTTTTGCGTTTTTGTTTTTTCCTCCTCGCCTGCTAAAATCCATAACTCGTTTATATTTCCATCTACAGACCCATAGAAGGGCTTGTTTTTTGCATTACCAATTGTACTTTGTAAAACTCTCATTTTACCAAAAAATGTATGGTGAATGTATGGTTTTTTAGGGAGGAAATTTAAATGAAAACCACAAGTTCACACACTTTGGAGAGCCGGAGACAGGTGTGGGGACAAGTTTCTTTTTAGAAAACCGATTTATGAAAAGAGTCTTGAGGAGAGAGATGTGGAAGGAATTGGGAATATGTAACATAGCAGGTAGACGGAGTTTGTAGGAGACAGGATTGATTTTTTGTGGAATCTGGAAGGGACCAAGGTAGCAAGGACCAAGCTTGTAACAGGGTATCTTGAAGCGGATGTACTTGGATGAAAGCCACACCATGTCACCAGGAGAGAAGGACGGAGGAGGTCTTCTACTCTTATCAGCTTGCACCTTCATGCATGAAGAAGCCTGGGATAACGACTGTTGGGTCTGTTGCCAGATGGTGGCAAATCGGTAATGAAATCCATGGCGAAATGGGACCAGGGAGTTTCCAGAATGGGTAAAGGCTGTAAGAGTCCTGTAGGTCTCTGTCGAGGAGTTTATTCATGGGCACAAGTTTTACAGGAACGAACAAAATCAGAAACATCACGTTCAAGATGAAGCAACCAGTAGTGCCGGGAGATTAGAAGTAGAGTCTTGCGTATACCAGGATGACCTGCTGTCAAGGAAGAATGATCCAATTTCAGTACCTTGAGTCTCAATTTGGCGGGTACAAAGGATTTTCCCGGAGGAACTTGCTGAATTTCAGCAAGAGCAGCAGGAATCAAACAGTCAGGAGGAATAATATACCTAGGCATGGAGTCCAAACCAATGATGTCCTAGGACCTGGAGAGAGCATGCCCTGATGTTCTTATCTGCCAGACGGAAGTGGATGAAGAAGTTGAACCTAGAAAAGAACAGTGACCACCTTGCCTGACGGGGGGTTCAAACGCGGAGCAGACTGAAGGTATAGAAGATTCTTATGATCAAAGTAGATGCTGACCGGATGAGAAGAGCCTTCCAATAAATGTCGCCATTCCTCGAAAGCTAGCTTGATACAGTAGCGAGGAGTTCACGATCTCCAATGGAGTAATTCCTCTCAGGAGGAGAGAAGCTCTTGGAGAAGAACCCACAAGTAACAGTCTTGCCCTTGGCGTTTTTCTGAGTAATAATGGCACCCGCTCCAATAGATGAGGCATCAACCTCTAAAGCCAAGGGCCTCTCCGGATCTGGTCTTGTAAGCACAGGAGCAGAGGCAAACGCAGACTTTAAATGGGAGAAGGCCTCTTCAGCCTCTTGAGGCCAATACTTAGGATTAGAAGTCTTCTTAGTGAGAGCCACAATAGGAGCAACCAAGGACAAAAAATGTGGGATAAATTGACGATAATAGTTTAGTTGGCGAATCCCAGAATGCGTTGAATAGCACATAGGACGAAGGACGAGGCCAATCCAATACTGCAGACAATTTCTCTGGATCCATCTGGAGGCCCCGATGAGAGACAATGGGGGACATTTACTAATCTAGTCTATTCTGAGTATGCTTATAGACCAGCGTATGTGGTAGTCTCCTGTCTATTGTGCTCCTAATTTATCAAAGGTCTCACAGCCCTTGATAAATTCTGTGCTCAGACTTCAGGGTCTACAGCTTAAACTGCATTTAGACCTGCTCCAACATGGTCTGACATTCCAGCGTATTTTGGGCAGATGCGACTTCTCGCACAAAAGTCGCACTTGATAAATTCAGCACCAATGCATTTTCCAATGCATTTCTGTCTAAAATAGACTTGCATGCATCATGTTCTAAAAATCCTCTACAGCAAAAGTCGCAGAAAAGTCGCACATATTTAGACAGCGACTTTCTGTGCGACAAATTTAGACAGGAAAAACCAGTCTAAATCGTTTGATAAATCTCCCCCAATGTATCTAAGAAACAGAAGACAAGACTACTCAAACAGGCATTTCTCTAGTTTGGCGTAGAGATGATTCTTCCATTGTCAGTGAAGAACCAGACGAACATGAGTACGATGCTCCTCTAAGTTTGTAGAGAAGATCAGAATGTCATCTAGGTATGCGACAACACAGGTGTAGAGAAGATCACAGAAGATATCATTGACAAACTCTTGAAAAATGGCTGGATCATTGCAGAGACCAAAAGGCATTACGAGATACTCAAAATGTCCGTCACGAGTATTGAAGGCCGTTTTCCATTCATCTCCCTTGCGGATACGAATGAGGTTATACGCTCCACGTAAGTCCAACTTGGAGAAAACCTTGGCACCACGTAGATGGTCAAAAAGTTCTGAGATAAGAGGTAGTGGGTAATGGTTCTTGACTGTGATTTTGTTAAGTCTCCTGTAGTCAATGCATGGACGGAGTGAGCCATCCTTCTTCCCTACAAAGAAGAAACCTGCTCCACCAGGAGAAGAGGACTTACGGATAAAACCCTTTTGAAGATTCTCCTGGATATACTAAACCATGGCTTTGGTCTCAGGAACTGATAGAGGGTATATCCTCCCACGAGGAGGAGTGGTACCAGGCAGAAGATCAATAGGAAAGTGGTAAGGACGATGTGGACGCAGAGACTCAGCCTGTTTCTTGCAGAATATGTCAGAGAAATCTTGTTAAGGTGGCGGCAGGCCAGGTAAAGGAGCAAGACGAGAAACAACTTTAGGCTGGACTGGACTGAGACAAAGATTTTGACAGGATTGTCCCCAGCAAATTATTTCTCCAATTCTCCAATCCAGTTGAGGAGAATGGCGTTGAAGCCAAGGAAAGCCAAGAAGAATCTCTGAAGTACAGTGTGTCAGAACATAGAATTCAATCTTTTCTTTCCACTTGCATGATCAAAGATTTTGTACGGAAGTAAACCATACAGTCCAGATTTTGTCCGTTAACAGAGGAGATGAACAAGGGCTTGGCAAGCCGAGTGACAGAAAAATGATATTTGTGGACCAAAGAAGCATCAATAAAGTCACCTGCTGATCCAGAAATCAAAAGTGCTGTAGCACTGAAGGGAGACTTAGCTGAAGCAAAGACTTGTACAAAAATAGTTAAGCGTGGAGAGGTAGTATTCACACCCAGGGACACCTCTCCCACATACCCTAGGTGCGGGCGAACTGTACAGTCCTTGAGGAAGTGCTCCGGGCTAGCACAATACAAGCAAAAATTCTCAGTGTGTCATCATGACCTCTCCTGTTGCGTAAGACGAGAACAAACCACTTGCATAACCTCTTCAGCAAGAGGCGCAGGAAACTGAAGAGGTGGACGTTGAAACACGAGTGCCAGATGAGGATGTTTCCGTGTTCGAGCTCGTTCCCTCTCTAAGCGCAGTTCCTCCTGTCTCTTAGTGTTGCTGGCGAATATTCGCAATTCAAATTTTATTTGCAAATATCGCATATTCGCGAATATTGCGAATATAGCACTATGTATTCATAATTACGAATATTCATTTTTTTCGCAAATGCGAAAATATATGCGCATATTCGCGAATATTGAGTCCTCCCTTATTTAATGGTATAGAGAACTGTGACTAGTGCATTTACTCTGTGATTTTTTGCCCAGTGAAACCAATAGGCCCATTGCGGTCTATGAGGATCTCACAGCATGTAAAACAGTAAGCTAAGCAGGACTGTCTTGGCAGCACAGTGGATGGGAGACCACCATGGGTTTGAGTCCTGGGGTGGGACAGAGTTTTACAGTGTCAAAGCATTGTCCGACAGTGTGTGAATCATATAATGACAAGAGAAAGCAGCCACAGTATTTCTATGGAACCCCAAATATGGGTTATAGAAAAACATTTAAAAAAAATGGATCTAGGTAAATGAAGCCTTATAAAATATAGTTGTGGTCAGTGCTAACCGCGTGCTAAGGTCTGGGAAGGAGTAAGAATGACTTACCTGTATGTAGTGAACTCGCCTTCACCTGTAATAAAACATTAAATACCAATACTCATGTATATACGGTTGAACTTGTGCCTGGAAACCGTGACCGAGGATCAGCCTTAAGTGGGCATCCCCTATGTAAGGATTTATGAAAAAGAGAGGGGGGGAAAGGGTGGGTTTCGCCAAACGCAACACACGCACCTGGATGCGGGGCGTGGTGCGTTATATACCTCACGCCCCTCCCACAAATACAGCCTAATTAGGCTTCACACTTGTGGTCAGTGCTAACCGCGTGCTAAGGTCTGGGAAGGAGTAAGAATGACTTACCTGTATGTAGTGAACTCGCCTTCACCTGTAATAAAACATTAAATACCAATACTCATGTATATACGGTTGAACTTGTGCCTGGAAACCGTGACCGAGGATCAGCCTTAAGTGGGCAAAAATGAAAGACAGTTAAGTAGGGTATAAGAAAATGGTTTATTGAATTAAAGAGCCAAATGTTTAAACACGTCAGCCATCTCTACTCGGGGATCTGGAATATATGTGGCAAAGCAGCCTGAACTCCAACGCCCTAACTTTCTAATGATGTGAGGTAGAACCTTGTGTGCAGAAGCTGAGGAAGCTGCGCCAATGCGGAATGAATGGCCCGAAAACTTATTTGCCTCCAGACCCAGGGTATTGATCAGGATACGGACGTGGTTACAGAACTGTGACGTGGTGAGTGCGGCTGAATTGAATGGCAGCAAAGGTGAATTGCCAAGTTTTGTTCCCAAAGCTTGCGTTAGACTTGAAAGTACAGCCACGGGGCACCAGGGATTTTCTGAGGGAAAATATTTGATAATAGCCCCGCCCCTGGCCGTCTTCGTGACCTTAAGGCTTAGCTCAAACTGGCCCTCTACCCTTATCAATTGTGATATGGCCAAGGCTGGTGAGTGTACTGACCTGCACGTGAATTCCCCTGGCCGGAGAAAACCGTAGAAGGCTAAGTAAATTGCGGCTTTTAAAACTAAACTGGGCATGAACCCAAACGGTCTCTTGTCCAGAAGGTCTGACATGGAACGGAACAATTCTGCTGAAATGGGAAGGCGGCCTGGGCTGGCAGGTGTTCTGCTGAGCTGAGCCCCTTTGAGTGCTGCCTTGATTGTGTGTACTGACATGATGGACGGTTTGTCAGGGTGAGAGAGGGAGATGAAATGTTGGATGCCGGCTAAATGTTGTTTGATAGTGGAGGGTGATAGATTGCGGGCTGAATGGCAGAAGCCAATGTATGATAGTATGGTTTGTGTATCGTAAGAAAACGGAATGTTGAATGGGGTGAGGAAATATTTGTATGAAGACAGAGCGGCGTCGTATGACTTCTTGGTGCTAGGAGCGAGAGATTTCTTTATAAGTTTAAGCGTGACATTTGAATAATGAGCTAATCCATCCTTAACGTGGCACATGGTGGTGCCGGATAACCCGCGAGATCCGCTTCGGGCATCACCTGGAAGAAAACATCTACTTTAGATCTAGACAAGGCATCAACTGCCAGATTCACAACACCCGCCACATGTTTACAGACAAAATTGAACTTATGTTGCAGCGAAAGCCATACCAATCTCCTCATAAATTTCATGATTTCAGGTGACTTAGATCTCCCTTTGTTTATGATCTCGACTGTGGACACATTGTCACAGGAGAACTGGACTGTCTGTCCTGTCCAACTGTGCCCCCATGTCTGGGCCGCTGCTACTATGGGGTAAATTTCGAAAAGTGCTGATGTCTTGAGGAAGCTGGCTATGGATAGCACCTCTACTGGCCAGCGATCTGCCAACCAGTGACTACCAAATATTGCAGCGAAACCAACAGATGCTGATGCGTCCGAGATGATTCTGGGTGAATCATCCGAGACGGCAGGGATGAACATGGAGATCCCGTTCCATTGTGAGATGTAACTGTCCCACATCACCAAGTCGGCCATGGCCTGGGGGTCGAGATGGATGGGACTATCTTGGGTAATACCTGTTGGAAGTAAGGCAAGTAGACGGGAAGTGAAAGCTCTGCCCTGTGGTATGATCCGCATGGCGAAGGCTAACATGCCCAGTAGGCTCTGGAGCTCTGCCTTTGTGGTGACCCTAGTGACTGTGAATTTGTGTACCATTTCTTGTATCCTGTTTAGCTTCTCGGGAGGGAGGCTGGCCTGTAGTGAAACTGAGTCTAGGACAATACCCAAGAAGGTTAACCTTGTGGTGGGGCCCTCCGTCTTGTTGGGGGACACTGGAACACCAAGAAGAGAAAACAGCTGTAAGAGGCTGGATAGATCCGCAGGGTGAGAAGTGGAAGGTTCAAGAAGCAGGAAGTCATCTTAGTAGTGTAGAACGTGGTGACAGTTCCTAGTATTTACTAAAGCCCAGTGTAATGCTTGTGCGAGTTGGTCGAAAAGCCATGGGCTGCTCTTTGATCCGAATGTTAGTTTGGTCGCGAAATAGTATGTTTCTTGCCACTTAATGCCATGCCATCGGGGTGTATCGGTAGTAATTTGAAGGCATCTGTGATGTCCGCCTTGGACAACCATGCTGCCGGACCTAGGTGTAGTACCAGCTGGATGGCCTGATCGACAGACGTGTATTTCATCGACACCTCGTTTGATGGAATCAGTGAATTTAAGCTAGGAATTGCCGAAGAATGGGGCGCGGACAAATCGTAGATCATTCTTTTTTTATTACTGAATTTGCCCGTCACTACGCCCACCGGGCTTACCCGCCAACTTTCAAAAGGGGGTTGCAGAAAAGGCCCAATGATATAACCCCGGTCGAGCTCCACCTTGAGCAGATCTGATACTACATGGGGTTCCTGGATAGCTGAACGCAAATTTTTGCACTCGAAAGTGCACTGGGGTAAAGCCACTAGACCAGTGTGGAACCCCTGGGTGAATCCATTGATCAACCACTTGACCCAGCTTTGGTCGGGATGATCTATTAGTACTTGTGCCAGAGCCTGTATCCTGACCCCGCCTAGTCATGCTTGCCCTTTTACCGAGCACATTGTACTTGGGTGGGCCCTATAGCATAGGAAACATACATGTAACAATCTGCAATTGTTGTAATTACACGTGGTCAAATTGTAATTGTTGCAGATTTGACTGCGTCCTAAATATCGGACCGGCCGCCCTTGTTTGTCAACTGTAGGAGTGACCTTTGGATTGGAGCCTGACCCGGACGTGCCACCTCTGCTAGTGCTGGCCTCGGGCTGGTGGTTACTACACCAGGCTGTGGAATGGAAGATGGATTGGCAAGTCGCACAGGCCGGTGATTTCAGGCCTGCGAAGTGCTTGCAGAACAGCACTGTGTCCACCAGGCTCCAGTCGGTCATGTAACCGAATTGGCTGTGCGCTGCTGCCGCCTTGGCGGAGAAAGATCGGTGGTAGTCGTAGAAATGACTTCCCCCGTACTTATATGAAAATTCTGTGATTTGATAGAGGTATAGATCCAGCTCCTCCCTACGTTCTGGCTTTGCCGAGCATATTATGTCCCTGTACATACTGAATGCAAGGACGAATTCTTGGAAAGTCAATTTGCGACTTAGCCTGGCATCCTTGCTCTTTAGTACTACTGACAGCTCACCGCAGGCGACTGTCTTTGTCTCCGTGAGGTCTTGAGACGTGATAAGCAATGATGCTAAGTTTATGTCTTTCCCCTCTAATATGTCCTTGCGGATAGAGGCAGGCACGAAATGAGCCGGGGCAATTTTGGGGGCTCCCTCGTGCGTACCTGACACTGCGGCTTGTGGGGTTGAAAGGGTAGCCCCCCTGTCGGGGATCGCCGGATCCCGGGTACTGCCCTGCTCCAGTGAATCCAGTCTGGAGTTGAACGCTGCAATTGATGACATCACGGAGGTCATCATGGTATGCAGTTCGTCAAGGGTAGCTGATGAAGACTGCCCTGGGCCTGTTTCCCCACTACTCCCTGCCCCTGGGTCAGCCATCAATAACTTGAATAGTTCAGATTTGCGGGCTGATGCCGGAAAAGGAACGTTCCTCCTACGGAGTTCCTCCATCAATTTCGGTATAGTCCATGAGCGGTACTTGGAGGACGTGACTCCGCGTTCGGAGCCTCTGGCAGGGGTATCTGGCACCGATAAAGGATCTTCGATATCTGATCCGTGAGACATATTGCCACACTCTGACCTGTCCGGTTCAAGTGGGTGCCGGGGAGAAAGAAGCGAACACTGTGAGAAACAATGACCCTACTGATGCCCCTGCCACCTTTGATAACAATACTGACCTGCCACTCCCTAGCTGATACAACCAATAAACGTCCAATGACCGAAACCTAAGACAACAGAAGACATGTAATTTTAACCTGACCCCCAAAACATGGAAACTTGCTAGAACGGCAGGTGCCCCGTAGAGACAACTGTGAATTGAGCCTGATGGCTCTTAAGAAGGGGGAAGCGTACAGGTGTTGTTGTATGGTGCCATAGCCGAGTGTGGTTATGTGACGGTGTTGAGGCCTGTGCCTCCGTGTGTTTATGGGCCGGTGCGCATGTCATAAGGATTAGGATGCAGCATGTAACAAGACTATTGCTCCGAAGACGTGTCGGTAACAATAGCAACCGTGGCTTCCCCTGAAGAACGTGTCAGGTATCGCGGTAAAACCACGGTCTATGTGTAACAAACGACGTGACCCAGAACCTGGCGGCGGTCCTGTGCAGAGGCCCCTGGCTCTGAAGACGTGTCAGAGTCAACGGTAAGACCGACTGCCTATGTGAGAGCTTGTGTGCTGTGGGCCGAGATGTTGAGCGTGACGATAACCGTGATTGTGACGGAACTCATACTGCTCCGAAGGCGTGTCAGTAACAGTATTGAGGCGGTTGCTCCTGAAGATGAGTCAGGATGTATCAGTAGTCCGATGTAAGATTTATTGATTGCTCTGAAGACGTGTCAGTAACAATAAATCTACAGTAATCTCCCCTGGAAGGCGAGCCAGGATATCGGTAACAACTACTGCCTATCCTTGATCATTGTGACACATGTAGCAGTGTGATTTGTGACAACGAGCCTGGCAACCTAAGCCTCATGATTACCGATGACCTGTTACCTATCTGGTATTCAACCCACCTGATCTGACCTGATGACAACTGTCCACTGCAAGGACACGGACCGTGCTGTAACTTGCTTGCAACTAACAACCCGTGCTGTGTGACAAACAAATTAAAAAACAACTGCATCAGATTCTATCAACGTGCCTGTGAATGGGATGTATCCAATCATACTTATCATCATCATCATTTAATTGTGTCATGTCTACACATTGTGGTTGTGACAGTATGATACGAGTGCCTGATTGTTTTGGGGAACCTATAGTGATTCGGGTAGCATGACTCGTGACCCAGTTGTGAATCGGGAGCTTGCGCGCATCTGACTCTGAGAGTGGTTGTGTAAGCTGACATGCTGGGGAAATGGTTGACTGCCGAACCGGCCACCGGCAACAACGCTTATTGCCTTGGACCGTCCCTGACCGCTGCCCCCCCCCCAGACCTGCCGGCGCCCTGCGGGACACCCGCGGCGGGCGGGTGAATGGCCCCGCCGCTGATGCCCCACCGGACCCCCCCCCCCCCCCCTTCCCTCCGGGTGGAGCGAAAATGCCCCGCAATAACTAGTGTTGGACCTGTAGCCCCCCTGTGGTACAGTGCTGGCCCCACCCACTCAGGTGCCTGCCGGGGATCCCCCGACCCCCCCCCCCCCCCCCCCCCGACCGGCATGGGGGACGCTGACTCCCCGGGCCCCACAAAGGAAAACGCGGAAATTAGCCCCTGCCGGCATCCCCGCCGGACCTGGCAACATGCCAGACCGACAGGGATACCGCGATTCTCCGTCCGACCAACTGCCGATCGTAGCCGTACGTGGACGGCGCCGCCCCATGTGAGTCCCCATGGAATCGACGCCGGCCCCGCACGGTACTCGGCCGACAAACTGCGCCCCCCTCCAGTTGTGAGGAGAAACAGGTGGGCGGAATTCCCAGCTTGCTGGGGTTCGCCCCAGCCCGGCGAGGGAGATGCAAACGGGGCGCCCCGACACCCCCGTCGGACACTAGACCGACAGGAATGACGAGACTCCCCGTCCGCACCGCCCGGGTGCCGAGAGGTGCGTGTGGATGGTGCCGCTGACCACGTGGTACGGCGCTGGCCCCTCCTCTCCTCTGGATAGTCACGCCTCCCCTGCGCCTGACACTAGGGAAACTGCCCCCGACCGCCGGGTGGTCTTAGACCGGGAGCATGCCAGACACCGGAATCCCCCGCAACCCCCCTCCCCCCGAGATCCCCGCCAGACAACCAGAAAAAACGAGACAGACGCTCCGGTACCCGCCCGGATCCCCGCGTGAGTACCGGCTCCCTGCGCTGAATAGTGCGGGATCCCTCCCCTGTTCCCTCCCTGCTGCCCTGGAATGGGGAAAACATTCGCTAACGTGACACGTGGGCCGGCCACTGGAGCCCGGGGACACGTGAGACCTCATAGTGCAGACATTGAAAACCCCATAACGCATGCCTTGCGGCGGCTTACCCTACCGAGATGGCGCTTCTTCTCCGAGATGGTAGAAACAGCTTCAGCTTGGAAGACGTGGGAGCTCCCAGCGGTGCACAAGTACAACCGCCAAACGCAACACACGCACCTGGATGCGGGGCGTGGTGCGTTATATACCTCACGCCCCTCCCACAAATACAGCCTAATTAGGCTTCACACTTTCCATATAATATGTTTTTTTACTGTATCATTACACGGAATTGCCCTTTAGTTATGTGATGTCCCGGTACTGTACGCATACTGTACCACTTATAAGTCCCCAAAGTCAGAGTTCCTCCATACTGATACGATGCTTTTAGTGGGATAACCCCTAGTCGCCTCTTCCTTCTTTAATTTTATGTATATATTATATATTATGTATAGTGTAAATGTTGCTTCCAGGACCTTAGGTCACATGATTGATAATTATATTGTTCTGCTAAGGTTAAGGACCTTCCAGGTCAGGTGCTCATGTCACGTGTTGTACCGCAATGCTTTGCATTAGGACTGACAGGTCTGGGGGACCAATAAGGGCGCTGTATCCACTTAATCGCTCTCTTGGTTCCTGGTTGCAAAGCAAGCAACTCTCTTGGGTTCCGGATTAGCAGAGAGAGAGAGAGGAGTTCTGTGTATACCTTCAAGACAAATCTAGGCTTGAAGCCTGCTAACTTCAGCCAAACACAAAACCGTGAGTTCAATCTAACTCAATCCTAATCCTACGTGACTCCTGGACCTAAACAATCCCCCTAAATCCAGTGGAACAGTGTAAAGCAAACTCTTCAAGCTTATTCCCCATATGGTCCCAACAAAACCTGTGAGGAACCTAAAGTCCGGTCCTCTGTAAAGACTGTTACTACGTTTAACCTGCATAAAATCTGCAGTAAAGTTATTTCCAGTTTACTAAAATTCCGGTTGTGGGCAATCCTTTATTCCTCCCTATCGTTCCTGGGACGGGTGGCGGTAGGATATATATGCAGAGAGGAACCTGCACACTGGCGTCACGACAGTTATGGGTTAATCCAAAACCCTTTCATCACTGCACAGCTACACCATACCTACCCTACACCCCCAAGCTATCACAGTTATATAATGCACCAAAACATATATACAGTATATATTGTATCAGAATAACTGGAATAATATCTTCCTACAGCGCACCCCCCTTACAATCCAGGACCTTGTTGTGTAGCAGAGAGTTGCACTTTTGCGCTATGTACGGAATAAATACCTTAAGATCCGGAGTGTCTCGATGCAATTGTGTAAGAGTCACTGGAGTTAGACCTCAATACAATGAAGTTTGACACAGTACCTTGCATAATGCTTTGGTGCAGTATAACGTGACAGAGTCAATACAGTGATACTTAGGTACTATGCTGCCTGACAGGATCACGCTGCGGTGCGGTTGCAGGTGACAGGATCACTGGAGTAATGCTTAGAACATTGCAGTGTTACAGAATTAATATCTTATCACTTCTATACTCTGTGACAGTATCACTGGCGAAAGAAGATTTGTTACGGTATAATGTGACAATCGCTGGAGTAAGATCTTGATACTGTGCAGCTTTCTCCAATCCCAACTGCTAGGACAGGAGGGCGCCTATCAATCACAGCCGGCCGCCAGTAAGTGCATGCACCGGAGCAGCTTCGGTACATTCATAAGTAGATAAATAACTTGCTGGCCACCCACAGTCACAGAGGTGTATATAAAAAGATTGGGGCCCCATAGCAAGTATAATAATGGGCCTCCTACTATCAAAATCAGTAGATCAGCTCAACTCCTAGGAGTTAACTCACGAATGCACCAACTGCTGCACGGGCTCCAGCCATATAAAATAAAGAAAGGATAAAGGTTCCAGCAAAATGGAGTAACTTGTTATTCTTCATTTATTCCAGTATATAGTATCAAATATGGCCACAAAAACATAGGGACAAAAAGGTATAAACGTAAACATTTCGGCTATGAAGCATTAGTCATAGACTATGACTTAAAGGGTACCTTTCATCAAAAAAAACGTTTGATATATTATAGTTTAATGTATACAGAATAACTTTCCAATAGCATGTTATTAAAAAATATGCTTCTTTCTATTTAATTTTCCACTTTGAAAAAATGACCACTAGGGGTCTCCCTACTAGTCCTTTTTTATAGATTTCAGACTCATGCTGGAGTCCTAAATCTCAGACTGCAGCCAGGACACAGGCAAACTCCCTGGCAGGGAGCAGTGGTGAGTTTGTCTGTGTTCCGGCTGCAGTCTGAGATTTAGGACTCGTGCATGAGTCTGAAATCTATAAAAAAGGACTGGTAGGGAGACCCCTAGTGGTCATTTTTTCAAAGTGGAAAATGAAATAGAAAGAAGCATATTTTTTAATAACATGCTATTGGAAAGTTATTCTGCATACATTAATCTATAATATATCAAAAGTTTTTTTGATGAAAGGTACCCTTTAAGACTAAGGCTCCATAGCCGAAATGCATAAGATTATGTGGTTGTGGTCTTGTTTTATATTATATCATTGATATTGTTACTACGTTGTGCTGGATCCTTCATCTGAGCCTTTTTTTTATTTTGCCTTATTTTTCCCTGACCCACTGGTCAATACTCCCTCCATCTATGTTACTCCGTACATGTCCTCTTCATTTCCCTCATCTCCCCTTTCTTTAGCTTTTATGAGCAGTGTAACTTGATCTCTCAGTGATGCTGAAATCTCTTCCCTTCAGTGTAACAATTCCCCTTAGTAATGACCAGATACTTTATGCTTTGTCTGGTGAATGCAGATAGCATGTACTGTATCATGAAACGAATTTGTGTCTGTGCACCCATCAGAAAACACAGAAGCTACCTGTGACATATAAAAATGCCACAAATGTACCTATAATTGCCAGTGATTCCGTGGTAAAATGGAGTAAACATGTAGATTAAAATTACAAAAATAGGTCAGTGTGCCCCTTGATCCATCTCCTACACTTGTCCCATAGATCCTTGAATAAAGGACAGCTTAAACTTTTGTTTTAGCTGCCAAAACTCTGGTTGCTAAATTCTGGAAGAGGTCCGCCCCTCAGTCGAGATGTGATCTTTAAAGGGGTACTCTGCCCCTAGACATCTTATCCCCTATCCAAAAGATAGGGCATAAGATGTCTGATCGGGGGGGTCCAAGAGCCGGAGGCTAGTGACGTCACGGCCATGACCATGCCCCCTCCCATAGACTTGCATTGAGGGGGAGTGGCAGTGATGTCCCAAGCGGTGCATGACCGTGACGTCACGAGCCTCCTCCCCGCATCGCCAGTCATCCGACACAGGGCAAAGTTCGCTCTGTGCACCGGATGTCTAAGGTGCTGCAGCCGAGATCGCAGGGGTCCCCAGTGGCGGGACCCCTGCAATCTGACATCTTATCCCCTATCCTTGTCTAGGGGCGCAGTACTCCATTAAGTTGCATACAAGAGATTCAGTCACTGGAATCCCTTACTGCCTCATTAACTAATACTGTGCCATCCTTCACCTCTGTGTGCGAACCGTGGGACCGCTTCACTGACGGGCATACCCTTTGACCTCCCCCCACCCCTTTTACCCCTTATGTTTTCCCCTGTATGTGTATCTGTTGTCCTATCCACTAGGTGCTTTCTCTCTGTTTTTCTATGTCTCCTGGCCTTTCCTGGAGGCCCCCTGCCATTTTCTTTTTTTGAAAAGCCTTAGTGCTTTGTTTTTTGCGCCACTTTTTTGCCGAACACTGGCTCTACTCCTGCTTTCTTTTATGATTTACCTCCCCAGCACTATTGGTTCTGCATTCCCTTTTCTATGCTCACAGTGACTTGCACTTAGAGGTTATATCCAACCTCTTTGTTTTTTTGTTTGTCTTTTTTTGCTGGAATGTGTTGTGTCCTTGTTTTGCTTGATGATGGTTTATTTCTATTATGTCACTGTTTTTTCTTTTCTTTCTCTGTATCTGAAAAACTTTTAAATAAACATACAGTTCAAAAAATAATACAAAAATAATGAACTGTGTCAGTTCCATTCATAATCTCCATCATTTTGTATATTGTCCTTCATAGTAATCGAAACTGTGAGACATCTGTGAACAATCGAGGCATAAGATCAGTCATCCTCTTCACTTAAAGGAATACTGTAGTGGAAAATAACTTATGCCCTATCCAAAGCATGTGATGTCATGACCACGCCCCCTTAATGTAAGCCTATGGGAGGGGGCGTGGGCCACGTACAGGAGATCGTGGGGTCCCAGCGGTCGGACCCCCGCGATCTATAACTTATCCCCTATCCTTCAGATAGGGGAAAAGTTATTTTCCACTACAGTTTTCCTTTAAAACTAAATGTACAGAAGATTTGTCTGGCTGTAGGGCAGGGGGCTACATCAGGAGGTCTCCCCCACTGCTCCGTCTGCCATAAAAGATCAGATACATCCAAGATGCACATTTTCTTCTGTTGACTTTTATCCTTCATTTCTAGGTTTACTGTTCCTTTAAAGTCCATTAATAGTGTAGAGTACATGGGTACAGTAATTCCTCTGCATGCTGACACCATAAGGCTCATATTTATGCATCTCTGCAAACATCTGCACAACTTTGCGGCATGTAAGTAACCAATGACACATGGATATTGATAGGCTCCACAGAGCTTGGCATGAGCATTGTGCGGACCGTCCCCTCGCTCTTCCATCACACCCTCAGCAGCACTCTCTCCCCCCTGGATTTCCCTCCATTCCTCCATTAATCTCTCTCTCACTCTCTCTCCATCTCACGTCCCTTCTCTCCTAAAGCATCATTATTATAGAGATCAGCTTCACACAAGACATAAGTCATTCTCAGCTCCCACGGTTTACGTTGTCACACTAGTAAATTAAATTTTTGCACTCTGGCCCGGCATAAACAGAGCAATGAATCTCTATATTATTTACAAGATGCAGCCTCTCATCTTCCATTCTCCAGGGACAAGTGCGGGGATGTATCTCCGCTTCCCCTTAATGCAGATATCTTATGTTCTCGAAAATCTTTTTAGATCAAGGCGGCATAAAAATGTGTCTTTTTTCACTAACCTGTCTCTAGCCGCTATTTTGTCTTATAGCCATAACAGGGATGGATTTACATATAGCCACAGTAGGCCTGTGCCTATGGGAGGGCCCAGAGAAAAGGGCACCTGCTAAAGAGAATATTTAAATCAAGTCGTATGTATTAGTATGTCAATTATGTGTATTTATATGCTAATTTGGGTTCACAAAACTCTGTGGGAGTGCAGAATAGGGTGGTGTAGATTACACAGGCCAAAAGATACAGCTCTTTCAGTATTATCCAAGTATGTTTTTTTTATTTTTGTGAAATTTTAGGTGTGGTAGCCCTTGTGGGGTATATAGTAGTGGGGATGTAGTATCGGTATATGAGGGGTTAATGTTAACCCTATAGTTCGTGACGCCAGGCTGATGGCTAGTCTGCTGAGGTAATTCTCCGGCCTATCGCCGCCCTTCCAAGTAACGATAGGTGCATGAAATGACTGAAGGTCCACAAAGAGATTTAACTTGAACTTGAACAGCTTTACTTAAGTGCTTACGGTACATCCAAGGCACAGTAACAGTCTAATATAACAGTCCTTATATTGCTTAGTGACTGACAGTTGTTGCGGACCTTGAGGTATTTAGAAAGTCTCTGAATTTAGGGTAGATATTGCAGATCTGTCCGGATTTAGGGGTTAGATTAGGTCCGGTGATGCTGCAGAGTGTCTGGGGATTGATACACTCTCTATTTAGCACTGATCAGCGGTCGCCACAAGGCTCAGGCCTAACTCACTGCGAGAATAGCTGCGCAGGTCCTTCTCGGTTGACAGCCCAGGAACAAGAGAGAGAATAATGGCCGCCACTCCCTTATATGGGCAGGGACGGGGTGAATCTGATTGGTCCGAATACCTGTCATTCACTCGTAGACAGAATGATGGGATTGAATACGTCATAGGGACCTCCACAGGTTCTCAAGCAGAAATACCATAGAGTTCACCTAGTCACGTGGCCCGCAGGTCCTGGTACGCTATGCGCAGGTAATTAACTATTTATATACATTTATATAACTATATTTACATAAACCTTGCATAAGTTACTGGTTTACTAGATGGAATAGAGGTGACAAGGGGTAGACTATACAACATGAACCCCTACGTCCTAGGGACTCGGGCTATGGGGACCCATACACATAAAGGGACCGCATAGGATGCGGTAACGGGACACCACATAGGAGTTGTGCAGGATTAGAAACTCTTTGCCTGTTTTCTTTCAAAAATGCCTATCCATGGCTTGTGTCTGATATAGTAGCTAAGTTGAAGTGAATAAGGTTGAGATGCAATACCAACCACAGCCTGGTGTGGCACTGTTAGAGTTTAAACACCCTTTTTCATATTTTTTTTTTCTCTCTGTTCCACCTCTAGGGGGAGGAGGAGTAGATTGGGCACAGGTGTATAAATCCTAGCTTGGGACTCTTATTGAGAGCTTGCTCTTCTGAGTGTTGTTGTGTAAGAGGGGGCGTGAAAGAGGAGTTACAAAAACAGGAGTTTGAAAGCAGGAGGTTGAGATCGCTGTGAGTGTTAATTTCTGAACCCACAAGGTCTACAAAAAATTTTAAGTGTAATTTTGACTGTCTGTTTTTTCCGATACATTTGTGAAATCCCCATAACTAGATGGCCTCCATGTTGGAAAATGCAGTCCGGTGTACATCCTGTTCAATGTATGCAATCCTTGAACAACAGTTTGAGGGTGCATATTGTTGTGCGAGATGTGTGCTAGTTGTCCGTTTGGAAGCCCAGATCCTGCATCTAGAGGGGCGACTGGCAACAATGAAAAGCATTAACAACATGGAGAGGAGTCTCGTGCTCACTGAGCAGGCACTCTCGGGAATAGAGGTGGGGGAGGACAGTGGGACGGAGTTGCAGGACAGTCAGGCAGTTAGCTGGGTTACAGTTAGAAAGAGGGGTAGGGGAAAAAGTGTCAGGTAGGCTAGTCCTGAACTGGCACACCCCAACAATTTTGCCCGCTTGGCAGATGAGGGGGATGCCATTACAGAGCTAGCAGAACTGCAGCAGGACTCTGCCTCTGACCGCCAGGGGGGTGTCTGCTCCAGTAAGGAGGGAGGGAGGAGTACAGGGCAGGCCAGACAGGTACTAGTGGTGGGGGACTCAATTATTAGGGGGACAGACAGGGCAATCTGTCACAAAGACCGGGATCGCCGAACAGTGTGTTGTCTGCCTGGCGCACGAGTTCAGCACATCGCGGATCGGGTTGACAGGTTGCTGGGCGGGGCTGGAGAGGACCCAGCAGTCATGGTACATATTGGCACCAATGACAAAGTAAGAGGTAGGTGGAGTGTCCTTAAAAAAGATTTCAGGGACTTAGGCCGCAAGCTTAAGGCAAGGACCTCCAAGGTAGTATTTTCTGAAATACTACCAGTACCACGAGCCGCACCAGAGAGGCAGCGGGAGATCAGGGAGGTAAACAAGTGGCTCAGAAGCTGGTGTAGGAAGGAGGGGTTTGGGTTCATGGAGAACTGGGCTGACTTCGCTGTCGGTTACCGGCTCTACCGTAGGGGCGGGCTGCACCTCAATGGGGAGGGTGCTGCTTTGCTTGGGGAGAAGATGGCTAGAAGGGTGGAGGAGTGTTTAAACTAGGGACTTGGGGGGCGGGAACCTACAGCAAAGAGGGGGAAGATAGTGTAGATAGAGAGGTGGGAATTATAAATGTACCTGGGGGTGGAGCGGAGGGAGGGGTTAGAATAGTTAATAGGAATAGGCTTCATAGGAAAATAAAACTTACACCCTTGAATCCCATTAACCCCAATAACATAAAGGATGGAAATGTAAAGTGTATGTTCACAAATGCCAGAAGCCTAGCAAATAAAATGGGGGAGCTTGAGGCCTTGATACTGGAGGAACATATTGATATAGTTGGGGTCTCTGAGACATGGCTGGACTCCTCGCATGACTGGGCTGTCAATCTGCAGGGGTTTAATTGTTTCGCAAGGATAGAATGAACAGAAAAGGTGGTGGAGTCTGTCTGTATGTAAGAAGTGGTATGAAAGTCAGTGTGAACGATGCCATAGTGTGTGATGATTCTGAGGATGTGGAATCACTGTGGGTAGAATTACAAAAGGAGGGAAATACTGAAAAAATAGTATTTGGTGTAATCTACAGACCCCCTAATATCACTGAAGAGATAGAAGTTCAGCTTCATAAACAAATAGAGAGGGCCGCCCGGGCAGGTACAGTGGTAATAATGGGAGATTTTAACTATCCAGATATAGATTGGGGCCGGGGGTTGGCTAAAACTACAAAGGGGCGACAATTCCTAAATTTATTGCAGGATAATTTTATGGGCCAGTTTGTGGAGGACCCAACAAGAAGTGATGCCTTGTTGCTTGTTGGATCGGATCATTTCCAACAACGCAGAGCTGGTTGGTAATGTAACTGTGCGGGAAAACCTTGGTAATAGCGACCACAATATAGTTACTTTTGATTTAAAATGTAGAAAACAAAGACAGACGGGGAAAGCAAAAACATATAACTTTAAAAAGGCAAACTTCCCTGGGCTGAGAGCTGCACTACAGGACATAGACTGGGGGGAGGTGTTCTCAAATACTGATACAGAAGGTAAATGGGTCATCTTTAAATCAACTCTAAATAACTATACAGCTAAATATATACCAAAGGGGAACAAATATAAACGATTAAAACTAAATCCTACATGGCTGACAAATGAGGTTAAAAGAGCAATAAACAACAAAAAAATAGCCTTCAAAAAATACAAATCTGATGGGTCAGCTATAACATTTAAACAGTACAAAGAGCTTAATAAAATCTGTAAAAATTTTATAAAAACAGCAAAAATTCAAAACGAGAGACAGGTGGCCAAAGAAAGCAAAACTAATCCTAAATATTTTTTTAGATATATAAATGCAATAAAACCAAGGACAGAGCATGTAGGACCCCTTAATAATGATAATGGGGAGGTTGTCACAGGCGATCAAGAGAAGGCGGAGCTACTGAATGGGTTCTTTAGTTCTGTATATACTATGGAAGAAGGAGCTGACATTGGCCAGGTCAGTGCTGGTAACACATCATGTAATGTACTGAACTGGCTTAATGTAGAGATGGTACAAGGTAAGTTAAGTGATATAAATGTAAGCAAATCTCCAGGACCAGATGGACTACATCCAAGAGTTCTTAGAGAGGTAAGTTCAGTAATATCTGTACCCCTGTTCATGATATTTAGAGATTCTCTGGTGTCTGGTATTGTGCCAAGGGACTGGCGCAAGGCGAATGTGGTGCCAATCTTCAAAAAGGGCTCTAGGTCTTCCCCAGGAAACTATAGACCGGTAAGTTTAACGTGCATTGTGGGTAAATTGTTTGAAGGACTCATAAGGGATTACATACAGGAATACATAGGGGATAATTGTATTATAAGTGATAACCAGCATGGGTTTACTAAGGATAGAAGTTGTCAAACCAATCTAATTTGCTTTTATGAAGAGGTGAGTAGAAGCCTTGACAGAGGAATGGCTGTGGATATAGTGTTTCTGGATTTTGCTAAAGCATTTGATACTGTCCCTCATAGACGTCTGACAGGTAAGTTAAGGTCTTTGGGTTTGGAAATTTTAGTTTGTAACTGGATTGAACACTGGCTCATGGATCGTACCCAGAGAGTGGTGGTCAATGATTCGTACTCTGATTGGTCCCCAGTTATTAGTGGTGTACCCCAAGGTTCAGTACTGGGCCCGCTGCTGTTTAATTTATTTATCAATGATATAGAGGATGGTATTAACAGCTCTGTTTCTATCTTTGCAGATGACACCAAGCTTTGTAGCACAGTACAGTCTATAGAGGATGTGTATAAGTTACAAGATGACTTGGATAGACTAAGTGTCTGGGCATCCACTTGGCAAATGAGGTTCAATGTGGATAAATGTAAAGTTATGCATCTGGGTACTAATAACCTGCATGCATCGTATGTCTTAGGGGGGATTAAACTGGGAGAGTCACTGGTAGAGAAGGATCTGGGTGTACTTGTAGATCACAGACTACAGAATAGCATGCAATGTCAGGCTGCTGCTTCCAAAGCCGGCAGGATATTGTCATGTATCAAAAGAGGCATGGACTCAAGGGACAGGGACATAATACTCCCACTTTATAAAGCATTGGTACGGCCTCACCTGGAATATGCTGTTCAGTTTTGGGCACCTGTCCATAAAAGGGACACTGCGGAGCTGGAAAGGGTGCAGAGACGCGCGACTAAACTAATATGGGGCATGGAACATCTTAGCTATGAGGAGCGATTAAAGGAGTTACAATTGTTTAGTCTTGAGAAGAGACGTTTAAGGGGGGATATGATAAACGTATATAAGTATATTAATGGCCCATACAAAAAATATGGAGAAAAACTGTTCCAGGTTAAACCCCCCCCCCAAAGGACGAGGGGGCACTCCCTCCGTCTGGAGAAGAAAAAGTTTAGTCTTAAGGGGCGACACGCCTTCTTTACCGTGAGGACTGTGAATTTATGGAAAGGTCTACCTCAGGAACTGGTCACAGCAGGAACAATTAACAGCTTTAAAACAGGATTAGATACATTCATGGAACAAAATAAGATTAATGCTTACGATGAAATATAAAATCTCATCCCTTCCCCAATATCGCGCCACACCCCTACCCCTTAATTCCCTGGTTGAACTTGATGGACATATGTCTTTTTTCGACCGTACTAACTATGTTACTATGTAACTGTTTCTAAAGGGCAGCAGCCATCTTTTCTAATCTTTAATGATGTCTGTAAAGCACATCACTAGCTGCTACATCTACAGTCCTAGACTAGTAAAACACACACACACACACACACACATATATATATATATATATATATATAGATAGATAGATAGATAGAAATTCCTCTTTGTATAATGAGCATTTCTTTATGGTCTTAAAGGAAATTTGTGGGGTACGATACAGTCATCAAAAACAGGTAGATCATCAAAAGCTTCTTCAATGCAGCCATGTGAAGCAGGTGACAGATAAGAAGCATGTGCCGGCCTTTCTTCTCCAAGGCCTTAGCGCTGGTGTATATTTAGGACAGTGTTTCCCAACCAGGGTGCCTCCAGCTGTTGCTAAACTACAACTCCCAGCATGCCCGGACAGCCGCTGGCTGTCCGGGCATGCTGGGAGTTGTAGTTTAGCAACAGCTGGAGGCACCCTGGTTGGGAAACACTGATTTAGATCTTATTTTTTGCTGGATTCCTGGTTTTCTCACTCTAAGTCCCCATCTTTTTTTTCCTCGGCTACGGTTTTGGATGCACGGCTTGTATTTCTTTTATGTGACATGTTTGCTGGAGGGATGAAGCATAAGGCTAGGTTCACACTGCGGAATCTCCAGGCAGAACATTTTCCCCCGGAGATTCCGAGTGCGGCCAGCACCGACTGGATCGGTCGGCATTAGGACCGCGCGGACACTGCAGTCTCCAATGTGTCCCGCGAGTATTTCCGCCTGAAGAATGAGCAACGCCCTTCCTTAGGCGGAAATTTCCAAGCGGATTTTCCATTCACAAATACCACTTCACAAAATGTGAATTTGTGAACGGAAAACCATTCCCTACACTATACATTTTAGCAAGCGGAATTTCTGCCTGCAATTTTAAAGCGGAATTGCAGGCGGAAATTCCGTAGTGTGAACCTAGCCTAAGGGTTAGAATTGTGCCGACCCATGACATGCAGCGTTCTACGCGATATTCTACTCGCGCAGTGACAAATCAGAGTGGAGGCATTAAAGGGGTACTCCGGTGAAAACCTTTTTTCTTTTAAATCAACTGGTGGCAGAAAGTTAAACATATTTGTAAATTACTTCTATAGAAAAATCTTAATCCTTCCAGTACTTATTAGCTGCTGAATGCTACAGAGGAAATTCCTTTCTTTTTGGAACACTGATGACATCACGAACACAGCGCTCTCTGCTGACATCTCTGTCCATTTTAGGAACCGTGCATAGCAGAAGTATGCTAAGGGCAGCATGGTTGCTCAGTGGTTAGCACTGCTACCTTGCAGTGCTGGGGACTTGGGTTCCAATCCCACTAAGGACAACAATAAATAAAGCGTCATTATTATTATAATAACGTCGGCAGAGAGAACTGTGGTCGTGATGTCATCAGAGAGCATTCCAAAAAGAAAAGAATTTCCTCTGAAGTATTCAGCAGCTAATAAGTACAGGAAGATTAAGATTTTTTAATAGAAGTAATTTACAAATATGTTTAACTTTCTGCCACCAGTTGATTTAAAAGAAAAAAGGTTTTCACCGGAGTACCCCTTTAAGGGAGATTTATCAAAATGTTGCTGAGTTGCCCATAGCAACCAATCAGATCGCTTCTTTCATTTTTAACAAGGCCTCTCCAAGATGAAAGAAGCGATCTGATTGGTTCCTATGGGCAACTGGGCAACTTTTCCTGTGTGCAGGTTCTGATAAATCTCCCCCTATATGTCTGCACTTAGTCAGTAATAAAAAGCTTCCATGCCTCCCTCTCACATCGTCTTAAGACTCTTTCAGACTCCTAATCAAACGTTCAATTTTTCCATTTGCCTGGGGATAGGACGGCAGATAGTAAGACAGGAGATATTGATGTTTTGATATGAAATTTTTCTCGCTCGTGATGGATATAAATTCCAAGGGAGTAAATTGAAATCTATTATCTGAGATCAATTCCTTAGGATTACCTTCTGCGCTAAAGACTGTGGAAAGAAATGTAATGACAATAGCAGCAGCGCCATGTGCAGCGAAAGCGACACGCGGTAGATTCACTGTGGAGTTACCCCATAGGATTTCCACAGGAAAACCTGACGCATGTGCGGCCTTGTCTGCATTACCATGATCCACATTTACTATTGTAGTTTTTTTTTTTGCCCAACTGGATTATATCCACTAGGATTTATTCATCAGATGGACTAATTTGGCACATAACTTGGGAAAATTGTGGCGCACCAATAAAAAGTGTTGCATTGCACTTTGGTAGTGTAATTAGGGGTATTCCAGGAAAAAAATAATTATATATATCAACTGTCTCCAGAAAAATAAACAGATTTGTAAATTACTTTGATTAAAAAAATCTTAATCCAATAATTATCAGCTGTTGAAGTTGAGTTGTTCTTTTCTGTCTGACAACATTGCTCTCTGCTGACATCTCTGTCTGTCTCGGGAACTGCACAGAGTAGAAGAGGTTTGCTATGGTGATTTGCTCCTACTCTGGACAGTTCCCGAGACAGGTGTCATCAGAGAGCACTTAGACAGAAAAAAACAACTCAACTTCAGAAGCTGATAAGTACTGGAAGGATTAAGATTTTTAATTGAAGTAATTTACAAATCTGTTTAACATTCTGGAGCCAGTTGATATATAAAAATGAAGTTTTTTCCTGGATAACCCCTTTAAATAAAAAAAAGAAATAATACAGAAAAAAGATAATACTCATAAAGCATTTATCATTTTCCTTAACTGCGCAATTCTGTTGGAATTTTCAGACCACTTTAAGATTTGTGCCCATTTTACCGGGATAGAAATGCACTTTGTGGGGTTGTATTTTTACAATTAGCTAAAGTTTTGGCACATAAAAATGTGCGCCAAAATTGTGTCACAAAAGCCAATATTAAAGCATACCTCATATCACAGAAAAAACTATACTTCTATATGTTACTCACTAGGTCATGCAGGTGCTTTACATGTCTTTTTATGTGTCTAGCTTCTGTATTCGGCTCACAAATCCCTCTGTTCTGCTACTCACTCATTCTGACATCCAATGCTCAGGAAGGGGCGTGTATGAAGCAAGCACTGAGCCCGCCCTCACTCACCATACATTCACTTCATCCCTGAGTCTGCTGTACTGTGCTGGGTCTCCTCATCCAATCACTGCAGGCTGCTTTGTAACCCCCACCTCTCTGTTTTCATGCTGCAGTCATATAGGAGTGCTAGTCCAGCCCTTACTTTCTGGACTTTGTCCCAGCCTGTACTTTAGCTGGGACAAAGATAATGCTTCAGCTGGACAGGATTATGTTCTGGATGGTATGGGGACCCCTAGTGGTGTTATTTTTATGAACCATGATTTTTATGAAAAGAAGATAACATTTTTTATGGAGTATATTAGAAAAGTTAATGTTTTGTCAAGATCTACAACATACAAAATGTTTTTTATTCTGACAGTGACCATCTAAACTGTTTAGATGGCAAAGATTTACTATTCCCATCCTGGCAGTTTAGTAACAGCTTTTGTGACACTTCACCCAAACATCCCCACAAATTGCATTTTTGAACTGATAAAGTTGACATAATTCTTTACCAGTGCGCCACAATTTATCAGAGACATGCGCCAAATTGGTGAACCTGGGGGAAATAAAACCTCAGTTGGATAAACTCAAATAAGGGAAACCTAGTAAATAATAGTAAACTTGGCCCATTGACTTTTATTTCTTATAATTTTCTTTTCTATATTAATTGGTAGATTGTTTATACTGTGTTTACAGTTGATGTTATAGCTCAGTAGCTATCAGGAGGAGAATGCTCCAATGCAGTGTTTCCCAACCTTTTTCGGGTCGGGGCACACCTCGGAAAAAATTTTTTCCTCGGGGCACCGCTACCGAGGTTGACAAGCAAGAAAAAAAAAAAAAAAAGGAAAAAACGATAAAAAACGCAATGCACTATATCTATTTATGTAGTTTAAAGTGCTGCTTTATACAGCAACTCACCAATGACGTCTTCTCTAATTTGCATTGTTGCCTTCTCTTCTCCATCTGGTCTGGGCCATCATCACGATTTCTTCCACACACAATTCTTCACCTTTAAACCTGCAAAACAAATCTATTAGGCGCCAAACTTTTTTTTCTTTTTTTTTTTTACATGGGTGACAGAGGGGTGTAGAAGAGTGGATATGGGTGACAGAGGGGTGGACATGGGTGACAGAGGGGTCTAGAGGGGTGTAGAGGAGCGTACATGGGTGACGAAGGGGTATAGAGGAGCGTACATGGGTGACAGAGGGGTATAGAGGAGCGTACATGGGTGACAGGGGTGTAGAGGAGTGTCCATGGGTGACAGATGGATGTACATGGGTGACAGAGGGGTGTAGAGGAGTGTACATGGGTGACAGATGAGTGTGCATGGGTGACAGAGGGGTGTAGAGGAGTGTACATGGGTGATAGATGGGTGTACATGGGAGACAGAGGGGTATAGAGGACTGTACATGAGTGACAGAGGGGTATAGAGGAGTGTACATGGGTGACAGAGGGGTGTACATGGGTGACAGAGGGGTGTAGAGGAGTGTACATGGCTGACGGGTGTAGAGGAGCATACATGGGTGAAAGGGGTGTAGAGGAATGTACAAAGGGGTGTATAGGAGCGTACATGGGTGACAGGGGTGTAGAGGAGTGGACAGATGGGTGTAGAGGAGTGTACATGGGTGACAGATGGGTGTACATGGGTGACAGAGGGGTGTAGAGGAGTGTACATGGGTGACAGATGGGTGTACATGGGTGACAGAGGGGTGTAAAGGAGTGTACATGGGTGACAGAGGGGTATAGAGGAGTGTACATGGTGACAGAGGGGTGTAGAGGAGCATACATGGGTGAAAGGGGTGTAGAGGAGCGTACATGGGTGAAAGGGGTGTAGAGGAGCGTACATGGGTGACAGGGGTGTAGAGGAGTGTACAGAGTGGTGTTGCGGAGTGTACAAAGGGGTGTAGAGTAGTGTACATGTGTGACAAATGGGTGTAGAGGAGTGTACATGGGTGACAGAGGGGTATAGAGGAGTGTACATGGGTGACGGGTATAGAGGAGTGTACATGGGTGACAAAGGGTGTAGAGGAGCATACATGGGTGAAAGGGGTGTAGAGGAATGTACAAAGGGGTGTATAGGAGCGTAGATGGGTGACAGGGGTGTAGAGGAGTGGACAGATGGGTGTAGAGGAGTGTACATGAGTGACAGAGGGGTGTAGAGGAGTGTACATGAGTGACAGGGGTGTAGAGGAGCATACATGGGTGAAAAGGGTGTAGAGGAGCATACATGGGTGACAGGGCTGTAGAGGAGTGTACAGAGTGGTGTTGAGGAGTGTACAAAGGGGTGTAGAATAGTGTACATGTGTGACAAATTGGTGTAGAGGAGTGTACATGGGTGACAGAGGGGTATAGAGGAGTGTACATGGGTGACGGGTATAGAGGAGTGTACATGGGTGACAGAGGGTGTACAGGAGCATACATGGGTGAAAGGGGTGTAGAGGAATGTACAAAG
Source organism: Hyla sarda (assembly GCF_029499605.1). Lineage (NCBI taxonomy): Eukaryota > Metazoa > Chordata > Amphibia > Anura > Hylidae > Hyla > Hyla sarda. The sequence continues at coordinate 148,363,110 of NC_079197.1, forward strand.
GGGTGTATAGGAGCGTAGATGGGTGACAGGGGTGTAGAGGAGTGGACAGATGGGTGTAAAGGAGTGTACATGAGTGAACAGAGGGGTGTAAAGGAGTGTACATGAGTGACAGAGGGGTGTAGAGGAGTGTACATGAGTTACAGAGGGGTGTAGAGGAGTGTACATGGGTGACAGAGGGGTATAGAGAAGTGTACATGTGTGACAGATGGGTGTAGAGGAGTGTACATGGGTGACAGAGGGGTATAGAGGAGTGTACATGGGTGACAGAGGGGTATAGAGGAGTGTACATGGGTGACAGAGGGGTATAGAGGAGTGTACATGAGTGACAGAGGGGTATAGAGGAGTGTATATGGGTGACAGGGGTGTAGAGGAGTGTACATGGGTGAAAAAGGGGTATAGAGGAGTGTACATGGGTGACAGAGGGGTATAGAGGAGTGTACATGTGTGACAGATGGGTGTAGAGGAGTGTACATGGGTGACAGAGGGGTATAGAGGAGTGTACATGGGTGACAGAGGGGTATAGAGGAGTGTACATGAGTGACAGAGGGGTATAGAGGAGTGTACATGGGTGACAGAGGGGTATAGAGGAGTGTACATGGGTGACAGAGGGGTATAGAGGAGTGTACATGAGTGACAGAGGGGTATAGAGGAGTGTATATGGGTGACAGGGGTGTAGAGGAGTGTACATGGGTGAAAAAGGGGTATAGAGGAGTGTACATGGGTGACAGAGGGGTATAGAGGAGTGTACATGGGTGACAGGGATGTAGAGGAGCATACATGGGTGAAAGGGGTGTAGAGGAATGTACAAAGGGGTGTATAGGAGCGTAGATGGGTGACAGGGGTGTAGAGGAGTGGACAGATGGGTGTAAAGGAGTGTACATGAGTGACAGAGGGGTGTAAAGGAGTGTACATGAGTGACAGAGGGGTGTAGAGGAGTGTACATGGGTGACAGAGGGGTATAGAGGAGTGTACATGTGTGACAGATGGGTGTAGAGGAGTGTACATGGGTGACAGAGGGGTATAGAGGAGTGTACATGGGTGACAGAGGGGTATAGAGGAGTGTACATGGGTGACAGAGGGGTATAGAGGAGTGTACATGAGTGACAGAGGGGTATAGAGGAGTGTATATGGGTGACAGGGGTGTAGAGGAGTGTACATGGGTGAAAAAGGGGTATAGAGGAGTGTACATGGGTGACAGAGGGGTATAGAGGAGTGTACATGGGTGACAGGGATGTAGAGGAGCATACATGGGTGAAAGGGGTGTAGAGGAGTGTACAGAGTGGTGTTGAGGAGTGTACAAAGGGGTGTAGAGGAGTGTACATGGGTGAAAAAGGGGTATAGAGGAGTGTACATGGGTGACAGAGGGGTGTAGAGAAGTGTACATGGATGACAGAGGGCTGTAGAGAAGTGTACATGGGTGACAGAGGGGTGTAGAGGAGTGTACAGAGGGGTGTAGGGAGGTGTACAAGGATGATAGATGGGTGTAGAAGAGTGAACATGGGTGACGGGGGCATAGGGGTGAAAGAGGGGTGGACAGGGGGTGGACATGGGTGACAGGAGGGTGGACAGGGGGTCAGAGGGGTGGACAAGGGGGTAAAAGAGGGACAGGAGTGACAGAGGGGTGGACTGGGGTAACAAAGGGACAGATGGGTGAACAGGAGGGTGGACATGGGTGACAGAGTAGACAACGGGGGTAGACAGGGGGGTAAACATGAGTGACAGGGATGGACAGGGGAGTGAACAAGGCAGACGTGGATGACAGGAGGGTGGACATGGGTGAGGGGGGGGTGGACATGGGTGACGGGGATGATAGGTGGGGGGACATGTGTTAGTGCGGGTGGACATGAGTGATGGGGAGTGGACATGGGTGACAGGAAGGTGAACATGGGTGACATGGGTGAGAGGGAAGGGTGGACATGGGTGACAGGGAAGGGTGGACATGGGTGACAAGGATGTGGTCAGAGGGGTGGACAATGGAGGGTGAACATGGGTGACAGGGATGGGCAGGGGTGACAGAGGGTTGGATGGGGGTGGACATGGATGACAGGAGAGTGGACATGGTAGACAGGAGGTAAGAGGGGTGGACAAGGGTGACAAAGGGACAGATGGGTGAACAGGAGGGTGGACATGGGTGACAGGGTAGACTACAGGGGTAGACGGGGGGGGGTAAACATGAGTGACAGGGTTGGACAGGGGAGTGGACAAGGCAGACATGGATGACAGGAGGGTGGACATGGGTGAGAGGGGAGGTGGACATGGGTGACGGGGATGACAGGTGGGGGGACATGTGTGAGAGGGGGTGGACATGAGTGACGGGGAGGGTGGACATGGGTGACAGGGAGGGTGGACATGGGTGACAGGGAGGGTGGACATGGGTGACGGGGGGTCAGAGGGGTGGACATGGGAGTAAAAGAGGGACTGGAGTGACAGAGAGGGGTGGACTGGGGTGACAAAGGGACAGATGGGTGAACAGGAGGGTGGACATGGGTGACAGGGTAGACTACGGGGGTAGACGGGGGTAAACATGAGTGACAGAGATGGACAGGGGGGTGGACAAGGCAGACATGGATGACAGGAGGGTGGACATGGGGATGATAGGTGGGGGGACATGGGTGACAGGGGGAGGGTGGACATGGGTGACAGGGGGAGGGTGGACACGGGTGACAGGGGGAGGGTGGACACGGGTGACAGGGGGAGGGTGGACACGGGTGACAGGGGGAGGGTGGACATGGGTGACAGGGGGAGGGTGGACATGGGTGACTGGGGGAGGGTGGACATGGGTGACTGGGGGAGGGTGGACATGGGTGACTGGGGGAGGGTGGACATGGGTGACTGGGTGGGATTACATGGGTGACAGGGGGGGGGGAAGGGTGATAGAGATGGACAGGGAGGTGGACAAGGCGGACATGGCTGACGGGGGGGGTGACAGGGGTAGGCAGACATGGCTGACAGGGGGGGACAGAGGGTGGACCTGGGTGACGGTGGGGGGGGGTGTTTAGACAGGGTTGAGAAGGTGAACAGAGGGGTGGAAAGGGTACGGTACCTAAAGCAAGCCGGCCCGCGCAGCTTGCAGTTCCACAGCAGGCACGGGAGTCCGGCGCAGGTGCAGCTCGTTCCGCCCCAGGCAGGGACCCATTTTCGGCTCCCTGCGCCGTAAGGGAGAGGGGGACGGAGGGTGAAGGAGGGGGACGCGGGGGACACAGGGAACAGAGGAGTAAGGGGGGGGGGAACACGGGGGACGCGGGAGACGGAGCGGAACACAGGAGACGGGAGGAGATGCAGGGGGACGCTGTGCGCGCACTGCGCACGCAGACTTCCCTTCCCTCCTGCGCCGTCAGGCCGGGGCGGGACATTTAAAAAAATAATAATAATAAAAAATAAAAAAATCACGGCAAAATCCCGCGGCACCACGGACAGTGCTGAACGGCACACACGTGTGCCGCGGCACCGCGGTTGGGAATCACTGCTCCAATGCTTTACCACATAGAAAGGACGTCCAGCACAGAATACGTAATACGCAATGTTTCCCAAGTATTGGTAGGAAAAGAATTGGCTGCAATATAGTGTATGGGTAACTGTTGCCTAAGGCTGGGTTCCCACAGCCATTTGCATCCGACCCGTTAAAGGGGTACTCATCCCCTAAAGCTCTTATCCCCAATCCAAAGGATAGGGGATAAGTTGTCTGATCGCAGGGGTCCAGCTGCTGGGGACCCCTGCAATCTCCCTGCTGCGTTTGTTTAGAGCGTCGGATGCAGTGCCGGAGGCTCGTGACGTCACGGTCACGCCCCACCCGTGAGGTCACTGCCACGCCCCCTCAATGCAAGTCCCATAGTGGGGCGTGCCCATGACGTCACGAGCCTCCGCTCTGCATCGCCATTCATCCGGCACGGAGCAAAGTTCGCACCATGCATTGGATGTCTGGGGTGCCGAGATCAGACATCTTATCCCCTATCCTTTGGATAGGGGATAAGAGGTCTAGGGGCGGAGTACCCCTTTAAGGGTCCAATCTGCTCTTTTTTTTTTTTTTTTCTTTTTTGAGCCGATCTGACCCTGAAACGGATCGTATGCAAACGGCTACTGCTGGTCCCAACAGCCCCGATTCACCTGCATTTTACAGGATTTTAGCGGAAAGAAAAATAGAGCTTGTACTGTTTTTTTCTCCGCTAAACTCCTATCCTTCTGGTTGCTTTGCTGACGGAACTCCAAATAGCGGAGTCCAACTGCAATGTGAATGACGCCTTACCCTGTAACTTCAGTCCATCTCTCTACCTTCACAAAGCTGTGTAATTTTTCTTAGGAAGGAAACACATTCAGTTTACTTATGTATTACTATACAGTGACCCCCCGACCTACGATGGCCCCGACATACAATCATTTCAGCATACGATCACTCTCAGAGGCCATCGCATGTTGAAGGCAGCATCAACATCCGATGCTTTTGTATGTCGGGGCCATCGCATAAACGGCTATCCGGCAGCGCAGACTGCTTCAGCTACCACCGGATATCCGTTTACGGTGCCCTGTGTGGTCCGCTGACGATCACTTACCTGTCCTCGGGGCTCCGGCACGTTCTCTTCGGGATCCCCTGCATCGTCGGCGCTCTCCATCGTCGTCATCACGTCGCTGCCGTCCCGTCATCCAATAGGAGCGGCGGCGATGGCGGCGATGGAGAGTGAGGATGCCGGGGAAGCAGAGGCCTTGCTGGAGCGTCGGGGACACCCCGGGGACGCGGCGACAGCGATGGACGGCGACATCCAGGGCAGTGGTGACGAGTGGTGACGGTCTGGAGCGGCGGAGACAGATGAGTATAACCTCCAATACCAGTGGTCTTCAACCTGCGGACCTCCAGATGTTGCAAAACTACAACTCCCAGCATGCCCGGACAGCCGTTGGCTGTCCGGGCATGCTGGGTGTTGTAGTTTTGCAACATCTGGAGGTCTGCAGGTTGTAGACCACTGTCCTATACTTTACATTGCACGGATCCCTCAACATACGATGGTTTCAACAAACAATGGTCCATTTGGAACGGATTACCATCGTATGTTGAGGGACCACTGTATATATATATATATATATATATATATATATATATATATATATATACATAAACATATCTTTTTGCGCATCCCAGAGAAACCTGTGTTGTAATGGTTAAGCCTGAAGTCTGTATGCAGCAAAGGGCACGTCTGTAACAATAAATCCAGATATGATGCTACAAACACGTCTCTGCTATGTGCAATGTAAAATTCATCAGGTACACAACCTGACCTTTGCTTGTAGAACGCCACGTATGGGAATGGTATTTCTTAAGAAAATCACCAAATGCACTTTGGGTTCACTCAGAGGCGTAGTTACAAAAATTGTGCACGTAAACCGATTCAGGCAGGATAGAAACTGCTGAGCCAGTGTCTAACATCAACTCTACAGCCTGTGACTGTCCTGAAATAATATACATGTAAGACGCGCCGATTTCCACCTATTTTATCTAGATATTTCTGTGTGTTTATATTACAGATACGAAGCCCTTTTATACGGACCAGCTATCCAATGAATTAGCGTTCCCGATCCGTCTGTGTAAGGCTGTGTTCACACGGGGAGTTTAATTAGCAATCCTGCCACTAATTACCAGCGCACATTATTTTCTAAAATCACGGTCAACATTTATCTATTTCACAGTAATTTGCATAATCCCTGGAAAATTGTGCTATTTACAGTAAAATTGTGCCATTTTTACTGCAATTTAAAAAAATGGTGCTAAAATGTTAGCGTAATTAGTGTCAGCCCCGCTAATAAAATGCCCTGTGTGAACATAGGCCCTGATTTACTAAGTGTTGTGTAGTTTTCTTTGTGGGTTTTAATTCCCTACAATTTATTTTCCACGGTATTTACTAAGCTTTCCCTACATTTTCCACTTTTCCCTACTTTTTGTTTTTTTCTTTATACATGCTTTTTTTTTTTTTTTTTTGTAAATCCACCACATTTTCAGTGAAAATCTTAGTAAATATGTTGGGTTTTTGTAAAAATGTCGGGAACACGCCCCTTTTCTTTGACCACGCCCCCTTTTCTCAACAACCACAACCCTTTTGGGGGTTTTCTCAGTAAAATGGAGAGTTGGTCGTGTTTTTTCATTTCTGGCGCAGACAGAATTCTGGTGCAAGGAGACAGAATTTCTGGCACACAACCCGACAAGATATGTCGGGTTTACAATAGTAAATCAGGGCCACAGTCTTGAATGGGCACTGTCAGAATCAGAAACTGTTTATATGTTGTACATCTTGGCAAAACATTAACCTGTCTAATATACTTCCAAAAAAAGTTTGCTCTTTTTTTTTTTAATAGAAATCATGGTTTATAAAAAGAACACTAGGGGTCCCCATACCATCCAGAACATAATCATGTCCGGCTGCAGATTCATCTTTGTCCCGGCTGAAGCAAAGACCAGGAAGTGAGGGCGGGACTATAACTCTTCTTTGCTCACTCCTGTCCTGATCAGACTGCAGCATGATAACAGAGAGGAAGGGGTTACAGAGCAGCCTGCAGTGATTGGATGAGGAGACACAGTACAGAACAGCAGTCTCAGGGAGGAAGTGAATGCATGGTGAGTGAAGGCGGGCTTAGTGCTTGCCTGGAACACGCCCCTCCCAGAGCAGCGGATGTCAGAATAAGTGAACAGCAGAACAGAGCGATTTGTGAGCCAAATACAGAAGCTAGACACATAATAAAGACAAGAATCTGCAAGACGTAATAAGAAATATATATAAGCATATTTTTTTTTCTGTGATATGTTAGGTACACTTTAAAGGGCCAGCGATCAGTCAACAAATGAGCAAAGGCTAATTTATTGGTCTCATCATTTGTGCAGCTGATAAAATTATTGTTGTTGGCTGCACATTGTCCTGTGTAAACAGGGGATTTGTGGCAGATAAAGATTAATTTAAAGGGGTTGTGCGCTGCCCTGCAGTTCGGAGCTCCGCTCACAGAGTCCGGAAGTCCATTACTCCGAACGCTGTGAGCGGGCTTCCTTGTTCGCAGCCGGCGGGCGTGACGTCACGCCCGACCCCTTTGTGACGTCTCGCCCGCCCCCTCGTGACATCTCGCCCGCCCCTCAACGAAAGTCTATGGGGAGGGGGCGTGACCGCTGTCACGCCCCCTTTCCATAGACTTTGGTAGAGGGGGCGGGCATGACGTCACAAGGGGGCGGGCGAGATGTCACGAAGGTGCCGGGCGTGACATCAAGCCCGCCGGCCGCGAACACGGAAGCCCGCACACAGCGTTCGGAGTAATAAACTTCTGGACGCTGTGAGCGGAGCTCCGAACTGCAGGGCAGCGCACAACCCCTTTAAAGGGCCGCACAATTGATCAAGCCTTATAAAGGTTCAGTAAATGAGCACTGATTACTGAGATCTGCAGCCTGTCATGGGATGGAACCTATTATGTGCCTCATTTATCAAGCTCAGATCCCAGCTGTTTTACCACTTAGATGTTAAGATCAATGTGACCCATGGCATCTAAGTAGTATAAGGGTATGTTTTCACTGCGAAATTCCCTCAGAATTCCGTAAGCAGAATTCCACGAGTGGAATTCCGCACAGTGCACATTACCATCAGTGTGAATGGGTCTTCCACGAGACCCATTCACACTGAGGAATTTCAGTGGCAGACAATTCCGCCACTGAAATTGTTCCGCACAGAGAATCAACATGTTCAACCACGGTTTTAGGTCCGGTTGTAAAAGCGCATACGGCGCAAAAATGAGCCGACCGGACCGAACGTTTCACTCCGGTCGGCTCATTGAAGTGAATAGCATACGGGAGCGCATACGGTCACATACGGGAGCGCGAGGTTTTAGCTCCCTCCTGCCGTATGCGCTCCCGTATGGGACAAAACGTAGTGTGGACCCAGCCTTACACTGACAGGCATAGCACTCCATACTACAGGGGTACTGCAAAGCATTATTGAAGGACCGCAGGGTCCTCCAGTTCCCTAGCAGGACCAAAAAAAAAAAATAATAATAATAAAATGAATAATAATAAATTCCAAGTAAAAAAAAATTCCTTACAAAATGCTTTATTATGACTAAAGAAATAAAAGTTTTTAGTTTTTTTTTAAACTACACATAACTGGTATCACTTTAACCTTAACAACCCATACAATGAAATTAACACATATTTTATGCTGCACGGTTATAACTCCAAACAAAAAAATCTACTAAACCATATCAACGTTATTTTGTGTACTTCCCCCATCCCCAAATAATAAATAAAAGTTAATAAATAAGCTCTATGGGGGAGATTTATCAAAACCTGTGCAGAGGAAGAGTGGTGCAGTTGCCCATAGCAACCAATCAGATCGCTTCTTTCATTTTCCACAGGCCTCTGAAGACGATATTATCGGCCGATAATCACGATTTTGGGCATAATCGGTATCGGCAATTACCTTGCCGATAAGTCGATAATGCCCCGCCTCCCGCACCGCCCCCACCGCACCGCAACTGCCCCCCCGACCCACCGCACCGCGTCGCACCCCCCACCGTAGTGCTGGGCGGTATACCGGTATGGATTTTTGCCCATACCGCTATACCGGTCGGGCCCCTCCCCCACCCTCCGAGTCAAAAAAATTAAACTTACCTGTAATGGGGGTGAATTAAATTTACCTGTAATGGGGGGTGGTCCGGGCCATCCATCCTTCCTGTAGTATCCGGCGGCATTCCGGGTGTGGGGGGGGAATCGGTCCGGGCTGTCCTTCTCCGGCCAATGGCTGTCCGGGCATGCTGGGAGTAGTAGTTTTGCAACAGCTGGAGGCACCCCTAGGCACGGTGCGGCTCGGCGGGGGGAGCGGTGGTGGTGATAGGTCTCAGGACCCCCGGAAAGGCAGAGGAAGAGAAGCGGGTGGTGGTGGCGGCCTATGGCACCGCAAAAGCCACTGCAGTGCATTGATTTCAAGCGCCCGCTTTAAATCAATGATCTGCAGCGGTGTCGCGGGGGGATAAATAGCCGATAACTTATACCGGAATATCGGTATAAGTTATCGGCTATCGGCCCTAACCTCCAACGATTATCAGTATCGGCCCTAAAAAATACGATATCGGTCGATCCCTAATCCAAAACAAAGCTATTAAAAATATAGCTTGCCCTGAAAAAAAAAAAAAATTAAAAAGAGTGGCGCTCACAACAGAGGGCACGAGGTTAACTGTGACCCTCTCACCCGAGGAGGGAAAAGAAAATGTCAAAAAGAAACTGGTCACCACAGTGTTCTACCCAAATGAGTATATGGTGGACATTTTTTACAGGTGGACCTCTATTGTAGGTGGACATTTACCATTATAAAGTGGAACTCTAGACTGCTTTTTCTTTACAGGCGGAAATCCACCATTACCGGCATACAAAAACATCGCTGAGCAATTAACACACAATTAAGAACTTGTAACTTTTGCAGCACAACTTTTCATTTCTCTTACACCCGGTCCTATTCTTCTCTTCTGGCCTCTCTAACAACTCACATCCATCCAAAATAACACAGGATTGGACTGTCCAGGCCACACATCAGGTCTCAGCTCAGCCAATTTCTCCCTTAAATTGGTTCTCATGCTTACATTCAGAACAGCTCCTTGGTGTCAAATAGTTACATAGTTAGTATGGTTGAAAAAAGACATACGTCCATCAAGTCCAACCAGGGGATTGAAGGGAAGGGTGTAAGGGGATAAGGGAAAGGGATGTAGTTTTATATTTCTTCCTAAGCATTAATGTTATTTTGTTCCAGGAATGTATCTAATCCTGTTTTAAAGCTGTTAATTGTTCCTGCTGTGACCAGTTCCTGAGGTAGACCGTTCCATAAGTTCACAGTTCTCATGGTAAAGAAGGCGTGTCGCCCCTTTAGACTAAACCTTTTCTTCTCCAGACGGAGGCAGTGCCCCCTCGTCCTTTGGGGGGGTTTAACCTGGAACAGTTTTTCTCCATATTTTTTGTATGGGCCATTAATATACTTATATACGTTTATCATATCCCCCCTTAAACGTCTCTTCTCAAGACTAAACAATTGTAACTCCTTTAATCTTTCCTCATAGCTAAGATGTTCCATGCCCCATATTAGTTTAGTCGCGCGTCTCTGCACCCTTTCCAACTCCGCAGTGTCCCTTTTATGGACAGGTGACCAAAACTGAACAGCATATTCCAGGTGAGGCCGTACCAATGCTTTATAAAGGGGGAGTATTATGTCCCTGTCCCTTGAGTCCATGCCTCTTTTTATACATGACAATATCCTGCCGGCTTTGGAAGCAGCAGCCTGACATTGCATGCTATTCTGTAGTCTGTGATCTACAAGTACACCCAGATCCTTCTCTACCAGTGACTCTGCCAGTTTAATCCCCCCTAAGACATACGACGCATGCAGGTTATTAGTACCCAGATGCATAACTTTACATTTATCCACATTGAACCTCATTTGCCAAGTGGATGCCCAGACACTTAGTCTATCCAAGTCATCTTGTAACTTATGCACATCCTCTATAGACTGTACTGTGCTACAAAGCTTGGTGTCATCTGCAAAGATAGAAACAGAGCTGTTAATACCATCCTCTATATCATTGATAAATAAATTAAACAGCAGCGGGCCCAGTACTGAACCTTGGGGTACACCACTAATAACCGGGGACCAATCAGAGTACGAATTATTAACCACCACTCTCTGGGTACGATCCATGAGCCAGTGTTCAATCCAGTTACAAACTAAAGTTTCCAAACCCAAAGACCTTAACTTACCTGTCAGACATCTATGAGGGACAGTATCAAACGCTTTAGCAAAATCCAGAAACACTATATCCACAGCCATTCCTCTGTATACAGAGCCCCCCTCTATATACACAGCCCCCCTCTATATACACAGCCCCCCTCTATATCCACAGCCCCCCTTTATATACAGAGCCCCCCTCTATATCCACAGTCATTCCTCTGTCAAGGCTTCTACTCACCTCTTCATAAAAGCAAATTAGATTGGTTTGACAACTTCTATCCTTAGTAAACCCATGCTGGCTATCACTTATAATACAATTATCCCCTATGTATTCCTGTATGTAATCCCTTATAAGTCCTTCAAACAATTTACCCACAATGCACGTTAAACTTACCGGTCTATAGACTTCCTCCAGGGTTGGTCTATCTCCTTCTAAAGCGGACCGCACACTAAGCCCATTCTTCTTCAGTGACAGCTCGCCCAGAGCGCCACATGTTGTCACTTACCACAGCTAGACTATAACAGACTAGTACTCTAAACTGGCAACAATTTTCTAAGGGGTATCTCGGGGAGATTTATCAAAACCTGTCCTGAGGAAAAGTTGCTGAGTTGCTCATAGCAACCAATCAGATCCCTTCTTGAATTTTTTAAGAGACCTTTTCAAAAATGAAAGAAGCGATTTGATTGGTTGCTATGGGCGACTCAGCAACATTTCCTCTGGGCAGGTTTTGATAAATCTCCCCCAATATCTCCTATCCAAAGGACAGGGGATAAAATGTATGATCGCAGAGATCCCGCCGCTGGGGACCCCCCCGATCTCAGTGCAGGCCCTGGCATTCTGTGCCAGATGCTGCCTCCAAGACGGGGACGCGACATCACGGCCACGCCCCCTCCCTTCATGTCTACGGGAGGGGTGTGATGGCCCTCACGCCCCCTCCCGGAGACATAAATGGAGGGTGCATAGCCATGATGTCACTAGGGGGGGCGTGATCATAACGTAATGTCCCCGTCTCGGAAGCAGCGCCCGGCACAGAATGCTAGGGCCTGCACTGAGATCGGGGGGGTCCCCAGCGGCAGGACCCCTGTGTTCATACATCTTATCACCTATAATTAGGATAGGGGATAAAATGTATAAAACCAGAATACCCCTTTAAATCACCATATTCTCCACAGTAATGTTTGCTAGGCCCTGCTATGGAGATATGGCACCTCTCAACTATTGGTTGCCCAAAAAGTACTCTAGTTGACCCACTATGGTGCATCTTTTCATTACTTACTCCAGCCCCTAGCTCCTAGCTTCTCCACAATGAACAAGCCACTTCAGCCTCCAGCCCACTGACTCTCCACTCATGGACAAGCCCAGGCCTAACTGTTACATGGCTAAAAGCACCACATATGGACCATCTACACTTAGTGCCATGACCCAAAACTGCCCCTTTAAATCAGCTCCCTCCTGTTCCTCCTATCAGCACTGTCGCACAGCTTTAGTGTTATATTGAAAACCCATGTCAGAAACATCCTCATCCTGGCACTACCGAATGCTGGTACCTCATCCTGTTAGCCGTCAACTGAGAAACAACCATTATCACTGCTTGCTATTGTGGCAAAGAATAGTGTGTTAGCCATGGGGGTGCTAGGAAACACCTCATCACTTCGTGACGCCAGGGCACCGTTAGCCTATACACGGTCCGAGGTTGGAGGCAGCGTCTCCTGGGCTGGACATGGGGATTAAAGGTACACACTGACGTCAGGTTACAGGTTATAACTGTCTTTACTGAGCTGGGTGCAGATGGTATTGCACGCCAACAGTATGGTGCAGAGTGGAGAGGATGCAGTGTAACCTCTTAGGAGCCCTGTTGCCTTGCTGGGACTTATGGTGCCTTCACCCAATAGAATTAATACTGACTTGAAATGGGACCCTTGGATGGGACCCTTACACGCTCATTCCACTCACCTCTGCTGGGCATATGGCCTCTGACTGGGTGGCAAAGGATGGTGGTGCCACATCTTGCCATTTTACATCACCCAGGACCTCAATGTACACAGAGGGGGGTATTTATAATTATATATAAACAGTTTTCCCTGTCTATATTGTGCAATATTTTATGCGCAATTCCATTTTTTGCATGTTTTTTTGCACAATTTTTTATTGCAGCGGTACCCCTTTAATTCTCTATCCTTGAACATGTTTACAAAAAGAATCAAAAAGTAGAAAGTGTGTATGAATGCATGCAGGTTTCCATTAGCATGAATAAGTGAGCATTTCTACGTTTTTTTAATGCTTGTTTTATTGTACCAGCTAATAGAAAACGCAGACCAAATCTTCATTTAACAGCTGGTCTATTGTTCCTTGTATAACATTTTGCAAAGGTCTTTATTTTTAGAACGTATTTTGGAAAGTCCAATTTTCTGATATATTTTTTTTGTCTTTAAATTAACCATAATAAGAATGATTTTTTTTTATTGCTTTTCCTTTGTGCAGTATAGGGGATAAGAGGTCTGATTGTGTGGGTCCCGCCAATGGGAGTCCATAGACTTGCATTGAGGGGGCATGGCCGTGACATCACGAGAGGGGGGTGACTGTGACGTCACGAGCCTCCTGCCCACATCGCTAGTCATCTGGCTTGGAGCGAAGTTCGCTCCATGCATCGGATGTCAGGGGTGCCGCAGCTGAGATTGCGGAGGTCCCCCCGTGATCAGACTAGGGGCGGAGTACCCCTTTAAGTTTGTGTGCCACTCTTCGTTCCTCTTCACATTATGACAATGCCTTCATTCCTATATCCACTTGTAAGAGGGGCTCCTGAGTAAGACACAGTTGTTCCAATTCTACAAATATATTGAATACAATGCAGTTTTTAAACCAAGGATGGGATCTCAACTCCATAGGAACTCCCACCATGTTGGGCTATGCCAAAGTGACTGAAGGCTAAGCAGTATGTCCTACTGTGCCGCTATAGGTCTGTGCACTGTAATTGTCCACTGTGGCTGCTATCCTGTCAGGGACAACAAGAATGTCTTTACCTATTAGTTAGGCGGGCAGAGAGTGGCCAAGAGAGTTTTCTGTTCCTGTCTTGGTAGCTCAGGTAGGTATGGAGGTCAACAGAACAAGGGAGAAGGTTCTTGTGACTGAAAATAGGAGCTAGGACATGACCCAAATAGATCCTTACTAAGGAAAGTATGGGTTCCCGAAGAACGAAGACAGCCCAAAACCTGAGTATCAGTGTTTCTGAGAGTATGTAGGCAGGTCTAAATAGTCTGGAGTAAAGAATGGTCAGAAGAAGGAGAACATAAACGCCAACAAGCCCACAGTCTACCAAGTGACAGATGCAAGACTGTGTGCGCAAATTCCATTCACCTGCTAAAGACTGGACTGTAGTAACCCCTTAAAGATTGTGATAATCCCAAGAGTTAAATGGGCACTGTCTGATCCAACAACTTTTTATATGTCGACCTTATGTAATATGGTTGTTTAAAAATATTTGAATATTATTTACTAAAGAAAACAGCTCCTGAAAATACCACTACTAGAGGTCCACATACCTACTGGGACACTAACCAGTCCTGTAGCAGCATCAGGCTTGTCCATGAGTCATGGACAAGAGATGACTCATGGACAAGGCTGTATGAGCAGACACACCAATCACCCCCCCCCCCCAACACCACAAGGGAGGGACACACTCCCTTCCACCACACACCAATCACCCCCCCCCCCAACACCACAAGGGAGGGACACCCCCCCCCCCCCAACACCACAAGGGAGGGACACACTCCCTTCCACCACACACCAATCACCTCCCCCCACCACAAGGAGAGACATGCCCCCCTTCCTCTGTTGGCACAAAAAGGGTATTTTTATAATAAATATAGGTGATAGAGGCATACATTTTAAATGTACATGGTCAGGATTAGGTACTGACAGATATGCTTTGAAGACCATGTTGGCCTGTTGCCTGAATTACAAGTTTAGAAATACGTCTTGGTCTGCAACCCCATTCCCAGTGGCCTGCTGAACAGAGAACAAGAGGGAAAACATGCAGACAATAGGGCAAAATATGGCAACCAGCTGGTTTGGATCTTCTGTATCACCCAACCACTCCTGAGGGCATTGTCTAAGTGGACTCATGGTTAAGGTGTAGGTGACAGCTATCCTTATGAGACAAAAGTCACTGGTGCAAAGCACCATGTGGTCAGATACAGAAAAAAGTTTTGGGGCTGGCAGAGCTTCTGCACACTCAATGGGCAGGCAATAGGTGGGGGCAGGCAGCACATGTTCAGTCAGACCCCATCAGGCAGTGAGTTATATATTTCATTTTACCTTGAGCTCCTCACGGCAGCGATGGGTTCAGAGGTCAGAAATAGGCAAAGGTCAGACACAGCTATGAAGTGGAGTACTAAACAACAGATAGATCTGAGGTCAGATTAAATGCTGGGGTTGAATGAATGGTAGCAGCATACAAGTAACAGGATAGGATAGGAGTAGACCCTCCAGATCATGATGCCCTGCACAGACCAGGAACCAATGGCCTCAATCACCAAAGTTTAGGGAGAACCCATTGTGACGTGGTTTTCTGCATTACAATATTGTCCGATAGATCCCTGAACCAACAATGGTCAGGTCTCTTATATGTAGATGGACCACAGACAGGTTTTCAGACTTTACTCTCTCATGGGTTAAAAAAAATGTTGACTTGGCTGTACTAGAAAAGGAGCAGCGCAAACATCCTGCCAGCTCTAGTAATGTCTATTCAGATGAGGACAAGGTAGTGCACACCTCCTGTACATTACATGCTGGAACTAATGGGTGACACAATATGGGGTCTAATTATCAGAAATGCAAATTGCTCCGTTAATGGATTTAGGATTAGATTTTGTAATTATTTGACTATTTATCCCGTGCGGTAAATGGTTTGTTATGGTTATCAATCATTTTCATTGTCATCACACTCAAAGCGGATCGTCCTCAAATCCTCCAGATCGAGGAAGAGCATGCTGTACGTCACATATCAACATTCTTGGAGGTATAATGGAGTCAACGGGTAAAGGTCTATACTTCAGATGGTCTAGAGCAGTAAAGGATAAAGGTCAGTACTCCTGGTGGTCTAGGGCAGTAAGAGGTAAGGGTCAGTACTCCTGGTGGTCTAGGTCAGTAAGGGGTAAAGGTCTGTACTCCTGGTTGTCTAGTGCAGTAAGGGGTAAATGTCAGTAATCCTGGTGGTCTAGGGCAGTAAGGGGCAAAGGTTAGTACTCCTGGTTGTCTAGTGCAGTAAAGGGTAAAGGTCAGTACTTCTGGTTGTCTAGTGCAATAAAGGGTAAAGGTCTGTACTCCTGGTGGTCTAGAGCAGTAAGGGGCAAAGGTTAGTACTCCTGGTTGTCTAGTGCAGTAAAGGGTAAAGGTCAGTACTCCTGGTTGTCTAGTGCAGTAAAGGGTAAAGGTCTGTACTCCTGGTGGTCTAGGGCAGTGAGGTGTAAAGGTCATTACTCCAGGTGGTCTAGGGCAGTAAGGGGGTAAAGGTCAGTACTCCTGGTTGTCTAGTGCAGTAAAGGGTAAAGGTTTGTACTCCTGGTGGTATAGGGCAGTAAGGGGTAAAGGTCAGTACTCCTGGTGGTCTAGGGCAGTAAATGGCGAATGTCAGCTTGTTGATAGTCTAGTGTGGTACCTATACACTGAGTAAAAACCCTATACATCATCTAAGACAGGGGCAACTATGGGGCCCAATAACACAACTTGTAATGGCCCCACTTTACCATGACCACCTTATGTTTATAACCTAAAAACATTACAATTATTTTGGTCTTCCCAATGCCCCATGATGATGCACATCTGATCAAAGCACATGATGTCATAAAACGGGGATAATACACACAGTGATGTCACAGTACAGGGATAATACACACAGTGATGTCACAGTACAGGGGTAATACACACAGTGATGCCACAGTACAGGGATAATACACACAGTGATGTCACAGTACAGGGATAATACACACAGTGATGTCACAGTACAGGGATAATACACACAGTGATGTCACAGTACAGGGATAATACACAGTGATGTCACAGTACAGGGATAATACACACAGTGATGTCACAGTACAGGGATAATACACACAGTGATGTCCCAGTACAGCGATAATACACACAGTGATGCCACAGTACAGGGATAATACACACAGTGATGCCACAGTACAGGGATAATACACACAGTGATGCCACAGTACAGTGATAATACACACAGTGATGTCACTGTACAGGGATAATACACACAGTGATGTCACAGTACAGGGATAATACACACAGTGATGTCACAGTACAGGGATAATACACACAGTGATGCCACAGTACAGGGATAATACACACAGTGATGCCACAGTACAGGGATAATACACACAGTGATGTCCCAGTACAGCGATAATACACACAGTGATGCCACAGTACAGGGATAATACACACAGTGATGTCACAGTACAGGGATAATACACACAGTGATGTCACAGTACAGGGATAATATACACACAGTGATGTCACAGTACAGGGATAATATACACACAGTGATGTCACAGAACAGGGATAATACACACAGTGATGTCACAGTACAGGGATAATATACACACAGTGATGTCAAAGTACAGGGATAATACACACAGTGATGTCACAGTACAGGGATAATACACACAGTGATGTCACAGTACAGGGATAATATACACAGTGATGTCACAGTACAGGGATAATATACACAGTGATGTCACAGTACAGGGATAATATACACAGTGATGTCACAGTATAGGGATAATGTACACAGTGATGTCACAGTACAGGGATAATACACACAGTGATGTCACAGTACAGGGATAATATACACAGTGATGTCACAGTACAGGGATAATATACACAGTGATGTCACAGTACAAGGATAATATACACAGTGATGTCACAGTACAAGGATAATATACACAGTGATGTCACAGTACAGGGATAATATACACAGTGATGTCACAGTACAGCTGTGACTACCATACCAAGCATACTGGGGCAGCTAAGAGTTGTAGTTTTGCAGTAGATGGAGGCAAACTGATTGGGAAACAGAGAGAGCTCACTACATACTGATTTATATAACCCTCAATAGAAACTGTATATATCCATAGCAGTGAGCGCCACCTAGTGGTCATTACAAGCAGTCAGAAGTTTGTTTTTGGTTTTTTTTTTTGTTAGTTTTCTCTCCAGACTTTTTATGGGATTGATCGGGGTGACTTCTCTATCCTGCTCCCCTGGATGATGTAGAGATCTTGCAGCAGTCATTTCCCGGAGATGGCTGAATGGCTAAACTCAAGTGACTTTCTTTCACATTTTGTAATTTGACATTTTAAGTGAATCATGAAGCGCTCTATACAGGGCAGACCTCGTGTGAACCGCTGTCATCCTGCCAAGCTCACGTTACTCCTTCTTTCTTTTCTATACTTTGTTCCAGCACCAGGAACAATGGAAGGTGTTGTGTAATCGTTTTCCCCTTTGTAGTTCTCGTGCATAGCTGAAGTGATGTCGGCTGTCACCATAAGGATATATATGATGATATGCATGAGATAAGCGGCCAAAGATCGTGGTGTTGGCTGCTGCATTGCAGCTAATGTATATGGATAGGATCAAGTTGTGACCGCTGCAACTATGACCAGAAATGAACCCTGGATGAATTTACAGTCAGAACAATTTGGGAAGATCATAGTGTGTGTACCATTTATAAGACCTATATGTCCATTTGTTGTCTGTGAGTATATATATATATTTACTGGCACCCTGCTAGTACTGGTTTGGAGCCCCTTTCACCTTCATTGTTGGTGACATACTTTCTACAAGGTGCTAGAAACATTTCTCAGAGATGTTGGTCCTTAGGACATGATGACATCACAGTTTCTCCATATGGACATGATGACATCACACAGTTCCTCCATATGGACATGATGACATCACACAGTTCCTCCATATGGACATGACGACATCACACAGTTCCTCCATACGGACACGAGGACATCACACAGTTCCTCCATACGGACATGATGACATCACACAGTTCCTCCATACGGACACGATGACATCACACAGTTCCTCCATACGGACATGAGGACATCACACAGTTCCTCCATACGGACATGAGGACATCACACAGTTCCTCCATACGGACATGATGACATCACACAGTTCCTCCATACGGACATGATGACATCACACAGTTTCTCCATACGGACATGATGACATCACACAGTTTCTCCATATGGACATGATGACATCACACAGTTCCTCCATATGGACATGAGGACATCACACAGTTCCTCCATACGGACATGATGACATCACACAGTTCCTCCATATGGACATGATGACATCACACAGTTCCTCCATATGGACATGACGACATCACACAGTTCCTCCATACGGACACAAGGACATCACACAGTTCCTCCATACGGACATGAGGACATCACACAGTTCCTCCATACGGACATGAGGACATCACACAGTTCCTCCATACGGACATGAGGACATCACACAGTTCCTCCATACGGACATGATGACATCACACAGTTCCTCCATACGGACATGATGACATCACACAGTTTCTCCATATGGACATGATGACATCACACAGTTCCTCCATATGGACATGAGGACATCACACAGTTCCTCCATATGGACATGATAACATCACACAGTTCCTCCATATGGACATGATGACATCACACTGTTCCTCCATATGGACATGATGACATCACACAGTTCCTCCATATGGACATGATGACATCACACAGTTCCTCCATATGGACATGATGACATCACACTGTTCCTCCATATGGACATGACATCACACTGTTCCTCCATATGGACATGACGACATCACACAGTTCCTCTATATGGATATGATGACATCACACAGTTCCTCCATATGGACATGATGACATCACACAGTTCCTCCATATGGACATGATGACATCACACAGTTCCTCCATACGGACATGATGACATCACACAGTTCCTCCATACGGACATGATGACATCACACAGTTCCTCCATATTGCATTGCAGCTACTGTATATGGATAGGATCAAGTTGTTACCACTGCAACTATGAAAAGAAATGAACCCTGGATGAATTTACAGTCAGAACAATTTGGGAAGATCATAGTGTGTGTACCATTTATAAGACCTATATGTCCATTTGTTGTCTGTGAGTATATATATATATTTACTGGCAACCTGCTAGTACTGGTTTGGAGCCCCTTTCACCTTCATTGTTGGTGACATACTTTCTACAAGGTGCTAGAAACATTTCTCAGAGATGTTGGTCCTTAGGACATGATGACATCACAGTTTCTCCATATGGACATGATGACATCACACAGTTCCTCCATATGGACACGATGACATCACACAGTTCCTTCATACGGACACGAGGACATCACACAGTTCCTCCATACGGACACAAGGACATCACACAGTTCCTCCATATGGACATGATGACATCACACAGTTCCTCCATATGGACATGAGGACATCACACAGTTCCTCCATACGGACATGATGACATCACACAGTTCCTCCATATTGCATTGCAGCTAATGTATATGGATAGGATCAAGTTGTGACCGCTGCAACTATGACCAGAAATGAACCCTGGATGAATTTACAGTCAGAACAATTTGGGAAGATCATAGTGTGTGTACCATTTATAAGACCTATATGTCCATTTGTTGTCTGTGAGTATATATATATATTTACTGGCACCCTGCTAGTACTGGTTTGGAGCCCCTTTCACCTTCATTGTTGGTGACATACTTTCTACAAGGTGCTAGAAACATTTCTCAGAGATGTTGGTCCTTAGGACATGATGACATCACAGTTTCTCCATATGGACATGATGACATCACACAGTTCCTCCATATGGACACGACGACATCACACAGTTCCTCCATACGGACACGAGGACATCACACAGTTCCTCCATACGGACACAAGGACATCACACAGTTCCTCCATACGGACATGAGGACATCACACAGTTCCTCCATACGGACATGAGGACATCACACAGTTCCTCCATACGGACATGATGACATCACACAGTTCCTCCATACGGACATGATGACATCACACAGTTTCTCCATATGGACATGATGACATCACACAGTTCCTCCATATGGACATGATGACATCACACAGTTCCTCCATATGGACATGATGACATCACACAGTTCCTCCATATGGACATGATAACATCACACAGTTCCTCCATATGGACATAATGACATCACACAGTTCCTCCATATGGACATGACGACATCACACTGTTCCTCCATATGGACATGATGACATCACACAGTTCCTCCATATGGACATGATGACATCACACAGTTCCTCCATATGGACATGATAACATCACACTGTTCCTCCATATGGACATGACATCACACTGTTCCTTCATATGGACATGACGACATCACACAGTTCCTCTATATGGATATGATGACATCACACAGTTCCTCCATATGGACATGATGACATCACACAGTTCCTCCATACAGACATGATGACATCACACAGTTCCTCCATACGGACATGATGACATCACACAGTTCCTCCATATTGCATTGCAGCTACTGTATATGGATAGGATCAAGTTGTTACCACTGCAACTATGAAAAGAAATGAACCCTGGATGAATTTACAGTCAGAACAATTTGGGAAGATCATAGTGTGTGTACCATTTATAAGACCTATATGTCCATTTGTTGTCTGTGAGTATATATATATATTTACTGGCAACCTGCTAGTACTGGTTTGGAGCCCCTTTCACCTTCATTGTTGGTGACATACTTTCTACAAGGTGCTAGAAACATTTCTCAGAGATGTTGGTCCTTAGGACATGATGACATCACAGTTTCTCCATATGGACATGATGACATCACACAGTTCCTCCATATGGACACGATGACATCACACAGTTCCTCCATACGGACACGAGGACATCACACAGTTCCTCCATACGGACATGATGACATCACACAGTTCCTCCATACGGACATGAGGACATCACACAGTTCCTCCATACGGACATGATGACATCACACAGTTCCTCCATACGGACATGATGACATCACACAGTTCCTCCATACGGACATGATGACATCACACAGTTCCTCCATACGGACATGATAACATCACACAGTTCCTCCATATGGACATGATAACATCACACAGTTCCTCCATACGGACATGATGACATCACACAGTTCCTCCATATGGACATGATGACATTACACTGTTCCTCCATATGGACATGATGACATCACACAGTTCCTCCATATGGACATGATGACATCACACAGTTCCTTCATATGGACATGATGACATCACACAGTTCCTCCATATGGACATGATGACATTACACTGTTCCTCCATATGGACATGATAACATCACACAGTTCCTCCATACGGACATGATGACATCACACAGTTTCTCCATATGGACATGAGGACATCACACAGTTCCTCCATATGGACATGAGGACATCACACAGTTCCTTCATACGGACATGATGACATCACACAGTTCCTCCATATGGACATGATAACATCACACAGTTCCTCCATATGGACATGATGACATCACACAGTTCCTCTATATGGACATGATGACATCACACAGTTCCTCCATATGGACATGATGACATCACACTGTTCCTCCATATGGACATGATGACATCACACAGTTCCTCCATATGGACATGATGACATCACACAGTTCCTCCATATGGACATGACATCACACTGTTCCTCCATATGGACATGACGACATCACACAGTTCCTCTATATGGATATGATGACATCACACAGTTCCTCCATATGGACATGATGACATCACACAGTTCCTCCATACGGACATGATGACATCACACAGTTCCTCCATATGGACATGATGACATCACACAGTTCCTCTATATGGATATGATGACATCACACAGTTCCTCTATATGGATATGATGACATCACACAGTTCCTCCATATGGACATGATGACATCACACAGTTCCTCCATATGGACATGATGACATCACACAGTTCCTCCATATTGCATTGCAGCTACTGTATATGGATAGGATCAAGTTGTTACCACTGCAACTATGAAAAGAAATGAACCCTGGATGAATTTACAGTCAGAACAATTTGGGAAGATCATAGTGTGTGTACCATTTATAAGACCTATATGTCCATTTGTTGTCTGTGAGTATATACATATATTTACTGGCACCCTACTAGTACTGGTTTGGAGCCCCTTTCACCTTCATTGTTGGTGACATACTTTCTACAAGGTGCTAGAAACATTTCTCAGAGATGTTGGTCCTTAGGACATGATGACATCACAGTTTCTCCATATGGACATGATGACATCACACAGTTCCTCCATATGGACACGACAACATCACACAGTTCCTCCATACGGACACGACGACATCACACAGTTCCTCCATACGGACACGACGACATCACACAGTTCCTCCATACGGACACGACGACATCACACAGTTCCTCCATACGGACACGACGACATCACACAGTTCCTCCATACGGACACGACGACATCACACAGTTCCTCCATACGGACACGACGACATCACACAGTTCCTCCATACGGACATAACGACATCACACAGTTCCTCCATACGGACATAACGACATCACACAGTTCCTCCATACGGACATAATGACATCACACAGTTCCTCCATATGGACATAATGACATCACACAGTTCCTCCATATGGACATAATGACATCACACAGTTCCTCCATATAGACATGAGGACATCACACAGTTCCTCCATATGGACATAACGACATCACACAGTTCCTCCATATGGACATAATGACATCACACAGTTCCTCCATATGGACATAATGACATCACACAGTTCCTCCATATGGACATAATGACATCACACAGTTCCTCCATATGGACATAATGACATCACACAGTTCCTCCATATGGACATAATGACATCACACAGTTCCTCCATATAGACATAATGACATCACACAGTTCCTTCATATGGACATGATGACATCACACAGTTCCTCCATACGGACATGATGACATCACACAGTTCCTCCATATAGACATAATGACATCACACAGTTCCTCCATATGGACATAATGACATGACATGCTGCAGTTTTCTCGGTTGCAAATCTTCCGTTCAACCACATCCCAGCGGTGATCTATTGGATTGAAGTATAGTGGCTGTGGAGGCCATTGGAGGACAGTGACCTCATAGTTGAGTAAATACATCCACATGAATGAGCCCTTAGGGCGTGCCACACTGCAGAATTTCCATCCAGGATTTATTCTGCCCTGCAGGACCCTACCGCCAATGCATTTCCTACCACACGGACATGTGCCGTCTCCATAGAAGGCAATGCAGTCCAGGTGGAATTCCACCAGAAGAATGAACATGTTCATTCTTTTGGCAGGTCCTGAATCTTACATTTCAGCTGCTGAACTTTCCACCACGGAAATTCAGAATAGTGCAACAGAATCCAATTGAAAACAATAAGACTGTGCTGCAAGTGGAATTTTGCTGCGGAATTTCAGCAGCGTGGACGAAACCTAAGGGTACGTTCACACGAGCGGATTTACAACGCATTTTACACTGCGGATTCACTGTCTTTACATGTTCCTGCTCGTAGCTGCAATACGCAAACCCACAGTGATGATGTAACCCTGTGATGTCATCATAACTCTCATAAGTTATCCATAATACATCATTTATGGAGGGGAAAAAGATTTATCCTGCAGGGCTCCTTTAAAACTTAATATGAAAAAATCTGTATTTTTATTCTGCTTTTTTGACAATTTTTCCCTACAAAAACACCCACAAAATGAATTGAAATCTGATCTGGTTTTAAATAATTAGAAAGACCAAACAAAAAATAAAATAATTTGGAGTAACAACTATAGGGTACGTTCACACGCCCCGAAGCTCCTGCCACAGCTCAAAGCCGCTGCGGGAAAATCACAGGTAATCCGCCAGTGTGTACATAACTATAGAATGCAGCAAATCCAAGACATGAAAGGGTTAATACGCTATTTTATGTATTACATAATACAAAAACATAATTCAACAGAAAACAAGATACCAGAGTATGCCAGCGGCCATCCCTCGCTTCCGACGCTGGGTAGGTAGCAATATAACGTGTCATTAAACAATATCCTGAAAATATAAAAGTCTTCAGGGATACGGTATTATATGCAGATGCATTCAGCTCCATTGATGCATTAACAGACGACATCAGCATTTTGCAGATCACAGCACGAATAATTTTTCTTGGAAGAAAATATTTCTGATAATGACATAGATTACACTCCAGTGATTTATATATGGCGGTAGAATCTAAATAATTGCCCGATCTGAGATGTTGTTATATGACTGATATTACTATATATATATATATATATATATATATATATATATATATATACATACACACAGTGATCCCTCAACATATGATGGTAATCCGTTCCAAATGGACCATCGTTTGTTGAAACCATCGTATGTTGAGGGATCCGTGCAATGTAAAGTATAGGACAGTGGTCTACAACCTGCGGACCTCCAGATGTTGCAAAACTATAACACAGTACTGTGGTCTACAACACAGGAAAGTGGTCTACAACCTGCGGACCTCCAGATGTTGCAAATCTACAACACCCAGCATGCCCGGACAGCCGTTGGCTGTCCGGGCATGCTGGGTGTTGTAGTTTTGCAACATCTGGAGGTCCGCAGGTTGTAGACCACTGTCAGACAAAGTTATACTCACCTGTCCCAGCCGCTCCGGATCGTCACCGCTCGTCACCACTGCCCGGGATGTCGCCGTCCATCGCTGTCGCCGCGTCCCCGACGCTCCGGCAAGGCCTCTGCTTCCACGGCATCCTCGCTCTCCGTCGCCACTCTCCGTCGCCGCCATCACGTCGCTACGCACGCCGCTCCTATTGGATGACGGGACGACGTGCGCAGCAACATGACGACGACGATGGAGAGCGCCGACAATGCAGGGGATCCCGAAGAGGACACGCCGGAGCCCAGAGGACAGGTAAGTGATCGTCAGCGGACCACACGGGGCACCGTAAACGGCTATCCGGTGGCAGCTGAAGCAGTCTGCGCTGCCGGATAGCCGTTTATGCGATGGCCCCGACATACAAAAGCATCATATGTTGATGCTGCCTTCACCATGTGATGGCCTCTGAGAGTGATCGTATGCTGAAATGATCGTATGTCGGGGCCATCGTAGGTCGGGGGGGTCACTGTGTGTATATATATATATATATATATATATATATATGTATATATGTGTGTGTGTGTGTGTGTGTGTATATACACACACACACACACACACACACAAAATATCTCCCATAAGTGAGTCCACCCCCCACATTTCTGTAAATATTGTATTTTATCTTTTCATGTGACTGGTTAGTGTTACAAGGTGTGATTGAGGAGCAGGTGTCTGGACTAAAGGAGTAGTGCACTGAAATTTAACTTACCCCTTATCTAAGGGATAGGGGATAAGTTAAAGATCAGGGGAGGAGTCCGACCGCTAGGATACAAGGAGGGGGCGTGTCGGCCGCCACTCCGTGCGAGGGTTGGAACGCCCCCTTCCAGCAGACTGCTGGGGCCCTGTTCTGAAGATAGTGGGGGGTCCCAGCAGTCGGACCCACTGCAATCTATAACTTATCCCCTATCCTTTGGATAGGGGTAGGGACATGTACAGATCATTTGGGGGGCAGGGACTGAACTAAAAAAAGGGCACTTATTATTATTTATATAAATGCCCACATAATGATACCAGACTACTGCCCAGGGCATTTATAGGAGGAACATCAAAAGGGATGTTCCTCCTATAAGTGCTCTTTCAGACCATACAGTGGTTTCACAGGACAGGCCTCACCATGGTCAACCAAAGAAGCTGAGTGCACATGCTCAGCGTCATATTCATAGGTTGTCTGTGCGGAAATAGATGAATAAGTGCTGCTGACATTACCCACACTATAACCAGATACACCAGGTTATA